>NW_025111078.1:3755000-4091087 GCF_015476425.1 Leptopilina heterotoma | reverse complement strand
CAGTTATTTTCTTTATAAACAAAATTGTTATTATTTGTTTTGTCTTAATTAATGTAAAAATCACGAACTACAATCTCCACGGCTCTCGTTGTAAAAACGGGCGAATTTTGAGTAAAAGAGAACTTCCGATGAGAAGTTTGTTCATTATGGTCGAAAAAAGTTTTCCTCGAAAAATCATAGGGTTAATAATTAATTAGTGTTGATATGGTGAATGTTTAATAGTTGCTAGTAGTTGCTATGAAACCCACACTCCGGAGTATCTCCCTATACGAGTGACTCCGTGGTGTAGCGTTTCGGCTCCTACAACTTAACATTCACCATATCAACACTAATTATTATTACCCTATGATTTCGAGAAAACTTTTTTTGGACCATAATGACAACTTTCTCATTGGAAGTTCTCTGTTACTCAAAATTCGCCCGTTAAAACGAGAGCCGTGAAGATTGTAGTTCGTGATTTTTACATTAATTAAGAAAAAAAAATTAATAACCAATTTTGTTTATAAAGAAAATAACTGTTTTCTTTTTTCATCATTCGTAGAATACCTTAAGGACGCATTTTATTTTTGTTTCATTGAAAAATTTTTAAAATTGTCTGAAATATCGCGAGTTGAAGTGAAAAATGTCATTAACTTTACAGTTTCAAAAAAACAGTTTTTTCCAAATATTTCGAAAACGTTAATAGATACAAAAAAATTGCATAAGTGAAAAAGATGCGAAATGAAATTTCCTATAAGGATGTGTATTTAAAATCGTTAAATGCAAAAGTTGATTTTTGAGTATCTACGATCCAAGCGCTCATTTGGGGATTCGTTTACACGAAAACGACGAAAACGTTACTGTCTCTAGAGTGTGTGTGCGCGCACACATGCGAATCGGGGGGCGTAGAAGATTGAGTAGAGTGGGGATAAGCGAACGTAGTGAAAGGCAAGCGAAAAGAGTTTTCGTTTCTGATGCCTTGGCGTGCTCTTTGAGGAGTGAGGCGGGACTTTGGATCCGATCGTGTGGCCGAAATGTACCGAGTACAACCGAACGGTGTATTTCACTTCTCTCCGCCGTTGTACTACATAGCATTCGGAACTCTACGCAATACAGTCGGGCCGCAGAACTGTACGGTACCCCAGAAATAACCCCTCCACTTGATTTCAACTGTACGCTGACGAACTCATTCCCCACTATTTAATTTTCAGGGACTGGTTACACTTATATATTTAAGGAGCAAGTTTTCAAAAGTTGATAAATATATTTTTTTTTAAATCGAGATAAACATAAATTTAATAATTTAAATATCTCACAAATCATCATGTCCTTGCTAAATTTAAAAAAAAAATTATTAACAGCGAATTTTCAATTTAAAAAACTTTTTGACATAACCAAATTGACTTTTAATTTTTATGTTTGTTATTAGAACAAATTAGCAAAACCTTAAAGTTACTTTATTATGTGAAAAGTTTTATTAAAAACAGAACGTATTAAAATATAAAACTTTGTTACAAATATTAAATATTACAAATTTTTTAGTTTGAAATTAACTGAGGTGGGTTAGTGTCAGGAAAGTCATTTATTTCGATTTCTCGAAATAATAAGAAAATAGGAATTTATCAAATTTTGAAAATTTGCTCCTCATTTATCGTCTGGGACTATAATATACATAATTTTAGATTTAAAATTAAATTGAAATCATAAAAATATATATACTATTCTTAAAATTATAATGTTAGAAAAATTAACAATTTTTAAACCACAACGTATTGCCTCATAGAATTAAAAGAAGTCCACTGATTTATCCAAATTATGAAAAGAAAATAATTTGATTAAATCAGTAAAATTTTTAATTTTAAGGAAGAATTTGATAAACAATCGGAACAAAGTTAGTCCAATGTCATAATTTAGTATTTTAAAAAAAGTCAAATTAAATTTTCAATTCCTTTTGGTAAAAGCGTAAGGAATTTAATTTTCTAAATTTTGAAAATTTAAATATATATTTGAATAAAAATGATAATTTTGTCGTCAATAATGAATGATTTAAGTAACATAACCTAAAATTTAACAAATGTTTATTCTTATTGACAGAAAATTGTAATTTTTATTCAAATGAAACTTTTAATCGTTTTAAATATTCAAAATTAAATTCTTCGCCTTTCCAACAAGACGAATTTAAAATTTAATTAGTTTTTTTTAAATTACGAAATTATGACATTGGAATAACTTTTTATTTGACTGTCCCTCAGATTCTCCTTAAAAGGCAACATTTTCAAATATACGGCACTGGAATTTAGTAGCGCCACCGTACACTGTGGAGCACTTAAAAACTAAAGCCAGCGTACAGTTTGGCGACAGCGTACAGTTTGAAAGCGTTCAGTTCGGAGGCCCGACTGTACTTTGTTTTGATCGGCGTATGGAACAACTCATACTTTTTTATTTTTCAGCAATACGAATCCTCCACATAATTAATGTGAAACTTTCTTTTTAAAATTTTTATTATTTTTTTTTATTTACAAATTCTTTTTTTAAATTTTTTCTTTTCTTCTAAGTTTTTAATTTTTAACTAATAGAAAAGAATAGATATTCTTTTCTATTTGTGAAAAATTTTGATAAGCGAAAAATTTTTTTAATTGATTAATTTGACAAATATAACTAATTTTCCAATTAATGTTTTCTGAAAATTAGTCATTTTGCTTCCTCGTGGAGGAAGCTTCGTAGTCGTTTAATTTACAAAAATTTTTAAAAATCCTTTAACAAATTTTCTTCTATATAGGACTATGTTATATGTATAAGACCCTGAAATTGTCCGCATTCAGCACTGTCTGCTATAATGTTAAAGGATGCAAAATACGTGCGTAAATCAAGTATTGACTGCCTTTAAAATGTTGTATCTTAATTTAAGGCTGCTTTTCTGCCTTAAAATAAGACTTTCTTTTTACTGTGTATGTGTTGTGTGTGGATCCCGTTTTTTGTGAACATAATAACTCGAAGAGGTTTTAACGAATTTGTCAAAAATTTGCCAGATATAATTATCATAAAACTATCTCGAAATAGATTATGGACTTTGAAAAATCCTCGGAAAAAAAATTTTTATTTAACTTTTTTCTAAAAAAATTTTTATAAGTTGGTTTTTAAAGTTAATATATAACAAAATCTTTTCTTTTGCATCAAGACGAATTAATTAGTCTATACAAAGTATAAATTGTATTAGAATTTATAGAGTTAATCACAATTAAAGCTGAAATATTCGCATTTTTATCAAAAAGTGAGTTCTTTCCGCGAATTATGTTGCTATATAATAAAATGTTATTATTTATCGAAAAAAATCAAAACTCTATTCTTTGTATCAAGACGAATCGATTAGTGTATGTAAAGTATATATTATATTCAAAAACTATAGAATTAATTACAATTAAGTGGAAAAATTCACTTTTTTACTAAAAATTTTTTGTTTATTTAGATTCATATTACTGTATAAGAAAATTTATTATTTCTATTAAGACGAATGCACTTTATTTTATAAATGTTAAATTGTATTGAAAATGATTTAAAAATTAAATATATTTGTCGTTAATGATTTCTCCACGAAGAAGCAAAATTTGTTTGCTGATCGTAAAGAGGAAGCAAAATGTTCATGTAATGAACATCTGAATTTACAACTTGTTTTAATAGGGGAACATAGTCTAGGTCGGCCACCTTTTTGACTTTGTTTATAACTTTTTTTTAAAAATGAATTTGGGACAATTGAAGTATATGGTTGGAAAGTCCTGTTTAATAGGAACATTTTTTTTTGTACAAAGTAAATTGACAGGTTTAAAAATGAAAAGTTATAAAGATTTAAAAAAAAAAAAATTTGTAGTCCAGGTTGGCCATTACAGTCAAGGTCGGCCATGTTTAAAATTCAAAGGGCATTAATCTTTAAAAAATAAAATATCATGTTTGGAGTTACGGAAAATTGATTCTTTATTGTTTACAGTTTGTAAACTTAATGAAATAACAAAATAATAACAATAAACAATATAAAAAAATAAATATAAATAAAAAAAAGTTTTGCACTAAAATATTAATAAAATTAAATAAAAATATTAATAAGATGATCAATTATAATATGAGTTATTCAGAATTGCAGCTTTTGCAAATGAAGTAGCTCGTCCTCAACTTTGCGCATTTTAAACACATAGTGGCCGACCTTAACAGTAAGTAACATTACCGAATTGTTGTAACCATAAAGAAATACGTTTCGGGATTCGATTTTTTACTTTGTTTTCCTTTCAACCATGAGTCCCACAAATTTTCTGCATACTTGCCTTGACGATTCAATTTGTTTTTATCTTTTATTAATGGTTTTTCACATTATGCACAAAACTTTTTTTCAGCTTTTTTTGTACCGACGTCACAGAAAACACAATTTTCGATTTTCCGAAAATGTAATTGAACAAAAAGTTAGGTTTCACTAAGACAAGCTTCGACAAAAATGCGCGTAGGTGGCGCTAGTGAACTTGACAAAAAAACGCGAGTGGCCTACCTAGACAGTAGACCAACCTTGACTACATTCCCCTACAATTTTAAGTAAAGACTTTGAAAAACTTAATTATGTTCAAATATTGTATGAAATCTTTTCGAAAAAATGAACAATTAATAATTATATTTAATAATTTTAGCAAAAGTTCATAGAGAATTTTCAAATCTATTTGTTCACAATAAAATTTGACAAAATTTTAATTATTCGTTTATTCTCCAATTATTAAATATTTAGAAAATAAAAACTAGAAATAATTTTTAAAAAAAATTTAATTAAACATTTCAAAATACACTTATTTCTAAAAATCAAGCTATAATGCTTTTATTATTCAATTATTATCAAAAATTTTAACTCAAATTCATGTTTTAATAAAAAATTCTACAAGCATTCAATTATTTAAGGATTGTCACGGCGGTGGTGAGGGGCAAGGGGATTGTTCCCATTACTCCTATGTAAAATCTTGCATGTTTGCAACCTCAAAAAAAAATTTTAGTTTTATAATTTTAATCAAAAAACCTATATATTTATTTTATTCAAAGAAAAAAACATTCAAAAAAGATGTAAAAATTAATGATAAAATTTTTTTCAAGACTAAAATATTAAAAAATGCATTTAATTAATTTTTTGAAAAAGTGCTAAAAACCATTACACAACATAGTCGACATATGGTTGGTACGACTGGAATATAGTATATTGTCAGAGGTTAACCTCAAATTTTTTAGTGTTGAGAACACGAAAATAACAATAAACAAATGTAAAATATAATTATGATTCAAAAGAAACATAAAAATTATTAACTTATGTTTAAGGAATATTATTAATTTCAAATGTACACATCAAATTTGTATTTTTTTGAGGTTGTGTGTTGTTGCCACATTTTCATGTGTTTTTGTGTTTGATATACTTATACAATTATTATTGTTCTGAAAACTAAAACTAATAATTATTTATTCATTAAATCTGTGGTAAACTTTCTCTAAACTCTTTTAGTTTAAACTTTTTGACATTGTCTATCCATATAAAAAACCACAGATTTTTCTCTCATTTCCTTCACACTTTTTTTCTAAGATTTATCTGAGCTCCCATAAGAGCCTATGTTAAATTGCAAATTTATTTGATTTTTTTAAGAAAAAACTACGTGGTAAAAAATTCTGAAAAAAATAATATGTTTCTAAAATAATATAAACATCAAACTGTCAAATTTTTAAAATTTTCTCTCATTTCCTTATATTGCCGGTGACAATCCTTAAATACAAAAAAGAAAAAACTATTTAATCAATGTAATGTACGTTTCTCAAAATTAAATAGATTCTTGAATAGGGTTTAAAAATTTTTTTAACACACTATTGTGTAAAAAATCTATGCAAAAAAATTACTAATGTTGGGATAGTGGGTCCTAATAAAAGCAAATTTCATAAAAAAATTACAACTTTAAGACAATTTGTAATTTTGATGAATTTTTTTTAACGATTCTTGGTCATTTTAACCCATAAACAAAAGTGTCCGAAAGGGTTGGGAGAATAACACTTTTTTTTGCAGTCAATTGGGGTCTAATACAAGTGATTTTTTAAAAAAAATTACAACTGTAAGACCATCTGTAATTTTGATGAATTTCTTTTCGTTTTCTGGATCATTTTATCCCATAAACGAAAGGATCCGAAAGGGTTAGAAGGGCGAAACTTTTCTTGTAGTCTAGTGGAATCTTGTATGTATATCAAGTTAGCAGTGCAACTTCACAAAATTCAAAAATGAACAATACTATAATTTGCCGTTAATTAATCGCTAATTAATTGTGAAAGAAATAATTTTGTCGTTTAAATATTTTTTTTTTATACAGGGTGCCCTGCTAACTTGATGTCAAGTTAGCAGGGCACCCCCTTGAAACTGTTAAATCAATATATTTCGCAGAATTTCTTGCGCAAGAATTTACCGTTTTTTATCCGTAACAAATCCCATTAATCCTTTTGAAAAATAATTAAAGTTGCGAGGGCAAACAAAAGTTTTCGGGTTTAGAAGTGTAGAATAACCACTTTAACCGCACTCATAGGGTTATTCCTGTGTTTTGAATTTACCGCTTGTCGAATTTAAATGAATTGTGTCCGGGAAAAAATCGTATGATTATTTTCAACTTAACATTAGATAATATCAAGTTAAGCCAACCTCCTATCTCAATTTTTATATTTGTTTTCATTTTTATAAATTCCACACTTTCGCCACTAGTTGTGCAATGTACTATTGTACCAAATGATCAAAATATTAGTGTACGGAACCCGCTATTTCAGTGCAAGTGAAATTCGCACTTGCCCAGTTTTTTTTAAATGCCGTCTAACATAAAAATAAACAATTATGAAAAGATAAAAATTACTTCGGAGGCGAGGGAATATTAATTTAGTTAAAATTTCTAAAATTTTTGTAAGATCCTGGAAAAAAATTTCAAATATAGGTGTTTTTCCTACCTTGGATCCTCTTGCAATTTTTTTTAATTACTTCATACATTAAAATTTACAATTATCAAAAGAAAAAATTGTTTCTAAGGCATGAAAATGATAATTTAATTGAATAAACAATTTAATTTAATACCGAGATTTTTTAAAAAATCATAACTATTATAAATGGTACAATATAAATTAAATTTATCAATCTTTTTCTGTGAAAGTCAGGTGGCAGATTGCACCCGTAGTAATTTCTTAAATCATTAATGCGCGCATAGAATTTTACTAGTAAATTGAATAAGTTAATAAAATATCTCTGAATATCTATAATATATTTAAAATATAAGTAAATAACGTAAATATTTTTTCCATAGACTATAAACGTTGTAAAAATAATCTCAGGGCATTCTAGCGATATTTTTATTATATCCCTAGGATATCCTGTGAATATCCTCTAGATATACCAAGGACAGCCATAAGATATCCCTACACTGTAAAAAATTTATGGAGTTAACGGACTCGGGAGTTGGGAGTGAAATTTTTTGAGTTAAAAATCAACTCCAGAAGAGAGTTAATTTACTAACTTCTACTAACTCCCTTTATCAACACCTGCCGGAGTTATTTTTTTCTTTGGGGAGTTAGCATTTGGGTGTGAAGTTTTAACTCTCTTTATTTAACTCCCCAATGGGTTGCGACTTTTATAGAATCCCCTGGGGAGTTAAAATTTAACTCCCTTTTTTACAGTGTAGGATAACCTGTTGATATCCCACGGAATTCCTAGGGAAAACCCCCCCCAAAATATCCTACAAAGCGGCGGTTTGTATATCCCAGAGATAACCTACGGATATTCTAGGATATCATGTGGACTTTCTCGGGATATCTTACATTTATACAGGACATCCTGAGGATATCCTAAAGATATCCTTTTGTTGTAAGGGTTGTTGCTTGTTATTTTAACACCAAATTCGTTATTAAAATAACCTTTTATTTTCTTTGCATTGCAAGTCATTTAAATAACACCTTTTTAACTCTGCACCCAGAAAAAATTTGTTTAAAACAAAGAAAAATTGTTTTTTTAAAATCCCTTTTTAAATTGAAGATGAAATTTGTTTTAATAAAAAAAAAATCTTCCTTGCTTTTGCAAAAAAGTTTTTAAATGTTTTTAATAGAGGTGTAGTGCAAAATTCGAATCGAAAGTAAATTCGAATCGAAATACGAATTCGAAGTTTCGAATTTCGAATTGGCCGATTCGAATCGAAAGAAAATTCGAATCGAAATACCAATTCGAAAATCGGAGTTTCGAATTGTACAACTCAACTCGGTTAATTTATTCGCACAATTATTTTGACAGAAATCCTAACCTAAAATTAGTAGGCTGATATTCATAATACAGCTATCTATAGTACTTTGAAACTTTTTCTTAAAAATTGTCTATATATTTTTTATTAATTCTATAATTTTAATATATAAACAACATACAAATACCAATAATTTTTAATATTTCTTATTAATAATTAATAATTATTTTTAAGTAATAACAAATATTTTTCTGAACATTGAAAATTAAAAATTTGAAAATTATAAAGTTAATAAAGAAAAATAAATGTATATTTATTATAGAGGAAGAATTCATTTTATTTTTAATTTTCAAAAATAAGCAATTATAAAATTAAATTTTTAGAAATTTCCATGGTTATAAAGTTACGTTATTATTATAAATTTAATTTTAAATATACAATAATATTTCAGCATATTTTTATTTATTTAACTTCTTTATATTATCATAAAAAAAATACTTAGATGTGTTCTTTATTTTATAGTAATGTAAATTATTTGTTTTCTTAAATTAAATAAATTAAATAAAATTTTTTTAAATTAATAACAAAATTATAAGTTGTATTTAAATGAAGTAAATAATTATAATTTTTACAAATAAATTTTAATTGTAATAAATTAACTTTTTTGATTCAAAATTTTCTAAATTTTAAGAAAAATGTTTTCCTAAAAATATAATTTTTTAAATCTAATTAATTATAAAATGACTTTGTATTCTTTCTTTATTGTTTATATTTTTTTTATAGTATATAATTGCTCTTCATGTATACCCCATTCGGGTTTTTACATATCTGACAACCCCCCTATTATTCTCCAAATTTCCCCAGATTTCCCCAAATACCCCCTATTTGCGGTCCGCAGCCGACTTTTATTAGAAGTACTCGTATTCACATGGCCCTCTCTGGCCATAGTTAAGGGAAACTACGGAAAACCTTTAACTGAGTACAGCCGATTTATCGACGCCGAGTCTTGGATGTATAAATTCGAAGTCTCGAATATTACACAACCAAGTCCTCGACGTTCAAATCGCCCGCTCAGATTATCTCACGTGCCGGAAAAATCCCAGGCTAATGGGCGCGAACCAAGTACCCTTGGTCCATCTCGCCGAGCGAGGCATTTATCCGACTGAGCTAATCTGTCGGTGATTAAATTCTTAATTTTAGAATATCAATTTTTCTTTGTGGGCAGTATATATCTATTATCCATATTTCTATACGCTTGAAGTTCCTTTTGTTCAAGTGTTCAATTTCGAATTGGCCGATTCGAATCGAAAGAAAATTCGAATCGAACTACCAATTCGAAAGTAAATTCGAATCAAACTAGCCAATTCGAAATCGGAGTTTCGAATTGTACAACTCAACTCGGTTAATTTATTCGCACAATTATTTTGACAAAAATCCTAACCTAAAATTAGAAGGATGGTATTTTTAAATCCATTATAGTTTACAATATTCAGTTTTACAAAATTTCAAATATTCCTAAATTCTTCAATGAAATAAATATTAAATTATAAAAACTTAGAATAATATTTACAAAGTTCAATTAAATTTATTCAAAATTCAATTATTTTTAAAAATTCACGCTATATTGCTTTTGATATTTAATTGTTAATCTAAAATTTTAATTGAATTGAATGTTTCTTAAAATTCAATTCCCATAAAGAATCGTTATCAACAAATTGTAATAAAATTTTTGAGAATAGTGACATTTTTCGAGAAATACGATTAAAATTTTATAAAAAATAATTGAAATTCTGCAATGAGTTTTATTATTTATGAAAATAATTGAATTCCTAAAAGAATTTTATTTTTTATAAAAATAATTGATTCCCTGTAAAAATGTTATTTATACGAGAATATTTTATTTTCTGCAAAGGATTTTATTATTTTAAGTAACAACACAAATATTGAATTTCTGTAAAGTATTTTATCATTCATGAAAATAATTGAATTTTTAAAAAAAATTTTATTCAAATTTATAACAATAATTAAATGCCTTGCAGAAATTTTGTTAATGAGTTGAATAATAATTGAATTACTGCGAAGCCTTTTATTAAAATTCGGACAATAATTAAATTCTTTTCAAAATTTCAATTAAAATAGTATTAGAAAAGAAATAGTAATAGTAAAGAATTTTATTAAAATTTAAAAAAAATTGAATTCCTAAGAAGAATTTTATTAAAATGTTTAAAATGGAGAAATTTTATTATTTATGAAAATAATTAAATTTTGGATAAATTTTATCAATTTTTTCTGAATAATTGAATTTCTTTGCGAAATTTTAATAAAATATATTTTTATTTCTTGTATTAGCGAATTTAAAGTAGTGCAAATTCTCAAAAAAAAGAAATAGTAGCTTCGAGTTGCTGAAATCTAAAAAAAAGTACTTAAATATATAGTACCATAACGTAAAAAAAGTAGTAAATAGTTGGTTTATACTTATTTTTTATTTATTTTAGTTTATTAACTTTTGAATTTAAAAATCTTTAATTTTCAATTTTTAGAAGATTATTTCTTAAAAATAATTAATAGGGTAGAGTGGGGCAAACCGGACCCCCTAACGGTTTTTTGACTCTTGTGACCAAACGAATCAACTGATTTCACTTTTCGATGGCTTGTTTGAATGATCATTTAATTGCGCAACTTTTTCCCAGAGACACATATACCTTATCTTTTATTGTTAAGTTGCTGTGTTAACTTTAAAAAATTTTGCAAACGGTCCGGTTTGCCCCACCCCCTGGGGTAAACCGGACCGTTTGGTTTTTTATTTATAATATTGCATTTACATAATCTACAATAATAAAAAAACATAAAGAATCATGTAAACAATGGTTGTGAATAAAATTTTGTGATAAAGGGAGTTAGTAGAAGTTAGTAAATTAACTCTCTTCTGGAGTTGATTTTTAACTCAAAAAATTTCACTCCCAACTCCCGAGTCCGTTAACTCCATAAATTTTTTACAGTGTAGGGATATCTTATGGCTGTCCTTGGTATATCTAGAGGATATTCACAGGATATCCTAGGGATATAATAAAAATATCGCTAGAATGCCCTGAGATTATTTTTACAACGTTTATAGTCTATGGAAAAAATATTTACGTTATTTACTTATATTTTAAATATATTATAGATATTCAGAGATATTTTATTAACTTATTCAATTTACTAGTAAAATTCTATGCGCGCATTAATGATTTAAGAAATTACTACGGGTGCAATCTGCCACCTGACTTTCACAGAAAAAGATTGATAAATTTAATTTATATTGTACCATTTATAATAGTTATGATTTTTTAAAAAATCTCGGTATTAAATTAAATTGTTTATTCAATTAAATTATCATTTTCATGCCTTAGAAACAATTTTTTCTTTTGATAATTGTAAATTTTAATGTATGAAGTAATTAAAAAAAATTGCAAGAGGATCCAAGGTAGGAAAAACACCTATATTTGAAATTTTTTTCCAGGATCTTACAAAAATTTTAGAAATTTTAACTAAATTAATATTCCCTCGCCTCCGAAGTAATTTTTATCTTTTCATAATTGTTTATTTTTATGTTAGACGGCATTTAAAAAAAACTGGGCAAGTGCGAATTTCACTTGCACTGAAATAGCGGGTTCCGTACACTAATATTTTGATCATTTGGTACAATAGTACATTGCACAACTAGTGGCGAAAGTGTGGAATTTATAAAAATGAAAACAAATATAAAAAATTGAGATAGGAGGTTGGCTTAACTTGATATTATCTAATGTTAAGTTGAAAATAATCATACGATTTTTTCCCGGACACAATTCATTTAAATTCGACAAGCGGTAAATTCAAAACACAGGAATAACCCTATGAGTGCGGTTAAAGTGGTTATTCTACACTTCTAAACCCGAAAACTTTTGTTTGCCCTCGCAACTTTAATTATTTTTCAAAAGGATTAATGGGATTTGTTACGGATAAAAAACGGTAAATTCTTGCGCAAGAAATTCTGCGAAATATATTGATTTAACAGTTTCAAGGGGGTGCCCTGCTAACTTGACATCAAGTTAGCAGGGCACCCTGTATAAAAAAAAAATATTTAAACGACAAAATTATTTCTTTCACAATTAATTAGCGATTAATTAACGGCAAATTATAGTATTGTTCATTTTTGAATTTTGTGAAGTTGCACTGCTAACTTGATATACATGAATCTTGTACAGGTGATTTCTGAAAAAAATTGCAACTGTAAGACCATCTATAATATTGATGAATTTTTTTCGTTTTTTCACCATTTTACCCCATAAACAAAAGGATCTGAAAGGATTGCAAGGGCGAAACTCTTTTTGTAGTTTAGTGGGATCTAATAAAAGTAATTTCTAAAAAAAAATTACAACTGTAAGACCATCTGTAATTTTGCTAAATTTCTTTTCGTTTTTTGTCCATTTTACCCCATAAACGAAGGGAAGCAAAGGGTTTAGGGACACGCAAATTTTTTTACAGCTTACTGGTATCGAATGCAACTAAGTTGTGCAATAAAATTTTTCCCCCGAGCCTTTTCTAATTTTTAAAAAAATTTTTATTAATTTTTTTTTAATTTTTGGGACTATTTTACTCCATAAACGAAGGGAAGCGAAGGGTTTAAGGGCACGCAAATTTTTTTACATCTTTCTGGCATCGAATGCAACTAAGTTGTGCAATAAAATTTTTCCCCCGAGCCTTTTCCAATTTTTAAAAAATTTTTTATTAATTTTTTTTTTAATTTTTGGGCCAATTTACTTTATAAACGAAGGGAAGCGAAGGGTTTAAGGGCACGCAAATTTTTTTACATCTTCCTGGCATCGAATGCAACTAAGTTGTGCAATAAAATTTTTCCCCCGAGCCTTTTTTAATTTTTAAAAAATTTTTTATTAATTTTTTTTTTAATTTTTGGGCCAATTTACTTTATAAACGAAGGGAAGCGAAGGGTTTAAGGGCACGCAAATTTTTTTACATCTTTCTGGCATCGAATGCAACTAAGTTGTGCAATAAAATTTTTCCCCCGAGCCTTTTTTAATTTTTAAAAAATTTTTTATTAATTTTTTTTTTAATTTTTGGGCCAATTTACTTTATAAACGAAGGGAAGCGAAGGGTTTAAGGGCACGCAAATTTTTTCACATCTTCCTGGCATCGAATGCAACTAAGTTGTGCAATAAAATTTTTCCCCCGAGCCTTTTCCAATTTTTAAAAAATTTTTTATTAATTTTTTTTTAATTTTTGGGCCAATTTACTTTATAAACGAAGGGAAGCGAAGGGTTTAAGGGCACGCAAATTTTTTCACAGCTTACTAATATTAAATGCAACTAAGTTGTGCAATAAAATTTTTCCCCCGAGCCTTTTCTAATTTTTAAAAAAATTTTTATTAATTTTTTTTTAATTTTTGGGACTATTTTACTCCATAAACGAAGGGAAGCGAAGGGTTTAAGGGCACGCAAATTTTTTCACATCTTCCTGGCATCGAATGCAACTAAGTTGTGCAATAAAATTTTTCCCCCGAGCCTTTTCCAATTTTTAAAAAATTTTTTATTAATTTTTTTTTAATTTTTGGGCCAATTTACTTTATAAACGAAGGGAAGCGAAGGGTTTAAGGGCACGCAAATTTTTTCACAGCTTACTAATATTAAATGCAACTAAGTTGTGCAATAAAATTTTTCCCCCGAGCCTTTTCTAATTTTTAAAAAAATTTTTATTAATTTTTTTTTAATTTTTGGGACTATTTTACTCCATAAACGAAGGGAAGCGAAGGGTTTAAGGGCACGCAAATTTTTTTACATCTTTCTGGCATCGAATGCAACTAAGTTGTGCAATAAAATTTTTCCCCCGAGCCTTTTCCAATTTTTAAAAAATTTTTTATTAATTTTTTTTTTAATTTTTGGGCCAATTTACTTTATAAACGAAGGGAAGCGAAGGGTTTAAGGGCACGCAAATTTTTTTACATCTTCCTGGCATCGAATGCAACTAAGTTGTGCAATAAAATTTTTCCCCCGAGCCTTTTTTAATTTTTAAAAAATTTTTTATTAATTTTTTTTTAATTTTTGGGACTATTTTACTCCATAAACGAAGGGAAGCGAAGGGTTTAAAGGCACGCAAATTTTTTTACATCTTTCTGGCATCGAATGCAACTAAGTTGTGCAATAAAATTTTTCCCCCGAGCCTTTTTTAATTTTTAAAAAATTTTTTATTAATTTTTTTTTTAATTTTTGGGCCAATTTACTTTATAAACGAAGGGAAGCGAAGGGTTTAAGGGCACGCAAATTTTTTTACATCTTTCTGGCATCGAATGCAACTAAGTTGTGCAATAAAATTTTTCCCCCGAGCCTGTTCCAATTTTTAAAAAATTTTTTATTAATTTTTTTTTTAATTTTTGGGCCAATTTACTTTATAAACGAAGGGAAGCGAAGGGTTTAAGGGCACGCAAATTTTTTTACATCTTTCTGGCATCGAATGCAACTAAGTTGTGCAATAAAATTTTTCCCCCGAGCCTTTTTTAATTTTTAAAAAATTTTTTATTAATTTTTTTTTTAATTTTTGGGCCAATTTACTTTATAAACGAAGGGAAGCGAAGGGTTTAAGGGCACGCAAATTTTTTCACAGCTTACTAATATTAAATGCAACTAAGTTGTGCAATAAAATTTTTCCCCCGAGCCTTTTCTAATTTTTAAAAAATTTTTTATTAATTTTTTTTTTAATTTTTGGGCCAATTTACTTTATAAACGAAGGGAAGCGAAGGGTTTAAGGGCACGCAAATTTTTTTACATCTTTCTGGCATCGAATGCAACTAAGTTGTGCAATAAAATTTTTCCCCCGAGCCTTTTTTAATTTTTAAAAAATTTTTTATTAATTTTTTTTTTAATTTTTGGGCCAATTTACTTTATAAACGAAGGGAAGCGAAGGGTTTAAGGGCACGCAAATTTTTTTACATCTTTCTGGCATCGAATGCAACTAAGTTGTGCAATAAAATTTTTCCCCCGAGCCTTTTTTAATTTTTAAAAAATTTTTTATTAATTTTTTTTTTAATTTTTGGGCCAATTTACTTTATAAACGAAGGGAAGCGAAGGGTTTAAGGGCACGCAAATTTTTTTACATCTTTCTGGCATCGAATGCAACTAAGTTGTGCAATAAAATTTTTCCCCCGAGCCTGTTCCAATTTTTAAAAAATTTTTTATTAATTTTTTTTTTAATTTTTGGGCCAATTTACTTTATAAACGAAGGGAAGCGAAGGGTTTAAGGGCACGCAAATTTTTTTACATCTTTCTGGCATCGAATGCAACTAAGTTGTGCAATAAAATTTTTCCCCCGAGCCTTTTCCAATTTTTAAAAAATTTTTTATTAATTTTTTTTTTAATTTTTGGGCCAATTTACTTTATAAACGAAGGGAAGCGAAGGGTTTAAGGGCACGCAAATTTTTTCACAGCTTACTAATATTAAATGCAACTAAGTTGTGCAATAAAATTTTTCCCCCGAGCCTTTTCTAATTTTTAAAAAAATTTTTATTAATTTTTTTTTAATTTTTGGGACTATTTTACTCCATAAACGAAGGGAAGCGAAGGGTTTAAGGGCACGCAAATTTTTTCACATCTTCCTGGCATCGAATGCAACTAAGTTGTGCAATAAAATTTTTCCCCCGAGCCTTTTCCAATTTTTAAAAAATTTTTTATTAATTTTTTTTTAATTTTTGGGCCAATTTACTTTATAAACGAAGGGAAGCGAAGGGTTTAAGGGCACGCAAATTTTTTCACAGCTTACTAATATTAAATGCAACTAAGTTGTGCAATAAAATTTTTCCCCCGAGCCTTTTCTAATTTTTAAAAAAATTTTTTTTTAATTTTTGGGACTATTTTACTCCATAAACGAAGGGAAGCGAAGGGTTTAAGGGCACGCAAATTTTTTTACATCTTTCTGGCATCGAATGCAACTAAGTTGTGCAATAAAATTTTTCCCCCGAGCCTTTTTTAATTTTTAAAAAATTTTTTATTAATTTTTTTTTTAATTTTTGGGCCAATTTACTTTATAAACGAAGGGAAGCGAAGGGTTTAAGGGCACGCAAATTTTTTCACAGCTTACTAATATTAAATGCAACTAAGTTGTGCAATAAAATTTTTCCCCCGAGCCTTTTCTAATTTTTAAAAAAATTTTTATTAATTTTTTTTTAATTTTTGGGACTATTTTACTCCATAAACGAAGGGAAGCGAAGGGTTTAAGGGCACGCAAATTTTTTCACATCTTCCTGGCATCGAATGCAACTAAGTTGTGCAATAAAATTTTTCCCCCGAGCCTTTTCCAATTTTTAAAAAATTTTTTATTAATTTTTTTTTAATTTTTGGGCCAATTTACTTTATAAACGAAGGGAAGCGAAGGGTTTAAGGGCACGCAAATTTTTTCACAGCTTACTAATATTAAATGCAACTAAGTTGTGCAATAAAATTTTTCCCCCGAGCCTTTTCTAATTTTTAAAAAAATTTTTTTTTTAATTTTTGGGACTATTTTACTCCATAAACGAAGGGAAGCGAAGGGTTTAAGGGCACGCAAATTTTTTTACATCTTTCTGGCATCGAATGCAACTAAGTTGTGCAATAAAATTTTTCCCCCGAGCCTTTTTTAATTTTTAAAAAATTTTTTATTAATTTTTTTTTTAATTTTTGGGCCAATTTACTTTATAAACGAAGGGAAGCGAAGGGTTTAAGGGCACGCAAATTTTTTCACAGCTTACTAATATTAAATGCAACTAAGTTGTGCAATAAAATTTTTCCCCTGAGCCTTTTTTAATTTTTAAAAATTTTTTATTAATTTTTTTTTTAATTTTTGGGCCAATTTACTTTATAAACGAAGGGAAGCGAAGGGTTTAGGGGCACGCAAATTTTTTTACATCTTTCTGGCATCGAATGCAACTAAGTTGTGCAATAAAATTTTTCCCCCGAGCCTTTTTTAATTTTTAAAAAATTTTTTATTAATTTTTTTTTTAATTTTTGGGCCAATTTACTTTATAAACGAAGGGAAGCGAAGGGTTTAAGGGCACGCAAATTTTTTCACAGCTTACTAATATTAAATGCAACCAAGTTAAGCAATAAAATTTTTCCCCCGAGCCTTTTCCAATTCTTAAGAAATTTTTTATTAATTTTTTTTTAATTTTTGGGACTATTTTACTCCATAAACGAAGGGAAGCGAAGGGTTTAAGGGCACGCAAATTTTTTTACATCTTTCTGGCATCGAATGCAACTAAGTTGTGGAATAAAATTTTTCCCCCGAGCCTTTTTTAATTTTTAAAAAATTTTTTATTAATTTTTTTTTTAATTTTTGGGCCAATTTACTTTATAAACGAAGGGAAGCGAAGGGTTTAAGGGCACGCAAATTTTTTCACAGCTTACTAATATTAAATGCAACTAAGTTGTGCAATAAAATCTTTCCCCCGAGCCTTTTCTAATTTTTAACAAAATTTTTATTAATTTTTTTTTAATTTTTGGGACTATTTTACTCCATAAACGAAGGGAAGCGAAGGGTTTAAGGGCACGCAAATTTTTTTACATCTTCCTGGCATCGAATGCAACTAAGTTGTGCAATAAAATTTTTCCCCCGAGCCTTTTCCAATTTTTAAAAAATTTTTTATTAATTTTTTTTTTAATTTTTGGGCCAATTTACTTTATAAACGAAGGGAAGCGAAGGGTTTAAGGGCACGCAAATTTTTTCACAGCTTACTAATATTAAATGCAACTAAGTTGTGCAATAAAATTTTTCCCCCGAGCCTTTTCTAATTTTTAAAAAAAATTTTATTAATTTTTTTTTAATTTTTGGGACTATTTTACTCCATAAACGAAGGGAAGCGAAGGGTTTAAGGGCACGCAAATTTTTTTACATCTTCCTGGCATCGAATGCAACTAAGTTGTGCAATAAAATTTTTCCCCCGAGCCTTTTTTAATTTTTAAAAAATTTTTTATTAATTTTTTTTTTAATTTTTGGGCCAATTTACTTTATAAACGAAGGGAAGCGAAGGGTTTAAGGGCACGCAAATTTTTTTACATCTTTCTGGCATCGAATGCAACTAAGTTGTGCAATAAAATTTTTCCCCCGAGCCTGTTCCAATTTTTAAAAAATTTTTTATTAATTTTTTTTTTAATTTTTGGGCCAATTTACTTTATAAACGAAGGGAAGCGAAGGGTTTAAGGGCACGCAAATTTTTTTACATCTTTCTGGCATCGAATGCAACTAAGTTGTGCAATAAAATTTTTCCCCCGAGCCTGTTCCAATTTTTAAAAAATTTTTTATTAATTTTTTTTTTAATTTTTGGGCCAATTTACTTTATAAACGAAGGGAAGCGAAGGGTTTAAGGGCACGCAAATTTTTTTACATCTTTCTGGCATCGAATGCAACTAAGTTGTGCAATAAAATTTTTCCCCCGAGCCTTTTTCTATTTTTAAGAAATTTTTTTTAATTTTTGGGACCATTTTACCCCATAAACGAGGGGAACCGAAGGGTGTAGGGGGGCGCAAATTTTTTTACAGCTTCCTGGCTGTGAGTGCAATTGATTTGTGCAATAAAATTTTTCCCCCGAGCCTTTTTCTATTTTTAAGAAATTTTTTTTAATTTTTGGGACCATTTTACCCCATAAACGAGGGGAACCGAAGGGTGTAGGGGGGCGCAAATTTTTTTACAGCTTCCTGGCTGTGAATGCAATTGATTTGTGCAATAAAATTTTTCCCCTGAGCCTTTTTCTATTTTTAAGAAATTTTTTTTAATTTTTGGGACCATTTTACCCCATAAACGAGGGGAACCGAAGGGTGTAGGGGGGCGCAAATTTTTTTACAGCTTCCTGGCTGTGAGTGCAATTGATTTGTGCAATAAAATTTTTCCCCCGAGCCTTTTTCTATTTTTAAGAAATTTTTTTTAATTTTTGGGACCATTTTACCCCATAAACGAGGGGAACCGAAGGGTGTAGGGGGGCGCAAATTTTTTTACAGCTTCCTGGCTGTGAGTGCAATTGATTTGTGCAATAAAATTTTTCCCCCGAGCCTTTTTCTATTTTTAAGAAATTTTTTTTAATTTTTGGGACCATTTTACCCCATAAACGAGGGGAACCGAAGGGTGTAGGGGGGCGCAAATTTTTTTACAGCTTCCTGGCTGTGAATGCAATTGATTTGTGCAATAAAATTTTTCCCCTGAGCCTTTTTCTATTTTTAAGAAATTTTTTTTAATTTTTTGGACCATTTTACCCCATAGACGAAGGGAACCGAAGAGGGTAGGGGGACAAAAATTTATTTTTAGGTGTTGGTTATCATTTGGGACAATCTCACGTTGAAAAAAATTTACTTTTTTTATTTTTAATTTTTCGTTTTCAAAAACGTTTCGAACTTCAGCCTCATGTCTTTATACTTGATCGTACTTACATCCAAACTTCCTGCTGTGCGAATAAACCACCACCATCGACATTCTAATGGATAATTGCGGGATATAAACAATTACCCGAGATCTATCTTAGACAATCTACTCACTAGTCTTTAGAAAATTTTATTTCATTTAATTTCATTTAAGTCGCATCATCAATCTTTTCGAATCAATCCGCAATACACACCTGCGAGAACTGGTATAATATAATGGGAAAAGCAAAAAGTAGAACGAACTTTAGAAAGATTTTATCCGCTCCAACACCCATGAACCGAAGATGTACTTCTTCATGTGTACGTGCGGTAATAATACTTTCGGATATCAAATAATTTCTAGAAAGAAATTTATTTTCGTTTCCTTTATTTAGAAATTTATTTCCCTGCTGGCTGTGTAGTGAAATGTCCAATGGAATTGACCACGATTGTCGCATTAGAAATCTGAAATCAGTTAATTTTCAAAATTTGGACCAAAAATACAGAAGTCTTTTTTAAATATAATACATATTGCTTTTAGTTATGAAAGGGATCCTTTTAAAATTTTTATTTAAAATAAAGATCCTACACCTTTTTCTTTTAAAAATCATAATTTATCATATTCTATGTCAATATGGAAATTGTTATGTTGGTGTGAAACAAGTAGATAGGTTCGCTAGATTTTAACAATGCTTATAATTTATAAATTTTCGGTTCATTTAAACAGCAAATGCAAACGAATATTTCTAACTTTTTACCCTAACTTGATAAGTTCTAGGAATCCTAATTTTTTTGTAAAATTCAAAAAGAAATTCTGAATTACCGAAATGTCATTGAATTGTCAAACATTCCAAGTATCATTTTGTGATACTGAAAGATACAGTTCCTCTATTTCACAATCAGTAAATATTTTTAATTACCAAGACTCAGTGCCATAAATAAAACATTTCGAGGATTTTTACAACTCTTAAAAGTAACAAGGAAGTGAATTATGAAAATGTGTAAAATATGAATAAGAAAATTACACCTCGAAACAATGTGTAGGAAGTAAGAGCGAAGTTGAAAACAATATTTTTAGTTTTCAATTTCCAAACTAGGAGTGTTTTTGCGCAATTTTATGTTCATATACACAAATTATTAATATACGCATAACGCACAAGGCACTACACCATCAATAAGTAATTATTTTTTTGCATGTTCGTCAGCTATATTCACTGCGAGAGAATATTATGCCTTCTTTAGTGATAAAATATTATACTTTATCATTACAAAAAGGAAAACAGTTTATGACTCATGAAAAATACAATTTCAATTTTCAATCTAACCCGCACCTTTATGAATCATGTCATGTAGATATAAAATATATTTTTAAAAAAGATCTTAAAAAAACTCGTGTACCTTAGAATTGTGGTTTATATAAATTATTGGGAATTGAAAATCCCGGCATATTGAGGACAGAAAGTGTCTTTTATTTTTAAACAATTGACCATCTGTAGAGAGTAAATTGAACAGATGTCGAGGCGAATCCGTTTGAAAAGCGATAAGTGCACAAGAAGGATTTTCCGATTAGCGACAAAGTTTCTATTTATACCACTTATCTAAGAATTTTTTGAAAATTTTTTTCGCATCCAACAAATCATTTCCAATTACATAGAAACAAAAGTCCAGATTTTTGATTCACAGGAAGTGAATCATAATCAAATCAGTATAACTATTGTAATTCTGATATCCGAATTATTCACAACTTCTACTCTTTTATAGTTAAAAATATTTTTAAAAAATGTTAGCTTGTTTTACTAAGGGAAAAAGAACCTTAAAGCAAATTGCAATTATAGACTTTTTTACTTAGCATGGCAGAATATTGGATATGTCGTAATTGTAACAAATCTTTTTATATGTTTATAGAAATGACAATAATTTTAGAAAGTCTGACAAAAAGTCTCTCTAAACAGGTAACTAGTGTAGTTTTAGTAGAGAAAATGTCAAGGAAAATAATGCAGAAGCAAGATAGTAATAACAAAATTGTCAACTCGCGTGTAAAACTCAATTTCTCAACCCCTTCTTCATCACGAGGATTAAAAAGGGTAACTTCCGTTTCGGACTTCCCATTAAAGCTTCACTGGATCAATGACCCTTTTGTCTTTTCATCAATACCTGTTTAGATTTACAGCGAAAAATATAAACATTTACAAAATTAAAGTGAAAAGTGACAAAACAATAAAAAAATATATATAAAATATCATAAGTGATCAGAAGTAAAAATAGTTTTGTGATTAAAATAAGGATAATGAGGATATAGGTATTTTATTTAAAAAATATTTATGTTCTTTTTTATTTAAAGAATATTTTGGTATAAAATTAAACTCTGAAAGTTAATAAACAGGTGCTATAATATTTGTATTACAGTTTTAGCATCTGTAACTTTAAGAAATAAATTTTAATGGTAAATATTCTTTTTTTTTAAACAAAAAAACATTAATATTTTTAAAATAAACTGGATGCTTACTTTAGCTTTATCCAAAGAACATTAAAACATGTAAAGTATTTTCGAAATTATACTAATTTTACTAATAAATATATTAGTAATGAATCATTTATCACAGAATAATTTAATCCCAACATAAACATCTTTGATTTTATAATATAATTATAATATAATTATATTATAATATAAGTAAAAATATAATAAAAGTTATAATAAACTGATGAAAAAAATCTGTAGTGTTTTTACTTTGTAATTTACATATTATGAACACAATTAGTGAAATAATCTTGCAAAATTGTTGTGTTCTTAAATTAATGTTCTCTGTTGTCTCAAATGATTAGTTCTAGTGCAATATTATTTCAACCCGCAGAAAATGGGTTAGTTTTGGGTCCCAGTCGATTTTCCTGTTTCTTCAGACTGAATAAAATCAAATTCAAAATAAAATCGACTGGGACCTGAAAAAGCAATAAAGTTAAAGACATTAGAAGCATTATTAACACCTAAAAACGACTTTGATTCAAAACCCCCTCGTTTTAGACCAAGAGGGGTGCACAATTTGACAACTTTGTTTTACTAATGCGTAAAAAAATAGAGACAACAGACAAATTTCAATCAAGTAATCACGAAAAGTACTTCGAAAAAAATTAAATTATTAGGTGTTCAAAAAATTTCATTACTTTACACTACTCAAAAGCGAAGTGATTCTATAAGGGATAAGGAATAAAATACTCCAAAGTCACGCAGTGATAGTATAATATAACTTAATAGAAATTTGACAAAAAAAAAAAAAAATAAGGGTGAAAAAAAGGCACGTGTGTTGACAAGTCTACCCTCTCTAAGGGAGGAGGTGAGTGAGACAAATAGTGAACCGCGTTTCCATAACAGCAGTGCCAACAACAACATGAGTTTCCACAATACCAACACTCACATTCTTTATTTTTTTCCAGAAGGGGTGAATTGACCATTAGGGTTATTAGATATTAACAAACTATCCCTCCCAACATATTTTCCACGAGAAAAAGGATAAAATAAAACGAACGTGTACTTTATCTGTTTTAAAGTCTAGATTCTCTCTATGCGCGATCATTACTGCATATATACATTTGTTGTGTACGCTACTATTTTTCCTCCCCCTTTCACAATTCGCCGAACAATTTTTTTTTCCTTCACGATTATTATCTCATATTTTCTCTTAACACTTTACTACCCTTCCGTAATTTTCCAACTAATACTTTTCTTCTCTTTTAAGGTTTATTAAAATGAATATTCAGCACAATGTATAAAGTCAGTGAATATTTGTGGAAAAAAAAACTGTTGAGTAACTTGCAGAATTATCGGCACGGGAACTTTATATACTCGATATTTCAAAATTATTCCAAGCCACGTTTAATTTAAAAAAATTTGTGTCGGAGCCCAAATTAAAATATCATCAACATAAAATAAAATCAAACTTTAAAGGTTTTTTTTAATATTTTAAATCCTTCATAACCATATATTAGCTACTTGAGAAATAGAAGAACCCATTGGCTACTCCGTAAATATATAATTAATCGTTAGGAACTTAAAAATCTAGAATTTTGATAAAATCATCCTGTGAAAAGTTAGTACGGTTTTTTGCCATCTATTTTTATAAAAATTATTGATTGCCAAGAAATGTTTGTATAGATTCAGACTATTCGCAATTAGAAAATACAAAAATTGTTTTGGGAATTAATTATTTTATTTTTAAAGATCGAATATATCTTTAATGTAATAAATGTGGATTCATTTGAACGTTGAAAACTATAGAAAAAAAATTCTAATTTTGTCTCGAATATATAGTTTGCGGGTAAATGTGATTTTAACTGCCTATATTTACAAACAAATATCATTGCACAATCACTTATGTTAGTAATTAATCAGTTTTTCATTTTTTTTTTCTTATCATTATTTTGTAAACGCTAAAAATCATGACGTCATAGTCAATAAAATTCAAATCTTTTTCTATTTAAATATACAATATACCGTTTCGTTTCACTGAACACGTTCTAAAATTGTGGCGTCATTTAATTCCATCAGGCAATATGAAAATTAAAATTTTCAAACATTTTTGCAAACTTATTTCAATTTTGTATTATAATTAAGAAAGTATCTTGTTTTTTTTCGCTCAAAATTTTGAAAATTAACAAACAATGTCTAAATATTGACTATAATCTGAATGCTTGACAATTAATGACACTTGGGAAATTCAGAATTTATTTTTCTTTTTTCAGTTTTAGAAAGAATTGGAATAACTAAAACTTATCAAGTTGGGGTTATAAAGAGTTAGAAATATTCGTTTGTATTTGCTTCTGGGTCGTTTATTGCATCAATGTGTCTCGTTTAATATTTGGTGTCTCGCTTAATTTGAAAATTTGATAGGGTTAATTTGAGTCAACCGAAAGTCAATTAAGGTTGAAAATTCTATTGCTATTTATATCCGTAAGATGTGATTGCCGAGGATTTGAAGATTGAATAGTTCGGTTGTTTGAACCTTTCTTCTTTTTAATTTTTGCTCACAGTTTTCTTGAAAACTGATTGGATACTAAAGTGAAAGTTAACAAATTGATACTAAAGTGATTAAAAACAACAGATTGATACTAAAATTTTTAAAAACAAAAAATTGATACTAAAGTGATTAAAGTTTAAAATCGTCGGTATAAAATTGATGTCAAAAATTTGGATCAATTTTTGCTTGGATCCACATTTTCGGTATCAATTCGTCGTAATTTGATACTTTTAACTTAACACAGCTTCTTTTTGAGAACTAAATTTTTATATCTGTTTAAAAGAAGGCATTGAAAATGAGGACACCTCGACCTTTATTCATCATTAAGACCAAAAATCAAAAGTCGTAGTCCCGTTTTGATGGGTGAGGGTGACCTTCAAAAATGGAGGAAGATCTCATGGGAAGACGAATTTTCTCAATTCTCAAGAGTTGTTCGTCCGCCATAACCGTGAATTGTCTCTGCCCCCTCGCTCTCGCCATTTTACAAGCGACCTTCGTTTTATGTCCGAGAGTATGCTCGATCTATAAAGTGAATCGTAATTGAAATCTCTCGAAACTTTGTTAGAGTTAGATTTTTGTTTGCCACATTCGCATAAGGCCTTCAGAAGAATACTGTTTTGGTACTTTTTTTTCCTGAAATTCACATGTTCTTTTTTGCCCATGCCCATATCCTTCCGAACATGGGAGAAGCCAGGGGCAAATACGACCTGCTACATATAGTACAAACTCCGCAGTTTAGTCGTGGGAAAGAAACATTTACTGGAGTCTTGGAGAGAATGAGAAAAAAGGAGCAGCCGATCTGTTTTGAATGTTAATAATCCGTTTGAAGAAAATCAAAACTACTGATTTTTTTCCTTCATTTTCTTTCACAGCTTTTCTATAAGGATATCAAATTGAGACAAAGTGTCAAAAATTATTGAGATGCATCGCAACAATTTTGACACTTTGTCTCAATTTGATATCCTTAGGAAAAGCTGTGAATTAATGGTTCCTTTATATTGATTTTTTGATTTCATCAGTTTCGGAAATGGAATTTTCGACTCTGTTTGACATTGTCTTGATATGAAAGAGTAAAAAGAATTCACGTCATTATTAGTATATGTATAGAAAGTACTTTGGTTTTCTCTCAAATTTGAAATTAATGTCAAGAGTTGTTCGTTGACAAGTTCGTCAACCGCGAAGCGATGGCTTTCACCTCTACTTTCTTGTAAGTGGGTGACTTGCTTAAAGCAAAAGTCAATTCTCTTGATTCCATCACCTTCATCATTTATTTCACAGGAAAATCTTATTTTTTCCCGATTTTCCAAAAATCTGATTTCAATCAGCAATTTTTGTTTCTTCCAAATTACTACGTTTTGACCACTAAAATTTCTGTAAAACTGAATCACTGAAGAATTTATAAAGAATGTTTCATCGAGAGAAAACTAATTCCCAAAATCGTATTAAATTTCCATTCACTTGAATTTCTAATCCTCTCCAAAAGTGTCTAAGAGCGACCCTTTAACTTTTGATGAATCGTACAGTTGACCCAGACTTTAGTGAAAAGGATTCCTTGAAGGCTGCGCTTATGCTGCGGTAGAAAGTTTCAAGTTGTTTTGCGCTTAGTGGTCTTCCAACTTAGTTGCAGTTGTATTTTTACATTTTATATATATATAGTTGTGGTATTAGAACATGAAGAAGGAAAAGATATTTCCCCCTTTCTCATCTCCCACTGATGAGCTCCCTCTTCCGCGAAACATTCCTCCTCTTTTCCGTCAGGCATGCAATTACCCGAGCAGTAAAAGAGGTTTTGGAATGATCAGTACGATCATGGTTGCGATTGTAGTTACTACATTGGTGAAGGTCGAGTTGAAAAGAACCCATGGGAAAGTCCCGTTAAATGGGGCGTATCAGTGACTTCCACTTTTGAGAAAAAAAAAGAGTCAGGAAAACTTTCTGGTTCATGCTTTCATTAATTCCGAAGGTTATTTTTCTTTTATTGTTGAAATTTGTTTTACCGAAAATTAACATATTTTAAATATTGTTAACATCTAGCAAACCATGGCTAATCCCTTCGCTGTTTGGAAAAATATTCATTTTAGTGCCCCAAAATGTCCATAAAAATCTTTTAAATTGTTATATTACTTAAAGATAATAAACAATTATTTTTTTTATTACTTTTTCTAGGATCATTCATACCTGTAGTATATGAATAATGATATAAAAGAATTTATTTTATAATTTAAATAACAAATTTCTATTTTTTGATAAAACTTTCACGACCCAACGTTGGGTCGTTAACAGGCAACGGGCTAACGATAAAAATATTTAAAAGCAACAACGGATTTTATTATTCATGCGAAAGAATTTTAATATTTATAAAAATAATTTAATTTTTGCGAAGAATTTTATGAAAATTCTTAAATATTTCTTTCCTTTCGACTAATTTTTTGCAAAAAATAATTAAATTCCTGAGAAATTTTTATTATTCATGAAAAGAATTGAATTCTTACCAAGATTTTTACAAATAATTTTTTTAAATAATTGAATATTAAATTTTTTTTTTGAAAATAATTGAATTCTTGCGAACCATTTTATTATTATATTTTTTAAAAATAATTAAATTTTCAAGAAAAAATTGATTACTTTTAAAAATAATTGAATTCTTGTGATGAATATTGTCATTTATGAAAATAATTGAATTTTGCAAAGAATTTTACTAAAATGCCTCAAAATGATTGAATATTCGGGAAGAATATTGTCAAAATCTAAAAGAATAGTTGAATTAAAAAAAAAACTTAATTAAAATTTTATTTAAAATAATTGATTTTTTCCGAGGAATTGAAATTAAATTTTTAAGAATAATTACATTTTTTGAGTAATTCCTGTAAAATTGTATTAAAAATAATTGAAATTCTGTGATGAATTTTATTATTTATGAAAATAATTGAGGGGGGCCGTTCAAAAAATACGTAACGCTTTTTGGGGGAGGGGGGGGGGTAAGCCATTTGTCACGGTTAGCAGAAAAAATGGCGCTAATGTATACAACATTGCGTTACATGGGGGAGGGGGGGGGAGGATCCAAATTTCCGAAACATAGCGTTACGTATTTTTTGAACGGACCCTGAATTCTTAAGAAGAATTTTTATGAAATTTTCAAAAATAATTGAATTCCTCTGATAATATTATTTTTTTTTTAAATAATTAAATTATTGCCAAATATTTTATTTAAATGTTTTAAAAGAATTGAATTTCTGTAAAAAATTTTTGTTATTTTTAAAAATAATTGAATTCTTCATTTAAGAATTTTATAAACATTGTTTTATATAATTAATTTTTTCGAAATATAATAAATATTATATGAAAATTTTATTTTAAATAATTGAATTCTTGTGGAAAACTTTATTTGTGAAAATAATTGAATTTTTGCGACTAATTAATTTAAAATAGTATTAAAAATAATTGAAATACTTTGTTAAGTTTTATATTATTTATGAAAATAATTGAATTCTTGCTTAGAATTTTATCAAAAATTATTGTTAAAAAATTGAATTTCCATGAAAAATGTTATTTCTAGTGAAAGTAATTGAATTATTGTGAAGAATTATTGTATAAAAATTTTGTTAAATAATTGATTTTTTTTCGAAATTTTTTTTAAAATGCTATTCTAAATTAATTGAATTTCTATGGAAATTTTATTATTTATGAAAATAATTGAATTTCGGATGAATTTTATAAATTTTTTTTCTAAATAATTGTATTCTTTTGCGAAATTTGATGAGAAATAGTAGATATTGAAAGTAATTGAATTTCGAATATTTTTGAAAATAATTGAATCGTTTTAAAGAATTTGATTATAATTTTTGAGAATAGTTTTTTGATTTCTATAGTATTAGCGAATTTAAAGTAGTGGAATTCTAAAAAAAAAATAGCTTATTTAGTGGATGAAATCTAAAAAAAAGTACCTAAATAGTAGCATCACGTAGAAAAAAAGTAATAAATAGTTGGTTTTAGTAGATGAGTGCTAAACCTGGGATTGTATAAATCCAAAGTTACTGCAATTATTACACACATAGACGATTATCTAATCGCGTATGTAGACAATTAGTCCCATTTAAAACATCATCAATGAATTATTATGTCCTGACGTTGAGGGAAGGTTCTCTCCTCCCATTATATCTTGATAATTTAGATAATTTATTCCATCTTCACTATTATTCTTTCAATGTGATAAAAATCATTTAAAAGCCCACGTGATAACGAGTTTTCTCAGTAAACGCGAAACAATAAAATGGCAAAGGAAACGCGCGAGTTTGCTGCCGTTTCCAAGGCCGCAACAACGTTGCGGACGATCCCGGCGATCCAAGGGAACAGGTTTTCATTTCTGCGCCAAAGTATTGTTTCACAATTTATTTGCAATAAAAAAAAAAGAACAACACCACCACCACCAAGCATTCCTATCGGTTCGTGATTTCGAAATTTAACTCACTTCCAGTCCGATATCTCAAGGAGCAACACAATATTCTCTTTTAAGCCGCGACGAAATGACAAATCATAACTTTTGTTGTATTGTCCCGAGACTGAAAACTGATTCTAAGAAAGAAATTGCTTTCGGGCTTTTTTTTCAAGTATCTTCTTTTAAAGTTAATAGCGACGAAGGCGAGAATTTTATGCTGCAAAATTGTCGGTTGGGGTTTTATTATTTTCAAATATTATTATTTTTTCGCTGTTCGACTTTGTTTAGTCAGGGGAAAAAATATTAGGGAAAAAAATAATTTCGGTGTAAAGTTAAAAGATGATTAATTTATAGCTTTCTTTAGTTGAATTTGATGTATACCTATTTGTATGTTGTATTTTTTATTGCTTGGATTGTATTTTAAGTTATTTGTAAATTATCCTAATTTGCTTTATGCACATTAGGGAAGGAATGAGTTTGTTATAGACATTAGAGGAGAATTTATTATACGTTTCATAATATCAGCATTCCAATCAAATTCTGGAGCACATCCCTTACGGCTTGTCTGGCATCTCAATTTTTTTTTCCGCTGCGCTTGCACCTGCCTAAGTGTAAGTCTACTTGGAAATGTCGAACCAGACTGGTTATATTCGCCTGACAAAATTCCATGCCTCTGGCGATTAACACTCGAGTTGGAGACGTTATTTTTTTTCTCAAATTACTCGGCATATATTGAATACAGGCTTTTTAGAATTTATGCGGAAAAATCTGGAAATCATCGACTTACATAGAATTTCATTTTGGTTCATTGAATTCCGAAAATCTCGCGTAAATTCTCAAAATCTCAAGTTTCTGTCGCTTATCTTAATTCGTTATTTAACAGAATTCTTATATCTGTTCAAGAATATTAAGAAAAAAGAAATAATGTTATATTTGAAATGTTAGATTTTCTTATCTGTTCATAATTCTTTAGTATACAAGAGGATAAAAATTTTGCTAAAAGCATGTTAGAAAGGATGATAATTGTTTTTATGTCACACAAGTTACGCGAGAGAATCACAAATAAAAGGGGAATTACAACTGTAAAATCATTTCCGTGCGCAACAACTTTCGCTTGAAAATTAAATTTTTCGCACTTATATTTGAGTGGATTGAAACGTGTCAAGTTTTAAACCCGATTATCCTGGTTGTTATAATAGCTTCCTGATTACCCCGTGTGACTGCCCAGCTGATTTCTGGTGTGTGAGTGTTTATTACGTACGTTGTTGTATACAGACAACATGGATGTAAAACTAGTTGTTGGTTGGAGTATAGAATGTTATACATTGTATATGTACGTGTGAAAAATACTTTATGTTTATTTGCAATTTATATGCGTATCGCTTGAAAAATCGTGCGCGCCTTCACTTTGCCTTGCTTTGCACACAAAATGATTTTGAATCGAGAGAATCAGTCGTCCAATCAGAACTATATATTTAAATCGATTTTATCGCGAGAAAAAGTCGATTTTAACGCGCTTTCCTTATAGCATGTTGATAGGAATCGATATCAGGTTCGACGTCCGCGCTCTCTGCATGACGCTTATAACTCGCGTGCATTTAAAATGAAAGGTCGCTGCACTTACACTCACTCAACTAATCGATGATTTTCCTTCGTCAATTGTTGCTGAAGGATTTTTCAATTTTTAAAAAAAATGTCAAATTCAATTATTTAAAAAAAAACTGATAGATTTCATCCAAAATATTATTTAAAAAAAAACTTGATAAAATTCATCAAAAATTTAATTATTTTCATGAATAAAATTAATTTAGAATAGGATTTTGAAAATGCAACGGGTAGAAGCAATAGTGTATTAGTTGTTGGCAAAGGTTTCAAAGTATGGCTCGAAACATGATTACTTTGGCGAAAGTCAAAATTTCGATATTTTTGAATAATGAACATTAAAAATAGTTGGCATTTAAAAAAAGACAAGTATACTTGTGTGCGGCGATTATGGCAATAAGTAATAACCTCGTGGTGTTACGTGACAGTATGAAGGTGGTAGTGAAAAGTTACGCAAAAACGTATGGTCTTTTTGATGAGTGCATACAGAGATACTTAATACATATACAGGTAGTTATATGAAAATGTATCTATATGTACTTATGATCATGTATGTATTAAGTATGTTTGTAAGTACATACATACATATAAGTGGATGTTGAACAGCATCAGAGCTCATTAATTACGGATTGCGATCCTTGAGTATTGTGTGTCCTGGGAGAGTAACTGCCACATGGTTACGGCGATTTTTCTTAGCCTCTATTAGTGGAAAATATGTTGTGTTTTCTTATAAGCTCTCTATGTGTCTATAAGATGTCGTGAGAGCCACAACATTTTCGCCCCCAACGTCAATTTTATATTCTGCAATAACGCTTTTAATGTTCCCTCCAATCTAGACTGTGAGAATCCTACAACTTTTGCCAATCGATTGTTTTTTTTTCAAATTCGTTATACTCTTAAACCTTAGTTGTGAGGTTTTCTCGATGCACACACAGAACTTTCATTTTTTATTTAGAAATACCTGTCCGTTTCCTCTTTGCTCAGGATTATATAGACGTACACTTTCTAATATGCATTTGCTTTTATGTTTTTGTCATAAAAGTGCAGTTCTTCTTTCTTCTTATTTTTGTGTCTAATTTTTATTTCTGCTTCTTAATTTTGTTTTAGTTTTTATTTCATTCTGTTTTCTTTGTTTCTTCTTCGTAGTGATACGTTTTTTTTGTCTTAACTTGATATCCTTAGAAAAACCATAATCTTAAGTCCTTACCTTAGACATAACAAATACGATAACTGATATGGTTTGATAGTTTATTAAGAGACCTTTGTTAATATACATGATATTAATACCGTAAATCATATTCTGATTTGGCAAATAATTAATAACATATTTTCATTTCGATTTATTGTCTACTCGTGAAAATGTCAATAAAAATGTATTTTACTAAAGATTTATAGAATAGGAAGGAACATTAATTTCACATTTGAACTTGAACACGCTTGACTCACTCATTACACAATCTTCATGTACATGCATGTATGTTATTACACGAATGCGAGTCTGATTTTTGAATGAAAACCAGCTTCTGAATGGTGACAACATGTTGAAGGGGGGGTTGGCTTAATGCCAATGATAAAATTTTCTCTCTTGGAAAGTGCGTGTACTTATAAACAAAAAAAAATTTCCCGCTCAACCGGCTTCGATAATTATAAAACGAGTTACATATTACTTGGATAAATGGCGCAACTTGTTACCTTTTACATGTTAACTAACACTACTACTAATATTTTACCCTTTTTCTCGTTAGAAACGGAAAGAAAAGGAGTCGAAAATTAATGTTGTATTGCATCATTATTGAATTAAATTAATAGATATGAGAAATTATGATATGATGATAAAAATTGTGGTTGTTGAATAATGATAATTAATAAAACATTTGTAGGAGAAGAAAATTAAAAAAAAGTCTCGAGAGGGTGAAATTTTCCGCTTTCACCCAACTCTTACTAATTTGATTTCCTGTCTCATTGGAATAAATTGGAAAGATACATTAAACCGGTTGGATTTTTTGGCTGGAGACCAGGCCACCAATCGCGACGAATACTTTTTTGTCGCATTGTAATGGCTGGTTAGACCTGCAAATCTGCAGCATATCCTGGGTTTCGAGGAGGTCATTGAGCCGCGTTGTCGAAAAAAGAGGGAAGGATAAGAATTTTTAAAAAGTACCGATTTTTTCTACCGAAAGTAACATCTACATCTACTATGTAGATTTTTAAGAAATCGGTCGAATGTGTTCATCTACCCATGTACACTTTTAAAAAAATCGGTGAATTATTTTTAAAGTTGGATGTCGGTAGTAACAATAACTGATTGCCATAACTGGTACTTATTACAGAAATATTCATAAAAATAACCGACTGTTATAAAGAGACAAAAACGAAATGAAATATTCAGAGATTTTTTGCGTTATGCAATATTACAGCAATGAAATTTTAATTTCATGAAGAAATACAAGAAATTTCCTTCATTCGAAGATAGAATTTAAGGAACATGGTACGATTGCTGCGAATAATAATTATAGCAGTACAATCAGGGATATCGTTTAATTACGACCTTGCTTATAAACATTTTTTTTTATCTCATTTTTTCATTTTTCCCATCTTGAAAATGAGAAAAAAAAAATAAAATTGAAATTTCAGTCCATGACGGCACTGACCTACTGTACTATACCAATTATTAGAGTCACGTAATGTTACGCATCGTTGGCATACTTCCGCTTTTAAGGCAGGTTAACTTTGGAGATGATAATGTGAACATCTCAGCTATAGAACAATGACATAAAACTTTGCTGTTTAGTGATAAGATTGTGGGAGAAGTTGTCAAATGAACGTTTAATTAACTCTCCTTCTTTTTTAAATGCGCAAAGATGCGCAAAATTTTACATTTTCATATAGACAAAAACAAGGGTCTTGGACTTGTGCGATTTTTGGAAAATCGTGAAATATATTCCGCAAAACATGTAAATTTTTCTAATATAAAAATTTATCTGAAAATACTAAAAACCAGTTTTAACAAGGAGTCCACAGGTTCATATAGAATTTTTCAAATTGCGATAAATCGGTATGAATTTAATTGAATTTAAATGTCACAAAAATTGCAAAAAAGAATTCTAACATTCCAGTGAAAAAATTAAGTATCTTAGAAAAGAGTGACTACAAAGTTACTTAAATCTTATATTAAGATGTTTAGGCCAGAAACATTTCAATATAAGATTAGGATTTTGTATAAATAAGATTATAATCCGTAACCCTTTGTCAAACTGCATTTGATAGATTTGAATCTTGTTTGAATATTGTTGCATCGCTTGTACGAAAATTTACGAGAGTTAAGACTGGAGGAGACATACAGAGTAAGAGAGTAAGAGAGAAAGAGAGAGAGAGAGAGATGGAATAAACCTTTGGTGGTAATAACCTTTCAGACTCCTGACACACCCAGCAATACCAAAGTTACTATTGGTTTCAACTGCGATAATGCCGCATTGTTAGCAGCCGGATGAAAGCGTTGTATATTGTTTAGAATTTAATGTTTCCCTGAGAAACTTTTGCGCTATATGGATTATTATTGCTTCTGCTATATTCGCGAATAACACATGTGGGTGTGTGATGATTGGATTTGAGGATGCGGAAGCGACCCCACATGACTTGCTGACAAGAAATAATAGCCGGTTAATTCCATTTGTAAAACTGAAAAAGCATAATAAAAATCTTTTTTCTATTTATAAAGATTTGTATTTAAGGATTTTTCAGATTTAAATACTTTTTTATAAAATTGCACCACATCTATATTAAGGTTTTGATAATTAAAATTGTTAATTAGATCAGAAGATAATGGCCAACAAAAATTTAAGTTTGCTTAAATAAAGAAAATGAATCTATTAAAACTGAATGCAGAAATTGTCAAAAATGAATGTAATAAATGCGCTGTACTATAATAAAGAGTGAAAATTGAGTCTCGAATAGTCGCAAAAGAAGTAATTTGACACCAACGATAATTTTAGAAGATTCAGACAACACTCTTGGGACACGATTAATTTTTTTCTTACATATACCAGCAGACACCTGTTTCATGATTATTTTTTTTAACTCCCAAAGGAAGGGAAGTGAAACCCGAGGCAACAAAGTCAGTGCAACAGGCTCATAATATGTGCTCGAGTTACGCGAAGAGGACTTCATGATTGAGACAAAGGTGCTCGTATGGAAGGAAATTGGAATGAGGCAAAGAAAATAGGGGAAAAAAATAGAAACTTTGATTCTCCACTAAGAGATTTACCACAAGGGAATGTATATGCAATCATCTTTTACAACAGACCTGTTTGCAATTTTTCTAAAAGCAAAACCCTTTTTTCCAAATCTTTTTTTGATTTTTAAGGAATAAAGAACAAAAAAAAGCAAGTAGTAACTAAGAAGCTTGTGAAAGAAAAGAATAAAAGAAAGAAAAAGAAATAAAAATAGAAAAAAAAGAGTATAATAAAGAACTAATTTTGTAATATCTGCGTGAACTGTTGTATGGACTGTACAACAGTTGTGTTATTTTTTAATGAGTATGGGAACGAGTGTATAAATCCTTATCTGTCAAATACCTGCTATTTAGGGTTATATTCGGATATAAAGTTCTATAAATTACAGTGACATGAAATCTTATATAATGTGTGAAGGTGAGTATCACTTTTGCTTTTCAAACTCAGCTATAATTCAAAGTGTTATTTAAATGAAGCCTACTTTCTTTCTATAGACACAGCAGCAGTGTTCTTTCAACCAAACGAGATTATTAATAGTTCCAACAACTTTATACTGCAATTGACACATTTCTCCTGCAGCAAACAAAAGATAAAAATCATCAATTTTTAGAACCGATTTTTAGTATTAAGTTGTCATTATCAATTCATTATCAATTCATTATCAATTCATTATCAATTCATTATCAATTCATTATAGTGACAATAAGAAGTGCTCTAGTTTAGCACTATTTTTAGTGTTGTATCAAAATTGTTGTATTTTGCTTTTTTAATCTCGTGACATCATTAAAAATAACTCCAGCGCTGGAAACAATAAATATTTTAGAAAATGAAGATCTAACACATCTTTTCTGATGTAAAGTGTGTAAAAATGAATAATTGTAAATGATGAAGCGCGCGAAACATATATATAAGAGGATGAGCGAAAAAAATGAAAAGACTTTTGTATTCCTGTTGGAAAAAAAGTCCCTCACTCTACCACAGAATTGCGAATGATGATGATGAAGTCGTATCATTTTATTTTTAATATCAAAGAGACCAGCTGGCGTGTAGTGTATGTGTGTATGATATCACGCTGTACTTAGTGCTCAAAGCAAGTACATAATGTAAATTAACTGTCCGCCTTGCCGTTCCAGGAGATGTGTAACTTGTAATAAATAGGGAGATGACGTAAATTCTTATTTCCGCAGGCGACATAGGTATATAAGTTAGTTTCCATAAAAAAGAAAAATTACAAAATAATTCTCTTTTTCTCGATATATAATAGAGACCTAAAAGTGAAAGTCAGAAAGAATCACATAAATTTATCACGCGTACTTATGATAATTCACGTCTATTTTCTTCAAAATTTGTCCGTAAACGTAAATCGTAGTCGAAGAAATAAAAAAAAATTTTACTGCTTGTCGTTTCGTATACTTTACAAGCTGACGTAATATTCTAATCATCTTTTTATTCAAATGGACTTTTTGTTTCTTCTCTATACACTTTTCTCGAGGATAATGCGGCTTTCACTGTATCTCTACTTCTAATTGTTGCTTCGCAAATTCAGTTAACCGAAAAATGTCGTCATTTGTTGAATCATTATTCAGTAATTTCTGCTTTCTGCAAGAATTAACTGATTTGGTTAAGTTAAAACATTGGGTCCTGCGCTCTTCAAATTTAAATTAGGAGAACTTTTACCAATTCAACTTTAGAAAGCATGGACCTAAAAGATTCGGATAAAATATGCCTGCTATGCCTGTCCTCTAAATTTTGATAAATTCAAATTTAGAAAACAGGAACCTAGAAGGTTCGGATAAAATGATTTGTATAAATTGGTAAAAATCGGTGACCTAGCAGATAAGAGAATGTTCCGAATAATCGAGAATCCAGTTTATTACATTAAATATTTGTTACGAAATTTATATAGTGATCGTGTCCGGTGATCCAGTTAGTGAAGCATCACTTCCTGATGGTACTCGTGAGTTTTACCTTATTGCGATTCGAATTCCACGAAGAGCGCAAGGAGTCAGTCTGCTCATCTCTCTTATAAAACTTCTCTCCTCTTTTTGCGCCACCCTTTCCCCGAGACCAGTTTCCATTGGAAGTCTTTGGACAAACTGGAACAAACCGGGCCATGTTTGCACGACTAACGACTGGGTGCTGCGTCTGGTGCATAGCACAAGCGTTGGAACACACATACACACACTCTCCTCGCTTTATATAAACATATATATTTTATCTTGAACCCGTCCATCGAAAATGGGTCAATGGCACCCCCTGCGGCCCGGGAACTACACACAGCTCAAATTTGAGCCAACAACGGTCGAAACCTAGATCCCAGATGCTCTGACCCAGTTTAAATCGGGTCACCTGGAAAAAGGAGGTGAGTAATAATTCACCTCGGGTCGCTCCAGTTCAACTGTGTATAGGATAGAAACTTATTTAATCCTGATTATGAAATCATCTGATTTTTCTTCTTTTAAATGAGTATGAAAATTGTTTTCGTTCTTTTGTAATAATCAAGAAACTTTTTTTTTTGTTTTAACTACTCTTATTTTGAGGTAATTGTTCTTTTTGTGGAAAAATTGTTATGGTTTCTGTGTAAAGAAACCGCAAACTTAAAGATTATTTAAGACGAGTTTTCTAGTTTTTAGATTAACATTAGTTTCGTTCTTTAATTTCTCTAGGAGGTTGTGGTAGTGGTTCACTAATCGTTTATGAATTAGACTCGAAAAATAAATTCTCAGCAGATTTGATAACAATTATCATTTCTCAACTGCAGATTGTAGAAATTTGTAGAAATTGTGTTAATGCTACTATATAGGGGGTAACATTAGTCTCTCTAAATTTTGAATCAAGTAGAAATTCATCCATTATTAGTGGATGAATTTATTATTGCGAAGAATTGTTATTTAATTTTTTTTTTTTAAATAAGTGAATTCCTGCCTAGAATTTTATTAAATTTTTGGAGGAATTCATTTAAAATTGCATTAAAAATAATTGAAGTCCTGCGATGAGTTTAATTATTTATGATAATAATTGAATTCTTTGCAACGAATTTTTTTTTTTTAAATAATTGAATTCTTTCAAAGAATTTTATTAAAATTTTAAAGAATAATTGAATTCCTGCGAAGAGCTTTATTTATTTATTTATTTATTTATTCAAAAATGTAAACGGGTAAAACCCTTTCGTACTTTATTAAATTTTTTCAGAAAATTCATTTAAAATTGCATTAAAAATAATTGAAATCTTTCCATGAGTTATATTAGTTTTTAAATAAATTGAATTCTTACAATTGATTTTATAAAAAAAATTGTAAAAATAATTCAATTTCCGAGAAGAATTTTATTCTTTATTAAAATAATTGAATTCCTGCGGTGGAATTTCATAAAAAGTTTTTAAATTGATTTTTTTTTTTGAAAAATTCTATGAAATATTTTAAATAATTCAATTACTGTGAAAATTTTATTACTTATAAAAAAAATTGAATGTTTGCTAAGAAGTTTATCAAAAATCTTTTGTGGAATTTAATTGAAATTATTATTAATTATTAATTATTAATTATTAAATTCAATTATTTTCATAAATAACAATATTTACAGGAATTCAATTTTTTTTAAATACAATTTTAATTAATTTTTTTTGAAATAATTCAATTATTCTTTTAGATTTTAATAAAATTCTTCCCAAGAATTTAATTATTTACGTATAAATAATTAATTATTCTTCCAAAGATTTCAATTATTAAAGATATATAACAAAGTTATTCTCAAAAATTCAATTATTTTGAGGCATTTTAATAAATTTCTTTGCAAAATTCAATTATTTTTAGAAATAATGCAATAATCGTCGCAAGAGTTTCAATTATTTTTAAAAGTAATAAATTTCTTCTTGGAAATTCAATTATTTTAAAAAATTCTAATAAAATCGTTCGCTGGAATTCGATTGTTATTCAAAATTTTAATTGAATTCTTTGTAAAAATTCATTATTTTTAAAAACTTTTCGCAATTTAATGATTTTCAATATTAAATTAGAATTTGCATAAAATTAATCGAAAGAAATGAATTATTTAAAAATTTTAGCAAAATTCTTCGCGAGAATTAAATTATTTTTCTAAATATTTAAATTCTTTCAATGAATAATAAAATTTTTTTGCTGGAATTCAATTTATAAGCAGTAGGATAAGAAAGAAGTTTAATTTTTGATGAAAATTAGGAAAAAGTCAGAAAAATAAAATATAAAATGAAATTTTTGTCATACTTTTGTAAAGTTTCTAAAACGAGTTTTTTTTGTCGTCAAGTTCAATTTTTCGATAGCTGCTTTTTTAGTACTTTTTTTTTTTAGTTTGAAAGCTACTTTTTGCTACTTTTTTTAAAACTAATTATCGAGTGCAATGTCTAGAATTAGTGAAACTTCCGAAGAGGTTGCAAATGATGATGATGATGATAATGATGATGATGATGATATCATGATTTACTTATGTTTCTGTTTTGAAAGCAACAGCAAAAAAAAAAAAACAATTGACACGCTTCATTCGTTTTTGTTCACCTGTTCAAAGGAGTAGACATTCTAAAATTCTTTGCGATGTTCATTTGACTTAGAAAACGTGCTTCCATAGCACAAATGGACCAATTCCCTGCCACAACATAATCTATAATGAGAGAAGCGTGTTCTGGATTTTCAATACTAGGTCGACCAATGAAAGTCTTTAGTCTTTTTTCTCTTGAGCAGAAAAAATTTTTATTTCGACTTTTTTTTTTTTTTTTTTTTTGCAACAGCAACACTGGTATTGAATATGAAGATTATAATAGAAAAGAGTATAAGAAATGGTGGTCATTTTAAAATCACTTTGTATTCAATTTAAAGTATTCTTCTTGACAAAAAAATAATCTTTTCCTAGATATCTGTACATAATGCCGTAAACTTTCTTATGAAACTATATAGTACAAGTCGCACAGTTAAATGAAACATTAAATAAACATTAATTTCTCATTTTATTTCAATAATTTCGATAAAATTAGAAATTGATGATTTTGTCTCCCTAAATGGAAGTCATTTTAGATAGAATATAAAAAAGTAGTTTTTCTGTAATAAAACTATCAAAAAAAACGAAAGATATTTTTTCGAGGTTTTAGTGCTGAAAATGGCACTAATCAAAAATTAGTTTTAAAATCATTTTTAGAATTTTTGGTAATTTTTGGTAATTTTTGGTACCAAAACTACTACTAATTTTTGGTTCATTTTCGAACCAACTTTTAAAGATTTTTGTTTGCAAAAAGTTTTTGGTTTGGAAAATTGGAACACAATTAAAATTGACTTTGAAAGACAAATAAGCATTGAAATGAGTATTATACTAAACATTGTCAAGTACATTTATGTTTAAAGTACACTTATTATTTTATAAATAAATTTATATTTATTTATAAATAGACGTAAGAAATTATTATCCAACGCGAACGATTAATATTCAAACGCAATTTGCTAATATTTATGGTAAGAATAATATGATTGCATCATGTATTGTCGCTTTGTAATTTGTATTCAACGAGTTTTAATATAATTTTTAAATCACGTCTCCATCAATTTGTATTTATATCTCGTCCTCCTATTTACATGCAATGAATATCTTCAGAAATAGCAAATTTAATGCTACAACAATATAATTCTTATTCATTTATCGCGCTATACTTTTGTTTTCGAATTCAATGTTGTATAATATTTGATTCTGATTCTTTATTGTTAGTTTCGCACCTGTTTATGGAAATTTATTCATTGAAGGTGTGATTCTTGTTTCGTGCTTCATTTCTTGTTTTCTTTGACAATATTCTTGACTTTCGAGTTAAAAATGACTGATTTCATGTCATGTGGTAAAAATAAAAATTACTTTTTTTTCTTATAAGAGATTTTTTTATTTATTATAATAGAAAATATAATAAATAAACTGTAAATAAACTTTAAAAATGTAATATAAATATACATTTAAATTATATAAATAAACAAACTAGAAAATATACAGTAAATAAACAGAAACGAATTTAATTAAATTTTTTTTTTAAATGTTAAGTTTTATTGAAATTTTTGTCAATAATTGAATTTTTGGAAATTTTATTAAATTTTCCTTTTTAAATTTTAAGAATTTTATTGAAATTTTTGTCAATAATTAAATTTTTTATTTAAATTTTAAGAATTTTATTGAAATTTTAGTCAATAATTGAATTTTCTCGGAATTTCATTAAAATTTTTTAGAATAATTGCATTTTTAAAGGACTTTAATAAAATTTTTGTCAGTAGTGAATTTTTTTTTTATTTTTGAAAATAATAGTTTTTTTAAAAATTTTATTAAAATATAGTTTTTACTTTTTAATAATTGGATTTTTTAGAAATTTTATTAAAATTTTTTAAAATAGTTGAATAACTTGAAAATAATTGGAATTTTATTGATGTTTTTTAATGAAATTGAATTTTTGTAGAATTTAATTGAATCTTTTGAAAATAATTGAAAATTTTATGAAATTTTGAATATATACTTGAAACTAGGAGATTTTTTAAAACTTTTTAAAAATTGTTGAATTTCTAAAGGTTTTTATTGAAATTTTTTTGAACAATTGAACATAATTAAATTTTTTTATAATTTAATTATTTTTGAAAAAAATTATAAATTTTAAGAATTTTGTTAAAAATGTTGTCAATAATTAAATTTTCTTGTCTTTTTAAAAAATAATTCAATTTTTTAGGAATTTCATTTAAAATATTTAAAAATAATTGAAAATTTTTGTCAGTATATTGAATTGTTTAAGAATTTTGCTTTATTTTTAAAAATAATAGTTTTTTTTCAAATTTTATTAAAATATTTTTCAATAATTGAATGTTTCAGAAATTTTCTTAAAATATTTGAAAATACTTGAAAATTTATAAAAATAGTTGAATAACTTGAAAATAAGTGAAACTTTTAAAAATTTTATTGAAGTTTTTGAATGAAATTGAATTTTTGTAGAATTTAATTGAATTTTTTTGAAAATAATTGGATTTTTTATGAATTTTATTACAATATTTGAAAATAATTAAAAAAATTTTGAAGTTTTATTGAAATTTTAAAGAATTTTATACACATTTCTGTCAGTAATTGAATTTTCCAAGTATTTTATAACCCTTGAAAATAATTGAATTTTTAAAAAATTTTATTTAAATGTTTGTCAGTAACTGACTGTTCTGAGAATTTTATTATAATTCTTGAATATAATTATAATTGAATTTTTAAAGGTATTTTATTGAACTTTTTGTATTATTTTTATTTTTTCTGTATTTAATTAAAATTTTTGAAAATAATTCAATTCTTTTAAAATTTTATTAAAAAAAAAAATAAATAAATAAATAAAAAAAAAAAAATAAAAAAAAGTAATAAAAAAAAAAAGTATTAAAGTATCTAATAAATATAATAAATAATAAAAAGAACGCCTCAGGCCTCTTAAAATGTACATTCACAATATATGAATAAACGGATGTAAAATATTTCATCAATCAAAAATTTCCTTTTATTCTCATTGATATTCATTGTTATTACGCTTGTTTTGTAAAATAATTAAATTCTACAGGATTCACTAATAATATTCTATTGATTATATTAATAAAATATGCGCACGGAAGAAAATAATCATTATACGATAATTATATTGACGATTTGGATCGTTGATTTGTAACATAATTTCCCTATAGAAAACATTGACTGAAATGACATATATATAAATGTAATTTTTTTTTCTCACGCACTATACACTTTTGCTTTCTGTCTTTGCGTGTCGCACATTATGTTTCAAGTACTCCACTCGTCATTTTAATGATTTTATCAAATTACATTTTTTTTTCTACGTTTCTTTTCATTTTATTATTAATTTATATTTTGATATTTATTCATTTGAGATATTTTTATTTTACAAAGTATTTATATTTTAATCAAGTTGACCGTGTGGTAAATTTAAAGATTTATTTTTATTTTTATTATGCTGTTGTTATTATTATTTATGGTAATTATTATAGTGATTAAAATTGAAATCCGACATAGGTTTCACTGTAATTCAATTATGTTTAAAAATTGAAAAAATTTTCCTCAAAATTTATTCAATTATTTTTAGAAACAAATAAGATTCTTCTCCCGAATTTCAATAATTTTCGAGAATTATTAAATATAATTGATTTAAAAAAGAATTTTAGTTAAAAATTCTTGAAAATATGAATAAGAAGATTATAATGAATAATAATTGTTTCTAAAAATATAAAGTAAAATACAAAGTTTTGATAAACAAGTATTGGTATCACGTATTTTTTGATGTTGAATTCTTTTTCGGTGGTTCTACACTTAATTGCAGTATACGGAATGGACTTGTCGTCGTTAGGGGACGGATTATAATTCGAGTCGAGTATCACGATAAACAACCCGGGTTGAAATATATCCGGTTTGATGATTGAAACTCCCCTCCCCCCCCCCTCGTCAATTCCTTAAGCTCAAGACTATACAGCGAGACTAATTCACATTTCAATCGATCCTTATTCAGATATTATGCAACAACTAATTAAATCCCCTATTGTAGAGAAAAATATCCATTAAATATTATCAAACAGTAATTTCTGTACTTTATTGATTTTATTACAAAAATTATATTATGAAAAGAAAGAATTGATTAAAATTAATGCGTCATTTTAATAAAATTAAAATTCATTTGTATCCCGTGTGGAAAATGAAAATTGGTCCTAGCCAGGTCCTACCTATTTTGCCCTGTTAATAGCTTGGTCCTAGGTTGGCAGTGTAGGTTGGACCAACAATGGGTGGTGATGCGATTCTAGCCTGGTCCTAACTTGGGAGCCTAGTTAGGACCAGTTTATGGGTCCATTTTAGGACCTAGAAAGGACCATCTCAGACAGTATTTTCTATTTCATTATAATTTTAATTAGTTAATAATATTTGTTAAAGAAATAACCTAAATTATTAATAATAAGTATTAGTTTTAATTAATTATTATTTTTTTCAATTAAGTGATGACCAAAAGCGAATTCATAAATAATGTTAGTATATGTAGAGATTAATATATATTCCTCTAATATATACATTAAAAATTATAAAAAAAATTAGAAATTTGTTAATTAAATTATTTTACAGTATATATAATCATTAAATTGCTTACTTATACGAATACAATGCAGAAAAATCGGAATAAACGCAAACCTAAGAAGTAAATAAAATCTAACGCACGCGGGAATCGAACTTACGACCTACGGACTACGAGACTAACGCCCTAACCACTATGCTAATGAAACTAGTTGAGATCAAAATTTTTATTGTCAGTGACTTGTGGACTTGCTTTTGATGATTCAATATAGTAATTATTGACACTAATACACGATAATAAATAAAAAAAATAGTTTAACAACGACAATAATAATAAAATAATATCCAAATATAAAAATTCAAAAATTAATATTTTTATATTATATCAAGAAAAAAAATATCTATACATTTTCGTTAAAAACAGGTTTTTCATTGTTCTCAATCATTTTTAACATTAATTTCTTGGTCTAAAAAAAATATTCGTCTTTTGGACTTGGAAATTTTTCCTAATTAATTAAGTGGGTGATCCACTTTTTAAAAAAATGTCAAAAAAATTTATGTTAAAAACACGTTTTTCATTATTCTAAATCATTTTAAGCATTAATTTTTTGTTGCAAAAATTTTTTTAGACTTGGACTTAGAAATTTTTGCTAATGAAACTAGGAAGCCCAGGTAGGTCCTGGGTTGGACCTGGGTGGGTCAGCCCACATTCGAATTGCAATATCTCTTAGTGTTTAGCACCAACTTAAACGAAACTTAAAATCAGCGAACGAAATTAGAAATATATTTTACTAATGATAATTATATTGCAGTCTGTATCTGTTTAAATAAATAAATAAATTTTGCTGTTATATTAACTTTTGTAACAAATTACTTAAAAATTTGCAGTTTTTATCTAACTTCGCGATTATTACACTTGAGTAGTGAAATATGAAGATAATTTATAATTTTAACAATTCAGCATTTGTTTAAACAAAAAATTGTTGTTATTTATTAATTCTTAAGACAATAAAGCGTCTAGACACTTGTAGTCTTTTAAAATTTTGCAATTAACTAATCTGAGTATTTACTTATTGCAAAATTAGAAAAAACTGCTAGTTTCTAGGTTGATTGTGTAAAAGGTTAGTAAATAACAATTATTTGTTTAAACAATTGCTGAATTAATAAATTAATAAATTAACTTTATTTTATAGTATTTGTATAATTTTCTGATTTATGTCAAACAATAAATTGTTTAAACAAATATGATTATCAATTAATTTTATAAATATTAATTGAGAATATTTATCAATTTTTACATGTTTTTCATGTATCAATTTTGACACTTTATTTTCCTAAAAATTTTTCTAAGTCATAACTGGATCTCCTAGCTAGTACCAAGTTAGGACCAACCTAGGATACATAAAAAGGGGTTGCCAAGTTAGGTCCAAGCTAGGGCCAATAATCATTTTAGGCATAGCATGGTGATTTCTACACGGGATAGTAATAATTGTTTTCTTTTATTGATTTCAGCAAGTCATTAGAAAATCGAATCCAAAATGAGCTGTACGTCGCAGTGTGCCAAGTACTTTCTGTGCTTGTTCAATTTCATCTTCTTCGTAAGTATTTTTCTTTTATATATAAGACCTTATACTTATAAATTATTGTATTTATATAATTATTATATACTTATAAATTAATATTTTTGATACAATCAACAATTTTTTTAATACAATCATTGAAAAAAATTTTTAACTTCAACAGCTATAAATTTCTTTAGAAAAATAATTAATTATAACATTCAAATAATTCAAATATTATTATATTAATAGTTTTTTCTAAAAAAAAACAAAAATTCTTATACAAAACCTTCAATTTTTCCCATTTCCGAAAAGAATTTCTTTTTAAATTTTAAACTTAAAGTTTCAAATAATTGCAAAAATTCAATTATTCTCAAAAATAGTAAAATTCTTCGCAGAAATTCAATTATATTAAAAAATTTAAAGAAATTCTCGTCAAAATTTCAATTCTATTTATACAAAATAAAATTCTTCTTTGAAATTTAATTATTTTCAAAAATTTTAATAAAATTCTTGGCAAAATTTCAATTATTTGCAAAAATTTTCCTCAATTCAATGATATTCAATATATATATTAATATATTAATATATATATAACATATATGTTTAATAAAATTTTCCAAAACAATTCAATTATTTAAAAAAAATTTTCTTAAAATTCTACGTAAACGTTTAATTATTTTCAAAAATAATAAAATAATTTCACAAGAATTCTATTATTTACAATTTTTTTTTTATAAATTTCTTCGCAATAATTCTATTATTTTCATAAATAATCAAACTCACCGCAGAATTGCGCAATTTAATACAATTAATTGCTCAAAAAATGAAATTATTTTTATAAATTAAATTTCAATTCCTCGAAAAAATCAATTATTTAAAAAAATGGTTTTTTAAAACTCTTTGGAAGAATTCAATTATTTACTAAAACATTAGAATTTTTTTTACAGAAATTCAACTATTTTTAAATATCTTAATAAAATTGTTCGAAAGAAATAAATTATTTTAAATACAATTTTAATTAAATTTTTTAAAATAATTCAATTATTCTTTTAGATTTTAATAAAATTCTTTCAAAGAATTCAATTATTTACATAAATAATTTTTCGAAAGAATTCAATTATTTTCATAAATATCAAAATTATTCCCGAAAATTCAATTATTTTGAGTCATTTTAAAAAAATTCCTTGCAAAATTCAATTATTTTCAAAAATAATAAAATTCTTCGCAGAAATTCAATTACCATATTAAAAAATTTAAAGAAATTATCGTCAAAATTTCAATTCTCTTTATAAATAATAAAATTCTTCTTCGAAATTTAATTATTTTCAAAAATTTTAATAAAATTTTTAGCGAAATTTCAATTACATATTTGGAAAAATTTTCCTAAATTCAATGATATTTAATATCTATTTTAATAAAATTTTCCAAAAGAATTCAATTATTTAATAAAATTTTATATTAAAATTCGTCGAAAAAATTTAATTATTTAAAAGTTTGTTGATAAAATTCTTTATGAGAATTCAATATTAAAAAACATTCAATTATTTAATAAATTATTTATTTTTTTTATTTAAATAATTGAATTCTCGTAGAATTTTCTAATACAAATTGATTTAAGTGAATTTCAGTTAAAATTTTACATAATAATTGAATATTAAAAGTATTATAGCGTGAATTTTTAGAAATAATTGAATTTTGAAAAAGTTTCAAATTGAAATCTTTGATAATATGAATTTTTCATATTTTTAACTAACAATTCTGTAGAATTATTTTTTTTCAAAAAATTTAATGGAAATTATTAGAAGTTTTTATTTTAAAATATATATATTTAATTGAAGAATTTCCGAATAATAGATGAAATTTCGTAAAATTTAATATTGTAAACAAATACATTTGAAAATTCTCAGAATTTTTTCAAAAATTATTGTAAATAATTGATTTAAAGAAAAATTTTAGTTAAAAATTCAAGAAAATAATAATTGAATTGAAATGATGAAAATAATTATAACTTTCTCATAAATTGTTGAATTTCAAAAAGATTTGATTTTGAATGTTTTGAAAATCTTAATTCCTATGGAAAAATAATAATTAAATATTTTATTAATGAATTATCGAATTAATTGATTGTAAAATCGAATTGAAATAAATTAAATTTGATAAAGAATTCCATTAGAGATTTAAAGGAAAATCGAATTTTCAAAGAATTTTAATTTAATAATTGGCAAATAATTGAAGTTTGCGAAGCGAAACATAATATAAAGCAACAAAATCAGTCTCATGTTACGATTTTAAATGAAAAATTCTTTTACCAATCTAATTGCACAAATTGACGAGACTGACCTTTTGGTAATTACTAATTACTTATTACTAATTACTAATTACTAATTACTAATTACAAAGGGTCGGAATCAAATGTATTCATATGTTTATTGGAGTAAAAAATTAAAAATATTAAAAAGTCCAAAATGCATCTAAAATGATTTTTAATTTTAAAAAATTTTTAATAAAAAATTTTATTAATAAGTTAAATTTTGAAAAATTTTCATTATGAATTGAAAAATCGAAAAAATTTATTTAAAACTCCCAAGAATAAGGTTTTTAAAATACGTATTTCAAATCTATTTCGTGAAATAATTAAATTTGTTTAAAAAAATCTAAAGTTTTTATAAAATTCTATTAATTATAATTGAATTTTTTTTTAGTTTTAATGAAATATTTGAAAATAATTGAAATTTTTTGTAAATAATTGAATTTTTTGGAATTTTATTGAAATTTATGTATGAATAATTGAATTTTTCGGAATTATATTGAAATTTTTGTGAATAATTGAATTTTTATTTAATTTTAACATTTTAAATTTAAATTTTTGCTTATCTAAAAATTATCTTCTTTATAATTGAATTCCCTTTCGTTTCTTTTGCGAATAAACAATCAGGGAAAAAATCAAATATCTCTCTGTAAATCAAGGAATAGCAATTTTTAATTTTTACTGGCAACCCTGATAAATTTTATTAAATAATTAAATAATAAAATTTATATTCTACTTACATAATTATAAGTTGTATAACATACTAATCTTGCGAAAATAAGAAATATATTATTTATATTATAAATTATTCATGATTTTCTACCATTTCAGAAAGGACGGAAAGATTCTTTTTTTTTCTTTTTTTTTAATTTATATGTATATATCCTTTGAGAAATTATATTTCCATACTTACGTTACATTCTGATTACACTATCAAGGTGTAACATCATCCTCGAAGTTTGCCAAGCGAAACGAAAGCATCAAAATAATTCTCATGTTACAGATCGCTGGAGGTGCATCCTTAGCTGTTGGCATTTGGTTGATTGCTGATCAAAAATCCTTTGTCAATGTAATCGCACAATTTGATGAGACTAATCTTTTGGTAAGTGAAAAAAAAAATATTTTGCTTAGAAATTAATTTTTTAAAATTGAAATTAAATTTTCATTCAAAAGCAATGTCTTGAAGTCAGTTCAGTTTATCAGAAAAAGGATTTTTTTTGTAAAGATACAATTAATCAAGTTTTTTTTTTTTTTTTTTTCTTTATTGTCAATATCGACCTTCTATTTGATTGCTTTTTATATTTCCCCTCTCTTAACTTTGAAAGAATTTAATTTTATATACTTGAGGAATGTTCGTTTTTAAAGAATGTTCCAATTCGTTTTTATGTCCAATTTTTAAATTAGAAAACTTTTTAGTTTTTAATAAAGAGGAAAATAAAAAGTACCATGAAACTAATGAGAAAAATATGTATTCTGCATAATGGCAGTAAATATATATCAATAGGTAGAAATTTACAACTGTGAACATTAAATTAAATTGAGAAATGTTTACGGTAAAAATCTTGGTCAGGAAGAACAAATGACAATACTAATAAGTAATAATAATGGTCAAGGAGAATTACATAAAAGTTTTTTTGTACATCCTGTAGTAAAAGATATTTCTAAACAGAATTTAACAGAGTAGAGATGAATATCCGAAGAAAAGTATATTGAAACTTTAAAAAAAGTAATTCTTGAAATAATGATTTTTAACTTTTTAACTGATTGTGAGATCCTCGAAGCGAAACTCATCATTTCTCGATTCTCGTTGTTTGCTTTGAAACACCTGTTCAGTTGCTTATACGTTAATGAAAGCAACGCACGGCAAGAAGTGATGAGAATTACTATTTTGGCTTCTTTCCAAATATTTAGAATATTTTAACCAGTTGTTATAATACTTTTTACAATTATTGATTTATATTCCGTTACTAAGGCTACAAAAAGTAAAAAAAAAATATCTTTACCCTAGAGGCTAATAAGTCTTTATTTGTTCACTAAAAAAAAAAAATTATTTATTTGGTTCAAATAAATTTTATTTTTCCTACAATAAACAAATTCTACAATAAAAACTATTCATTTGTTCATTAGAACAAAAATTTGGTTAAATTTTAATTATTCTATTTAATTTGAATTTTATTATTTCTATTTAATTTTAATTAATTTAATTCGTTAATTTTAACCAAAGTAGTGAAAAAATATTAAATTTATAAAAATTCTAGTTCTTTGTCAACTTTGTAAAATATGTAAATATTCAAAACCTTAAAGCCCAAACGAAATTAATTAATTAGAAACTAATTTAATTAAATTTTATAATTGAAAAAGAGAATAAAAAATATTTCATTTAGAGAAGAATTTTAGTTGAAAACTCTGGAAAATAATTGAAAATAACTGTAAAAATAAGGTAAAAAATTTTTTTTAATAATTAAATTTCAAAAGGTTTAAAACTGAAATTTTAAAAAATTATAATTTATTAATTATATTGTAATTAAAAAAGGGAATTTAAAATATTTGATTTAGAGAAGAATATTTTAGTTGAAAATTCTAGAATGAAAATGGTTTATTTTTAATTTTGAGAGTGAGAGAAAATTTAATGAATTTAATGGCCTTGTAGTTTATAAACTATAAACTTCTTGTTCATCGACAATTATATAATTATAATAATTATGTCACTAAAAGCGAAAAATGTATAATTATCGCATGAATATAATATGTTGAAATCTGCAAACTTTCACTTGTGGAAGAGCTCTGAATTCCTTTGATTGATCGATGCGAACGCCTTTTCGGCCAGTTCCCACAATATTATTTTATTATAAACAATTTCAATAAAAGGAAGTCAAATGTACAGTTGTTTATTATTCTTGTTGTCAATAAATTTTAACTTTCTAAATAACAATGTTTTTTTTTTGTTAAATAAGCAAGTATATTACACCAAGAACAAATTTTTATTTAAACTGAATAAAATTTATTTAAATTTTATTCAAATTCTATTGAAAATAATTGAATTTTTCCAAAGAATTTTATAACTCATGAAAATAAATAAATAATGATTAAATTTTGGCGACGAATTTTACTAAATAATTTTTTTTTTAAACAATTGAATTCCTTTGGGAAATTTTACTGAAATAGTAAATATTGAAAATAATTAAATTTCGATAAATTATTGCATTAATTTTCTACGAAGAATTTTATTAAATTTTGATAAGAATTTCACTAAAATGTTGAAAAATAATTGAATTTTGCTACTTATAAAGATAATTGAATTCTTAAAAGTAATTTATGAAAAAGAACTTTAAATAATTGAATTTCTGCTAAGAATTTTATTGGTTTTGAAAATAATTGAATTCTTCTAATTAATAGTTTTATTTATGAAAATAATTGAATTTTCAAAAAATTTTATTTAAATTTCTAATAATAATTGATTTTTAAAAAAGAGTTTTATTATTTATAAAAATAATTGAATATCTGAGGAGAATTTTAATATTTATGGAAATAATTGAATTTTTGAGAAGATATATTCAATTTAAAAATAATTGAATTCCTGTGATTTATGAAAATTTTTTAAAATTATTTAATTTGTTAGGGAGAGTTTTAATAAAGTTGTTTATTTTTTAAGAATAATTTCATTTTTTTCGAGGGCTTCATTTAAAATAATTAAAATCCCATAATAATTATGTTATGAAAATAATTGATTTTTTGCAAAGTACTTTATTAAAATTTTTCCTAAAATAATTGAATTCCTGAGAAGAACTTTATCATATTTATAAAAATAATTGAATTCCCGTGAAGAATTTTGTTATTGAATTTTTTTTGAATAATTGATTTTTTCGAAAAATTTTATGAAAATTGTGTTTTATAATTAAAATAATTGAATTCCTGTGAAATTTTTAATATTTATGAAAATAATTTAATTTTGTCAAGGAATAATTTTGTTATTTATAAATATATAATATTGAATTTTTGACTGGAATTTAAAAACAAATTTAAATAATTGAATTAATGCTAAGAATTTTATTAGTTTTGAAAATAATTGAATTCTTGTGATGAATTTTGTTATTTATGAAAATAATTGAATTTTGCTAAAAATTTTATTTAAATTCCCTAATAATAATTGAATTTTTTCGATGAATTTTTTTATTTATAAAAATAATTGAATATCTGAGAAGAATTTTCATATTTACGAAAATAATTGAATTTTTGCAAAAAAATTTTTATATAAATTCCTAAAAATAATTGAATTTATGAAAGAATTCTGTTTTTTTATCAGGATAATTGAATTTTACAAGAATTTAATTATTTTGAATACAAAAAATAAATAATTGATTGAATAATTCCTGAGAAGAACTTTTATCATATTTATAAAAATAATTGAATTCCCGCGAAGAATTTTGTTATTGAATTTTTTTTGAATAATTGATTTTTTCGAAAAATTTTATGAAAATTGTGTTTTAATTAAAATAATTGAATTCCTGGTAAGAATTTTATTACTTTTGAAAATAATTGAATTCTACTATTGAATATTTTTATTTATTAAAATAATTGAATTTTGCAAACAAATTGATTTAAATTTCTAAAAATTAATTGTATTTCTGGAAGAATTCTGCTTTTTAGGATAATATTATATATTTTACGAGAATTCAATTATTTAAATATAAAAATAAATAATTGATTGAATAATTGAATATTTTTTAGAATTGACTGCATATCAAGAGATTTATGAAAATTTTTAAAATTGTGTTTGAAATAATTGAAATCCTGTGAAAATTTTATTATTATTTATGAAAATAATTTAATGTTTGCAAAGAATTTTATAAAAATTTTTTTTAAATAATTGAATTGTTTTGTGAAATTTTTTTTTATAAAAATACATAGTAGATATTGAATTTCGAAAAGAAATTTTGAAAATAATTGAATCAAAATAAGAAAGTTTTAAATTGAATCGAAAATAAGGAGAAAAATCAGGAGAAAAATTTATTCACAATGGAAAATAAAAAATTTGTTATAAAGATTTTAATGGCATTTATCGATGTCATCCAATGACTATGTGAAAGGACGTGTACCACTAAACGATAAGAGACACCCGTTAATGGCATAGTTTGAACTCGACACACCTGTTTTGTGTGCTTTCTCATTTCTGCTTGCATAAGTCTGCGTTGTTGATACAAATTAAACGTAACGGAACACAATATATACATATATTATATATATTTATTTATAATTGCATAAATTTTTCTGACAACATATCTCTTGTCTCAAATATCTCAAAAAAGAATAATAAAAATCAAATTATATTTTATAAAACCGATATCCATATTTCAAAATCACGAACAGCTTCTATTCGCCTATATTCAAGCGAAATGACTATATAATACAGCACTAGAATGTCACGCAATGAATATTCAACAACTACTTTTGTAATTTTCTTGTTACATTTCAAGAATAACGCAAATCTTGTCTATAAATAATAATTTTGCAAATTGGGGAATAAATTTTTTTTTTTAAACAAACAAGTACTATGATTTTACCAAGATTCATTCATTCGATATTTATAAATTATTTTACAATCTCAGAAATAATATTCAATCTTGACTGATGTATAAAAGTATATAAAATGTCTGCTCACGAAAGAATCTGAATGAAAAAAAGCATTATGACGTGATTTTTTTTCAAGTACTGTAAACAATAACTTCAACAACTGTATTTTTACGAGGTCATAAATATTTTTCTTTTATCTAAAGTGTATGTCATAATTCTTTTGCAACATTATATTATACGTTTGTGTTGTACATTTATTTTCACATTAATATATACATGCGTGCGTTTAATGTATATTAATTTCTTTTTTTTTCTTTTTTTAAACCAGGAAAATCACTTTTGTTTAACTATACAGGAATATAATATTATAATAAAACGAAAGCAAAACTTTTACTTTTCGTGCGTTCCGCTCGTGCTCTGTTGATGATGTTCGTCCGAGAGGTTTATCATCAAAAATAGCACTCACTTAATTAGTTAATTAACGTGTAGATAATAATTGCGGATATACATAAATCTGTAAAATGACTAACGAACAGTTATTGTTAGAAGCAGATATCGTTTAGATATATATATTCTGAAAACATTAATTGATTATGCAAATTCAGATATAATCGCGCACGAATCTGATATGTTTTGAGAGGGAGTGAAAATAATTAAATTAACGTCTTTTATTAAGAAAAAAAGAAAAAACTACTGGAAGAAAGAATTTTTATTTTAAAATTCTTCTATTAAATTCTTCTATAAAAATTCTTCTATTCTATGAAAAAATTTTGTCATCTCTGAATCAAAATCAAATTATTCGTAACCATCTTTTTTCGTAACAATTTTATTTCAAAAGTTTAGATGAAATTTTTCAAAAGAATAAAATTATTTTTTATAAACAACAGAATTCTTACAGAAATTCAATTATTTTCAAAAAAAAAAAAAAAAAAAACTCATCGCAGGATTTCAATTATTTTTCATAAATAATACAATTTTTCAGTGGAATTCAATTTTTTTTGTAAATTTTATAAAATATCTTCTCAAAAATTCAATTATTTTCATAAATATTAAAATTCTTCTCAGATATTCAATTAGTTTTATAAATAATAAAACTCATCTTAAAAATTCAATTGTTATTAGGAATTTAAATAAAATTTTCTGCAATATTCAATTATTTCAATTAAAACACAATTTTCATAAAATTTTTCGAAAAAATCTATTATTCAAAAAAATTTAATAACAAAATTCTTCGCGGAAATTCAATTATTTTTATAAATATGATAAAGTTCTTCTCGGGAATTCAATTATTTTAGGAAAAATTTTAATAAAGTACTTTGCAAAAAATCAATTATTTTCATAACTAATTATTATGGGATTTCAATTATTTTAAATGAAGCCCTCGAAAAAAATGAAATTATTCTTAAAAAATAAACAACTTTATTAAAACTCTCCCTAACATATTAAATAATTTAAAAAAATTTTCATAAATCTCTTGATAAGAAGTCAATATTCTAAGGAACATTGAATTATTCAATCAATTATTTATTTTTGTATTCAAAAGAATTGAATTCTTGTAAAATTCAATTATCCTGACAAAAAAACAGAATTCTTTCAGAAATTCAATTATTTTTAGGAATTTATATGAAATTTTTTTGCAAAATTCAATTATTTACGTAAATATGAAAATTCTTCTGAGATATTCAATTATTTTTATAAATAAAAAAAATTCATCGAAAAAATTCAATTATTATTAGGGAATTTAAATAAAATTTTTAGCAAAATTCAATTATTTTTATAAATAACAAAATTCATCACAAGAATTATGATCCTAAAGTTCTGAACGTTCAAATGAACGAAATTGATTTATTTCTTCTTTAAATTCAATTTTAATTACAATAATTTTGAGTCACCATTAAAAAAATTAATTTTAAAAATTTTTAAACGTAGAATCTAAGTTTTAAATTTTTATTCGAATCAGTAATTTATGAAAATATTTTTAATATAAAATATTTCGTTCATTTGAACGTTCAAAACTTGTGGATCATCAAGAATTCAATTATTTTCAAAATTAATAAAATTCTTGTCAGAAATTCAATTATTTAAATTTGTTTTTAAATTCCAGTCAAGAATTCAATATTATCTTTATAAATAGCAAAATTATTCCTTGAAAAAATTAAATTATTTTCATAAATATTAAAAATTTCACAGGAATTCAATTATTTTCAAATTGAATTTTGCATAAAAGTTTTCGAAACAAATCAATTATTCAAAAAAAAAATTGTAATAAGTTCTTCGCAAGATTTCAATTATTTCCATAAATAATACAATTACAACTTTTTTTTTAACTTTTTTAAAATTTCTTCTCAAAAATTCAATTATTTTTGCATAAATATTGAAATTCTTCTCAGATATTCAATTATTTTCATAAATAATAAAAGTTTCACAGGAATTCAATTATTTAAAATCGAATTTGCATGAAATTTTCGATAAAAATCAATTATTCAAAAAAATCTAATATAATTCTTCTTAGGATTTTCAATTTCAGGAATTCAATTATCTTTATAAAATATAAAATTGTATTTAGGAATTTAATTATTTTTATAAATAATAAAACTCATCACAGAATTTCAATTGTTTTTTATGCAATTTTATATTAATTCTTCGATAAATTGTAATTAATAATAAAAATTTTACTAAAATTCGTCGACAAAATTAAATTAATTTAGAATCGAATTTGCATAAAATTTTTCGATAAAAATCAATCATTGAAAAAATTTTCATAAAATTCTTCTTAGGATTTCAATTATTTTCATAAATTATAACACTGGTTATAGGAATTCAATTATTTTCATAAATATTAAAATTCTTCTCGGATTTTCAATTAGTTATAATACAATTCTAATCGAATTCCTTCAAAAATGTAATTATTCTTAAAATTTTTTATCAAAATTCGTAGAAAGAATTCTTTTATGTATTTATTTATTTATTTATTTAGTTAGTTATTTATCTATTTATTTATTTATTTAGTTATTTATTTATCTATTTATTTATTCATTTATTTATTTATTTATTTATTTATTTATTTATTTATAGAAATTTTTTGATAGAATTCTTTACAAGAATTCAATTTTTAGAATTATTCAATTATTGAATAAATTATTTATTTTTGTATTTGAATAATTGAATTCGCGTAGAAATTTCTTTAATATAAATTTATTTAAAAACGAATTTCAGTTTAAGTTTTAGATAATATTTGAATATTATGTACAAGCAATACAGCGTAAATTTTTTTAAAAATAATTTATTTTTGAAGAGAATTCAAAGTAAATATTCTTTGAGACTACTTTGGTAGTTATTTTTAAGTTATGTTTATGAAAATTTCTCACAGTTTTTCTAAGGATTTCAAATTGAGATGAAAAACGTATCGAAATTTTAGCGAAGCAACATTTTTGATACGTTTTTTTGTCTCAATTTGAAATCCTTAGAAAAATTATTATGCTAAAAATGCATTAGTTTGAAAAATGGAAGATATGTAAAAATAAGATGTTTTTATAAAGTTTTTAAAAGCGAATACAATGTATTTTAAGATCCTTGCTATTTTTTCAGTGTAATAGTTATTTTAATTGTTTTTTTTTTTGTAAACATTTGACACGTTAAAATAATGCATTAAAATTTTCGTTTGACCCATTTGCATCTAATGATGAAATGAAATAAAATTTTACCCTTTGACAATTCGTACTGTTAGTTGTATACGTATAGAGATTATATTATAACTAAAGTTATGGTTTTCCTTGATCTGAAATACTATTAGAAGGTCGATAAGTAGTTTTCTGTGTCTAGGTTTGATGTCACAGACTGTAACTGAAGACTAAAGGTATAATCTCTATACGTAGATATTTATATAATTGGCATTGAAACACTTAATGAAACGAAGACACTTTAGGTTTGTTTTTCTTTTTATGAATTTACTCATTTATAATTAAGTGGAGTATTAATATAAAAAGTGCCTTCAGTAATTTTACTCGGCTACTTACGTTACACTTGGCTGCATGTAGGTGTCATGTAAAAGACTCATGACCCCAACAAGAGCCATATACCATACCACGCTTCTACGCTCTTTGAATCTTAATATGTTTCTTCTTCATGGTCTTTTGTTCTTTTATTTAAAGTTCATTTACATTTGCATTTCATTCGAAATTATCAACTCTTTTCTTTCTTGTCAAAAGTACAGACTTGGCACTCGATAATTAATTTTTTAAAAAGTAGCAAAAAGTAGTTTTCAAACTAACAAAAAATAGTAAAAATGTAGCTATCGAAAAATTAAACTTGATGACAAAAAAAAACTCGTTTTTAGACATTTTACAAAACTATGACAAAAATTCTATCCTATATTTTACTTTCCTGACTTTTTCCTAATTTTCATCAAAAATGAAACTTCCTTCTTATCCTGCTAATAACTTGAATTCCTCCAACGACATTTATTATTCATGCAAAAAAAAAAAATAATATTTATGAAAATAATTTAATTCTAGCGAAGAATTTTATAAAAAAAAAGTTAAATAATAAAAAAATTAATAAAAAAAATTAATAAAAAAATTTTAAATAATTCATTTCTATAGATTAATTACATGCGAATTCTAATTTAAATAATTGAATTCCTAAGAAATGTTTATTATTCATGAAAAGAATTGAATTCTTACGAAGATTCTAATAAAATTTTTTTTAAATAATTGAATTCTGTTTGGAAATTTTAGGAAATTAGTAGATACTGAAAATCATTGAATTGCAAAAAGTTTTTAAAAATAATTAAATTTTACAAAGAATTCTCTATTAAAATTTTTGAGAATAATTGAATTCCTAAAAAGTATTTTATTATTTATGAAAAGAATTGAATTCTTGCGAATAATTTTATTAGAATTTGAAAAAAAATTGAATTTCCAAGAAAAAATTTATTACTTTTAAAAATAATTTATTTTTTCTGATGAATATTGATATTTATGAAAATAATTGAATTTTGCAAAGAATTTTATTAAAATTCCTCAAAATAATTGAATTTTCGGGAATAATTTTGTTATTTATCAATATAATTGAATTCTTTCGAAGAATTTTATTAACATATTTGAAAATAATTAAATTCCTGTGAAAAATACTGATATTTTTGTAAATAATTTAATTCTTCCAAAGAATTTGTAAAAAAAATTTTTTTTTTAAATAATTGATTTTTCTGAGAAATTCCTGTAGAATTATATTAGAAATAATTGAAATCTTACGATAAATTTTATTATTTATGAAAATAATTGAATAGTTAAGAAGAATTTTATTTAAAATTCAAAAATAATTCAATTCCTGAGAAATTTTTATTATTTACGAAAAGAATTGAATACTTACGAAGATAATAAAAAAAATTTATTAAATAATTAAATTCTGTTTGGAAATATTATAGAAATCATTGAATTGCGGAAAGTTCTTAAAAATAATTAAATTTTCTAAAAAAAACTCTATTAAAATTTTTGAGAATAAATGAATATGTGTGTGGCATTTTATTAAATTTTTTTTTTTGAAAATAATTGAATTCCTAAAAAATATTTTCTTATTTATGAAAATAATTGAATTCTTGCGAACGATTTTATAAGAATTTTTTTTAATAATTGAATTTTTAAGAAAAAATTTATTAATTTTTAAAATAATTGAATACTTGTGATGAATATTGTTATTTATAGAAATAATTGAATTTTGCAAAGAATTTTATTAAAATGCCTCAAAATAATTGAATTCTTTCGAAGAATTATTATTTACGTAAATAATTGAATTCTTTCGAAGAATTATTATTTACATGAATAATTGAATTCTTGAAAAAGTTTTATTAAAATCTAAGAGAATAATTGAATTATTTCTAAAAAATTTAATTAAAATTGCATTTAAAATAATTAATTTCTTTTGAAAAATTTTATTAAAATATTTTTGAAAATAATTGAATTCCTAGTGAAAAATTTTAATATTTTTGTAAATAATTGAATTCTTTCAAAGAATTTTAAAAAATTATTTTTTTAAATAATTGATTTTTTCGTGGAATTGAAATTAAATTTTTAAGAATAATTACATTTTCTTTTGAGTAATTCCTGGTAAAATTGTATTAAAAATAATTGAATTGCTGCGATAAATTTTATTATTTATAAAAATAATTGAATAGTTGCAGAGAATTTTATTAAAATTTTCAAAAATAATTGAATTTTGAAAAAGAATTTTATTATTTACGAAAATAATTAAATTATTGCGAAAAATTTTTTTAAAATATTTAAAAAGGATTCAATTTCTGTGAAAAATTTTGTTATTTTTGAAAATAATTGAATTCTTCATAAGAATTTTACAAAAATTGTTTTAAATAATTAATTTTTTCGAAATGTAACAAATAATTATGAAAATTTTATTTTGAATAATTGATATTTTGGAAATTTTTTTTGAAAATCCTATTCTAAATTAATTGAATTTCTGTGGAAATTTTTATTTTTTATGCAAATAATTGAATTTTGGATGAATTTTATCAATTTTTTTTTTTTTTTTTTTTTTAAATAATTGAATTCCCTTGCAAAATGTTATGAAAAATACTAGATATTGAAAATAATTGAATTTTGTAATATTTTTTTGAAAATAATAGAATTTCGAATATTTTTTAAAAAATAATTGAATTGTTTTAAAGAATTTTTTTTTTTTTTTTTAATTTCTGAGAATAGTTTTTTTTTTTTTTTTTTGATTTCTAGTATTAGTGAATTGAAAGTAGTGGACATTCTCAAAAAAAAAAAAAAATGCAGAAATCGTAGCTTTTAGTGGATAAAATCTAAAAAAAAGTACCCAGATAGTAGGATAACGTTAAAAAGTGATAAATAGTAGGTTTTAGTAGATGAATGCAAAGCCTAAAAGTATTGGAAAAAATATTTAAATTAATTAATTGATATATATTATTTTCTTTATTATAATTAGTTTTTTATTAATTAGTGATATTCTTCTTGTCAAACAGTTATTAAAAAGTTATTCATTATGTGTTTTCTATTTTTGAATTTCGCGCCAAAATAGTTGTTTGAAACTGCCGCCTAGATGGCATGAAAGTTCTCTCACAAGCGACACAAATCATGCTGGTGAATGTAAAATTATTTCGTTTCAGTTATTAAAACTGACTTTTTTCAAGTTTTCCTTAGAAATTTTTTTTATTCTGTTGCAATTATTTTATTTTGCACAAAACATATTAAAACGGGATAATTTAAAAAGCGTGGCAGAACAACTCTCGTAAAAGTGCTACAACCATATGAAGATGGAGTCATGCAAGGATGAAAAGTACAGTGTCACGTTTTCTGCAGTGTTCATGTATACACACAGGGTCGAGAGTGTAATGCAGATTTATAAAAGGGGAGCACGTATGACTTTGCTCTTCCTTTTATAGAATACATATGCTATTCTTGCTTTCGCATTTTAGAATGCAGTCTGTGTTTGCGCAGATTATTATGACCCCAAGCATCTTCAGAGGGAATTTCGAAAGTCAAGTTCTTTTCTTTAATTGTCAAAAAAATAAACTCTAAACTATAACCAGTGGAAAATTATCTAATCTTTAATTATATAATAATTAAGTAATTAATAATTTATCTTATTAATATATTAGGAATTAAATTTTTCTATTTTTGAATTTCGCGCCAAAATAGTTGTTGAAACTGCCGCCTAGACGGCATAAAAGTTCTCTCACAAGCGGAAGAGTACATAAATCATGCTTTTGATATAGTGTTAAAAAATTGTCAAAAATTGTCTCTACTTCGGAAATTGAATTTGAAAATTCGAAAGAGTATCGTATTTGAATAATTACTGATGATTTAAATATAAATGCTAAATAATCTGTTGCATATTTGTCAGACTACACTCTTCAACAGAGAAGCACGAATAATTACATCGTACTCGATGTAACGCTTTATCGTCTCTCTCCTTACTTATACACACGTAGAAAAACATAATGTGACATTATTCTTCAACGAGTTCTTCAAGGACTCTTTGAGTGAAAAAAAAGAATTGAAATTGATATTCTAAGATTTATTTTCAAACTAGAACATGATGAGAACATAAACACTACATACAGATAAAAAGAATTCTTATGTGAAAAAAAGAATAAAACTATTATTTTATTAATTTCAATTTTTTTATTGCAAGATCTGTGATTACGTAAATAAAATAAATTTTTTTTTCGGAAAATTATTTTTCCTTCTAAATAAAAGAAATTAAATTGTATACCTGTGTTAAAATGTAGTCAACTTATATTTGCACTTTGACAGTTATCGATTGACCCGAGAATCAAAGGCGGGTATTCTACACATAAACTGAATATCCTGATAAGTGAATGTCTTTATCAAGTGTCTTTCAAACTTGTCAGAACACTCAAAAGCAATTTCAATTCAATTGAAAGTCAAAAAGTTCAATTAGAATAGAATATTTGTAACAACGAAAAAAAAACTTCATAATTTTAATAAGTACAAATTATTTACAACTTATTTTGTCGCTAAAAGGGAAATTTATAATATTTTTCATTTTGTAACTGAAACAAAACAATTTTACACTCACCAGATTCGCATTATTCTAATTCAAATTCTATTCATAATATCATTTCGCAGTTCGCTTGTGAGAGAACTTTCATGCCATCTAGGCGGGAGTTTCAAACAACTATTTTGGCGCCAAATTCAAAAATAGAAAAAACCTAATGAATAACTTTTTGATATTAATAATATATTAGGAATTAATATCTATAAAGAAAATAATATATCAAACTATAAAAAGACTTGTGTACGTTTCTACTTAGTATTTAGGTACTAAATTAAATTTACTAATTCTAATAGTTGAAATAAAAAAAAAATTTTTAAATTATAAAATTCTTTAAAACGATTCAATTATTTTCAAAAACTTTTTGAAAATCAATTATTTTCAATATCTATACAATTTTAATAAAATTCCACAAAAGATTTTTGATAAAATTCTTCGCAAACATTGAATTTTTTTTCATAAGTAATAAAATTTTCACAGAAATTGAATTATTTAAAATATTTCATAAATAATTTATAAAATTTTTCGAAAAAAATGAATTTAAATTTTTTTTTAAAAAATTCAACAGCAAGAATTCAATTATTTTCACAGTCAATAACATTTTTCGTGAAAATTCAAATATTTATTAAAATTAAAATAAATTTTCAGGCAAGAATACAATTATTTTCCTCTAAATAATAAAATGCTTGTTAAGAATTAAATTACCTACTTTTAAAAATTTTAATAAAATTCTTCACAAGAATTCAATTATTTTTACAAATAATTCTAAAATTTTTCACGAGAATTCAATTATTTATAAAGAATTAAATAAAATCATTCGCAACAATTCAATTATTTTCGTAAATAATAAAATTCTTCTTCAAAATTCAATTATTTTTAAAAAAAAATTTTAATTCTTGAATTCTTTCTTTAATTCTTCAAAAGAATTCAATTTATTTCCCAAATAATAAAAATTTCCATAAGAATTCATTTATTTAAAAAACATTAAATAATATTCTTCGCAAAAATTTAATTATTTTCATAAATAATAAAATTTTTCTCAGAAATTCAATTATTTTAAGAAAAAAATTAATAAATTCTTTAATTCTTTCTTTAATTCTTCTCAATTATTCAATTATTTTTCCAAATAATAAAATTTTCTAAATGAATTCAATTATTAAAAAAATTGAATTAAATTTTTTGTAAAAATTCAATTATTTTCATAAATAATAATATTTTTCTCAGAAATTCAATTATTTTTTTAAAAAATTGATAAATTCTTGAATTCTTTCTTTAATTCTTCACAATTATTCAATTATTTTTCCAAATAATAAAATTTTCTAAATGAATTCAATTATTAAAAAAAAATTAAATTAAATTTTTCGCAAAAATTCAATTATTTTCATAAATAATAATATTCTTCACAATTATTCAATTATTTTTCAAAATAATAAAATTTTCCAAAAGAATTCAATTATTTAAAAAAAAAAATTAAATTAATTCTTGGCAAAAATTCAATTATTTTTTGAAATAATAAAATTCTTTTTAGAAATTCAATTATTTTTCAAAAAATTGATAAATTATTCTTGAATTTTTTCATTTATTTTTCACAATATTGTTCAATTATTTTTCCAAAATAATAAAATTTTCCAAAAGAATTCAATTATTTAAAAAAAAATTAAATAAATTCTTGGCAAAAATTCAATTATTTTTTGAAATAATAAAATTCTTTTTAGAAATTCAATTATTTTTCAAAAAATTGATAAATTATTCTTGAATTCTTTCATTTATTTTTCACAATTATTCAATTATTTTTCCAATTAATAAAATTTTCCAAAAGAATTCAATTATTCAAAAAAAAAAAAATTAAATAAGATTCTTCGCAAAAATTCAATTATTTTCATAAATAATAAAATTCTTCTCAGAAATTCAATTATTTTTTTAATAAAAATTGACAAATGCTTGAATTCTTTCTTTAATTCTTCACAATTATTCAATTATTTTTCCTAATAACAATTTACCAAAAGAATTCAATTATTTAAAAAAAAAATTAATTTAAATTCTTTTTATAGGAATTCAATGATTAAAAACATGAGAACTCATTGCAGAATTTCAAATATTTTTTATACAATTTTAATCGGATTTCTCGCAAAATGTAATTATATTTTAAAAAATTTTATTAAAAATCGACGAAAGAAATCAATTATATTTAAAAATTTGTTGATAAAATTCTTTATGAGAATTTAATTTTAAAAAACATTCAATTATTCAATAAATTATTTATCTTTGTTTTTTGTACAGTAATTATATCTTTGTATTTAAATAAAATTGAATCCTAGTAGTATTTTTCTATTAAAAATTGATTAAAAAATGAATTTTAGTTAAAATTTTATATAATAATTGAATATTAAAAGAAATATAACATGAATTTTTAGAAATGTATTGAATTTTGAAATTAATTTTCTTGTAAAAGTTTAATTGAATTTTTTTCATATTATATTTGAAGTTTATATTTTCTAAATATATTTAATTGAAGAATTTGACGAATATAAATTGAAATTTTATAAAAATTGAATATTGTAAACAAATGAATTTGAAAATTGTCAAAGAACTTTTTTAAGAATTTAAATTTTCTCTTTTTTTTATAGTGATTTTCAAATTAATTTTTGAAATTAATATTTTCGTTGATACGAGGAAACTATTAAGTATATATAACTTAAATATACACATATAAAGTGAATCAAAGTGAATCGATGCACTTGTGTATTTTTCATTAATTATTAATTCACGTTTCCATGCGCATAGAAAATCCATTTTGATACTTATCGTAATCGATAAGATCCATTATAAATTCTCAAGCGCATAGGCATGCATGTGCCGAGTTTTTCGCTATGCATAAACATTCTTTGGCGATTCTTGATAAAATGAATCTTAACGGTAATGAGTTTATATAGAGAACGAGAGTCTATAGGTATACGCTGGCCATTGTTGTCGTTTAGATTTCCCATCATAGCCAATGAAATACTTTACTTTCAATATCAAAATGTTAAACTCACGATATTTTATGTATAAACTTTTACTTTTCTCATAATAAGCATTCGCAATTCTTTTTTCCAATTCTTTTCTTCTCCTTTATTTTCAAAAATTTTCGATTTCTGTTTTTGTATGGAAAAAAAATTCTGCTTATTTTGTATAGAAAATAGAAAACTATTTTCTATTTTCGAAAATAGTATTTTCTTTTCTTTATGCAGAAAATAGAAAATGATTTTCTATTATCGACAATAGTATTTTCTTTATATAAAAACTAAAATCAGTTGTATTAGCAAAAAAAAAAGACGATTTATCTTATTTTTTTATGCCGATTTAATCATAATAATTCTCCATACTTTCTAGATGAAAATTGTTTATAAAGAAATGGAAAATTGATTATTATGAATAGTATTTTAATTTGCAATGTGTGTGCAAATTCTCGTTTTATATTTTAGTAAAAAAATTTGTGTTATAAATTTCCATAAAAGAGAAATTATTGAAGATATAGGTAAAAATAAAATTTTCTCGGAATAGAAAACTATTGAAAAAATATTCATCGACATTAAGCCAATGAGTTTACGCTTCATTACACGAATGATGATGATGATGATGATGATGATTTAACTTTCTTTCTTCCTCTGTGACTTTTCTCTTATTAAAAACTTTATATTTTTTATTGCATTCAAAGTAGTTTTGCTATGCATTAATTCACTTCGTGATTACATTAATAATAATAATAATAATAATAATAATATTAATTTTTTTTTTTTTTTAATTTTTAATTTGAGTTAATTTTGTAAAAAGTACAAAACGATGACAATGAATTCCATAAAAAACGTCCCTCTTTTTTACCTCGCAGAATATAATAATAATTATAATAATAATTATAATACGAATTATAATAATTATTATAATATTATTAATAATAATATTCATAATAATATTAATAATTAATATTATTATTGTTATAAAATAATGACGATAATAATAATAATAATAATATTTAAGGAACAAGAAATGATAAATTCATTTCCTATAATAATAGAATAGAAAAAAAAACAATGGTAATAGAACTAATTATTATAATACATTCGTTTTAATTTGAAGAATTTTCTAAAAATAATTTAAAAATAAACAGCATTTAAAAGAGTTTATTTTCAATGCAGCAAAAAATTTGACATTCCTGAATTATTCAGTATTTTTTGCAGCGCACGAACTGCTTCCGAACTCGTCTGAATAACAACAGAATTATTTATTGTCCATTCAACCATTATTCTATTCTTAAAATAACAAACAAATAGTTTTTTTTTTTGTTATTGGAAAATTCAATATGCACATTATTTTTATAACTTTAATTGCCAGCTGCGGAAATAATAGAAATTTTGCTTTTATTTTTATTTTTTTTTTTAACTTTTTGATAATTGTTTAACTTTTTTAACTCAATTTTTATTGCTTCCTCGTTACTGCAAAACCTTGTATTTATTTATTTAAATGTGAATTTACGGAAATTTATTTTTATTAATAAGGAAGTTGATGTATATATACAATAGGTTTAATTGTGAGCAGCTATTGTAAAAATAACAATTATATTAAACGCAATATTGTTATTCAATTATTTAAAAAAACAAATTTGATATGATTTGTTTCTTATAGAATTTAATAATTATTTTAAAAAGGATTTTAATTAAATTTTTTTGAAAGAATTAAATTATTTTCAAATATTTGAAAAAAAAAATTTTCTATAACAATTCAATTATTTTTAAAAAATTTCAGAAACCTAGCTCTTTATAAGAATTGAATTTTAAGAAATTTTCAATTATAGTCAATAAATTGTTTATATTGTTTATTTTTGTGTTTCAATAATTGAATTCTCGTAGAATTCAATTATCTTGATAAAAAACAGAATTCTTCGCAGAAATTCAATTATTTTTAGGAAATTTTATAAAATTTTTTGTAAAATTCAATTATTTATCACAAGAATTCAATTATTTTTAAAAGTAATTAAATTCTTGATAGAAATTTAATTATTTTTAAAAGTAATTATTAATATTAATATTCTTCTCAGGGATTCAATTATTTTCATAAATTATAAAAAAATTTTTTTAGAAATTCAATTATTTTTATAAACAATAAAATTCAACGCAGAATTTCAATTATTTTTAAAATGAAATTTTAAATAAATTTCTTAAAAAATACAATTATTCTTAAAAATTATATTAAAATTCGTCGAAAAAATTCAATTACTTTAGAAAATATTGAAATAATTTGATAATTGGAATTTAATAATTATTTTAAATATATTTTTAATTAAATTTCTTGAAAGAATTCAAATGTTTTTCAAAAAATTTAATGAAATTCTACATAACAATTTAATTATTTTCAAAAAAAAAATTTAATAAAGTTCTTCGTAGAAATTTAATTAATTACAAAAATTTGTCGAAATTGAATTATTTATAATTAAATTTCAATTACTATTTCAATTAAATTATTTAAAAATTAAAATTCTTCTCAGGAAATCAATTATTTTCATACTTTTAAAAAAATTGTTTTTAGATATTCAATTATTCTATAGAAGTAAAAATTTGTAAAAAGAAAACAGTAAAATTTGTAAAAATTAGTAAAAAAATATTAAAATTATTGGAAAAGAGTAAAAATCAGTAAAAAAAACAGTAAAATTTGTAAAAAAGAAATTGGTAAAAAATATTAAAATTATTTGGAAAAGAGTAAAAATCAGTAAAAAAAACAGTAAAATTTGTAAAAAAAATTGGTAAAAAATATTAAAATTAGTGGAAAAGAGTAAAAAATAGTAGAAAAGAGTAAAAATTCGTAGAAAGAGTAAAAACTAGTAGAAAGAGTAAAAACTAGTAGAAATGAGTAAAATTAATAAAAATAGTAAAATGAGTAAAGAAATTTGGTAGAATTAGTAAAAAAGAAAAACAGTAAAATTTGTAAAAATTAGTACAAAAATATTAATATTAGTGGAATAGAGTAAAAATTAGTAGAAAAGAGTAAAAATAGTAGAAAGAGTAAAATTAATAATAATTAATAAAAATTAGTAAAGAATATTAAAATTAGTGGAAAAGAGTAAAAATTAATAGAAAAGAGTAAAAAATAGTAGAAAAGAGTGAACATTCGTAGAAAGAGTAAAAATTAGTAGAAAGAGTAAAAACTAGTAGAAATGAGTAAAATTAATAAAAATAGTAAAATGAGTAAAGAAATTTTGTAGAATTAGTAAAAAAAAAAAGTAAAATTTGTAAAAATTAGTACAAAAATATTAATATTAGTGGAATAGAGTAAAAATTAGTAAAGAATATTAAAATTAGTGGAAAAGAGTAAAAATTAGTGGAATAGAGTAAAAAATAGTAGAAAAGAGTAAAAATTAGTAGAAAAGAGTATAAACTAGTAAAAATTAGTAAAATTAGTAAAAAAAACAGTAAAATTTGTAAAAATTAGGAAAAATATTAATATTAGTCGAAAAGAGTAAAAATAGTAGAGAAAGAGTAAAATTTATAAAAATTAGTAAAATTAGTAAAGAAAAATGGTAAAAAAAATAGTTAAATTAGTAAAAACTGGTTAAATTCAACAGAATATTTTTAAATGAATGAATTGTACTATTAGCATAAAATTAATTTTTTATAATACCAACAACATTATTTTTCTTTTAAAATTCAAATAAACAGAGTTAAATAAACCATTTAAGTAGAAAATTTCTCAACTTGAACAAATGCCTATACACATACATTCTTGAATAATTGCCCAGAAGATTGCATGTATGTTAATATTGTTTCAAGGGAAAAATTTTGTGTTATAAAAGATGTAATAGTGTAAAACAATAATAAAAATAAAAAAAAAAAAAAAAAAAAAAAAAGTTCTTATATTACGTGTCTGGCAATGGACATCTTTATAAGGAGGGAACACCCACTTTTCAGAGAGAGAAGTGGGTCGTCTTTGCACGTAGCATCTAAAAAAGTTTACATGCGTAAAAGTAGGCGTCACTGCAGGAAATTTCTTAGCACCGCGTTGTTAACTAGACAAGAGAATATCTAATTAAACTGTTCTAGATTATTATAAAATATATTCAATTTTCTTCAAGAGAAATCAAAGTAGTTACTTCACTGGAGGAGAAAAAAGATTTATTTTGATTCAAATAAATATTTACTCGAATAAAATATAAATATTTACTTGAATCAAACAAATATTTACTCGAATAAAATAAATATCTACTTGAATCAAATAAATATTTATTCGAATAAAATATTTACTCGAATAAAATAAATATTTAATCGAATCAAATAAATATTTACTTGAATCAAATAAATATTTACTCGAATAAAATATTTACTCGAATAAAATAAATATTTAATCGAATCAAATAAATATTTACTTGAATCAAATAAATTTTATTTAAGGCAAATAAATTGTAATTGAACCGATAATTTCAGTATTTGAAGCAAATATAAATTGAACCATTTAATTGACGCAAATAAAAATTATTTGATTAAATTTTACTTTATCAGAATTTAATGAATTGTTAGGCAAGAGAATAAGTGAATAAATAATAATTATTTTCTACTTGGGACATAACAGCGGTGACTAAGAAAAATTAACCAAGCATAACGAGTGAATTTGTAAATACCAATGAATTATTAATTTTTCTTCTTCTTGTGTCATTCGACTGAATAATTCCCTAATGTTTGCTGTACATACAAGTTCTTATCTTTGTGTTTTACTACCGGAATTGTATTTTATATTTGTCAAAAAAAACATATGAAAACTTTGGTCAAACAAGTAATTTTTTTTTAATTGATTTATTATTTTCAAGTTGTTTTTTTTGTTTGTTTAACCTTCAAATGACACATTAGGTTATTTTGAACCCGAATTAATAATAATTTAAGTAATTCGATGACTAGAAATGTTTTTAATTTTTTTCGACAGCAATCGGAATTTCTAAACTAGAAAGTATGGGGGCTTTTTTAGAAAATAAATAAATGAAGTAATTTTTTTTCTAATTTTGTCAATTTTATAAATGAAACGAAACAATTTTACATGATTCGTGTAGTAATTATTCGATTCGCTTCATTATTCATTCCGCTTGTGAGAGAACTTTCATGCCGTCTAGGCGGCAATTTCGACAACTATTTTGGCGCGAAATTCAAAAATGGAAAAATTAAAAAATTATTATAATGAATTAAATTTTGAAATTAAGTTTTTATTTTTGATTTTAAAACGGATTTGATGAAAGAAAAATTAGCATGGCAACCGTAGATTGAAATATACAGTAAATCAGCGAAAAGAATTTAATTTTCGGTTGCGATTGTCTTGTGAAAAGTAAAATTGTAAATCGTGAAACGCGCAACTAGTTTAAAATTTAGTGGAACGATTTTGCACTTACATTGGTTGTCCTCAGAAAAGGGAAATTACGGTCTGATAATTACTATACAGCCGATGGCAAAAGCGCTCTTGAAGATTACAGGAATCACAAAGGGTGTGTCAATGAAAATATGAAGCAGTATTTCCGTTGCACTGCGTGATGGACATTCCTTCATACACTCATTAAGAGATAATTTAAATTAGCATTTTGAAAATAATTTAAAAATTTTTTTCAAAATTTAAAATCTCAAAAACTTTTCGAAAATCAATGATTTTCAATATCTGTACAATTTTAAGAAAATTTCACAAAAGATTTTTGATTAAAGTCTTCGCAAACATTGAATTTTTTTTATAGGTGATAAAAGTTTCACAGGATTTGAATTATTTAAAATATTTCATAAAATATTTCGAAGAAAATCAATTTAAAAACTTTTTATAAAATTCAACAGCAAGAATTCAATTATTTTCACAAGCAATTTAACATTTTTTTTAGCGAAAAATCAATTATTTATAAAAATTTTAATAAAATTCCAGGCAAGAATACAACTTTTTTTGGATAAATAATAAAATACTTCTTAACAATTCAATTATTACTACTTTTAAAAGTTTGAACAAAATTCTTCACAAAAATTCAATTATTTTCTCAATTTTAATAAAAATTTTCACAAGAATTCAATTATCTAATAAGAATTTATAATATTAATATTATGCAAATTTGAAACAAATTTTTAAATTCAATTTTGGAATAATTTGAGATTTAAAATAAAAAAATTTAATTATTAACTAATTTACTTTAATAAAATTCTTCGCAGGAATTAAATTATTTCCAATACAATTTCAATAAAATGTCTCAAAAGAATTCAATTATTTTGAAAAATTTGATCAAATTATTACCAAAAATTCAATTATTTTGTCAAATTTTAATAAGTTATTCAATTATTTTTATAATTAATAATATTTCTCGAAAGAATTTCATTATTATATTTAAAAAAAAGTTAATTATAACATTTTTCAAAGGAATTCAACTATTTTCAAAAATTTCGATAAAACTCTTTTTGTAACAATTTAAATATTTTTAATATTATTTGAATAAAATTTCTCATAATAATTAACTTATTTTTAAAGATTTAAATTAAATTTTTCGCCAGATTTCAATTATTTTTTTATAAATAATAAAATTCTTTGCAGGAATTCAATTATTTAAAAAAAAAATTTCTCAAAACTTGAAAAGAATTCAATTATTTTTAAAAATTTGATAAAATTGAAATTATTATGAAAAATTTTGATTCAATTCATTATGAGAATTGAAATATTTTCAATATAATTTTAATTAAATTCCTCGCGAAAATTCAATTTTTTTCGAAAATTTTAATTCAATTTTTCGCAAGATTTCAATTATTTTTTTTATAAATAATAAAATTCTTTGCAGGAATTCAATTATTTTTAATAAAATTTCTCAAAACTTTCAAAGAATTCAATTATTTTTAAAAATTTGATAAAATTCTTGCAAAAAATTCAATTCTTATAAAAAATGTTGATTAAATTCTTTATGAAAATTCAAATATCTTCAAAATAATTTTAATTAAATTTGCTCGCAAAAATTCAAATTATTTAATTATTTTAAAGAATTTTAATAAATTTCTTTGCATAAATTCAATTACTTAAAGAAATTTTGATGAATTATTTATGAGAATTGAATTATTTCCATAATTAATAAACTTCTTCGCAGAAATTCAATTATTCTTAATACAATTTTAATAAAATGTCTGGAAAGAATTCAATTATTATTTTGAAAAATTTTATCAAACTTCTGCTCAAAAATTTAATTAATTTGTAAATTTTTGATTACATTTTTTTATGAGAATTGAAATATCTTTAAAATAATTTTAATTAAATTCTTCGCAAAAATTCAATTATTTTCGTAAATTTTAATGAAATTCTTAGCAAGATTTTAATTATTTTCAGATTTTATCAATTTTTTTTTTTTTTTTTTTTTTGCAGGAATTCAATTATTTAATTAAATTATTTTCCAAAATTTCGATAAAACTGTTTGTAAGAATTTAAATATTTTTAATATTATTTCAATAAAATTTCTCGTCAAAATTAACATATTTTAAAATTTTTCGACAGATTTCAATTATTTTTTTTTATAAATAATAAAATTCTTTGCAGTAATTCAATTATATTTAATAAAATTTCTTAAAACTTGAAAAGAATTCAATTATTTTTAAAAATTTGATAAAATTCTTGACAAAAATTCAATTCTTTTAAAAAATGTTGATTAAATTCTTTATGAGAATTGAAATATCTTAAAAATAATTTTAATTAAATTTGCTCGCAAAAATTCAATTATTTTCGAAAATTTTAATTAAATTCTTAGCAACATTTCAATTATTTTCATATTTTATAAATTTTTTTTTGGAGGAATTTAATTATTTTAAAGAATTTTAATAAAATTCCTCGCAGAAATTCAATTACTTAAAAAAATGTTGATAATTTATTTATGAGAATGGAATATTATTTTCATAATTAATCAAATTCTTTGCGAGTATTTAATTATAATTAATGAATAATAGATAATAGATAATAAATAATAAATATTTCATATTGATAACAATTTAGAGAAGAAGGAAGGTATAAATTTAAATTAATATCAGAATTTATAATAAACGTAAACTTTCTATTATTCCGTGTGAGTAGAATTGAATTTTTAATTTAAAAATCCAGAAAAGAGGAAATAAAAAAAAATTGCATTATAAATGAAAAAAAATTGAAAATAAATGAAAATTTCTCTCATTGAGTTAAACAATACACCTGTTGGAAGATTCTGTCAAGACCTGTTGAATGCTCTTCAGGTTATTTTTAGCGTCTTGCATGTACACTCAGTGAGACAGATAAAAATAGTCAAACACGGTTCTTTTTTTACGTCAGCAGAATTAAAAAATTATAATCCTTTCTCTCTCTCTCTCTCTCTCGTGTGTTTTCACAGTTGCATTATAAAGATACGTTAGCAGTTTGCTTATAATGTATTAAATCTTTCAATTCTCTCCCACTCGTCGGTATCTATTTTAGACTAATTAAAATTCTCGGAAATCAGAGCTATAAATTAGTATATTGGGAAAATTTTCTAATTAAATATTCCTCGAAATACAAAGTTTTATTTTTTTTACAAAGTAAAATAAAACTTTGTAAAAAAAAAGAAAAAATGTAAAATGAGATCTAAAAAATTACTTGGAAGTAAAAAAAAACTATTTTTTTTTGTTATAACAAAAGAAAGTTTTTTTTTTAAAATTGTTTAAAAGTTTTTATTATATCAATAATTTGAGTAAATTTAGAACTTAAATTGAATTCCGACACTCGCTCTCTAAATTTGAATCAGTGAAAGTCCCTGATTGGATGACTATGTATACTGCTAATTCAAACAAACTGCGTGAATGTTACATCAGCTGCAAAATTGGTATTTCAATTTTTTTTTTAATTTCAATTTAAATAATTTAAATAATTATTATCAATTAGTTTTAGATTAGTTAGATTAATAAATTTTATTAATTACTAATAATTAGATTAATCGATTTTTATTAATTACTAATAATTAAATTAATTGATTTTATTAATTACTATAATTGTAATTCTAAAAATCGTGTTTTATAAATTATTAAAAGTAGTTGAATATTATAAAAATTGTTTATCATCTCAAATTTTGTTTTATTCAAAATATAAAAGATGCAAAACAAAGATTAAAACTAATTGTGATACTAAAATGTAAAATTTCAGTGTTTACAAAAATAATTAAAGAAAAATAAATGAGAAAAGCTACAAAATATACTTTCGCGAATAAGGAAAAGTTTTAAAATGCGCCTATTATTTTAAAGTTCAGGAAGTCATTATCTATATCTTTCATCACACTTCTTGAAATGAAATTATCTTCTCTAATCTATAAAAGTACATTGATCTCGATTTCTTCTTTGCGATTTTTCTCTTATTTTTATGCCAAAATCAATTTATTATTTTGACTCTCAAAAATTTGAATTAGGAAAAATGATTGATAATTTATAACTGACTTTTTTTGCTTTAGAATTTTTTTTTGCTTCGCACTCAATAATTAATTTTAAAAAAGTATCGAAAAGTTGCTTCAATACTGAAAAAAGTAATTAAAAAGTAGCTGGAAAAAATTTATTATTTGGGAAAATAATTGAATTTCTGAGAAGAAATTTTATTTATGAAAAATAATTGAATTTCTCAAAAGAATATTATTTAATTCTTTTTAAATAATTATTGAATTCTCGTGAAAAATTTTATTATTGGGATAATAATTGAAATCTTGCGAAATATTTATTTAAAAATAATTTTTTTTTGGTTTCACCGAAGGACTTTACTTAATTTTTTTTTTTAATAATTGAATTGAATAATTGAATTTCTCCGAAAAATTTTATTTAACTTGTTTTTAAATAATTGAATACCTGCAAAAAAAAAAAAATTGATAAAATCTGAAAATAATTAAAATCTTGCTAAGAATTTAATTAAAATTTACGAAAATAATTGAATTTTTGCGAAGAATTTAATTAAAATTATTTTAAAGATATTTCAATTCTCATAAAGAATTAAATCAAAATTTTTTAAAAGAATTGAATTTTTGGCAAGAATTTTATCAAATTTTTAAAAATAATTGAATTCTTTTAAATTTTTTGAGAAATTTTATAAAAAATAATTGAATTCCTGCAAAGAATTTTATTTACTATGAAAATAATTGAAATCTTGTTAAAAATTTAATTAAAATTTTCGAAAATAATTGAATTTTCGCGAGGAATTTAATTAAAATTGTATTGAAAATATTCCAACTCTCATAATGAATTGAATCAAAATTTTTCATAATAATTTCAATTTTATTAAATTTTTAAAAATAATTGAATTCTTTTCAAGTTTTGAGATTTTTTTTTTTGAAAATAATTGAATTCCTGTAAAGAATTTTATTATTTATAAAAAAATAATTGAAATCTGGCGAAAAATGTAATTGAAATCTTTAAAAATAAGTTAATTATTATGAGAAATTTTATTCAAATAATATTTTTAATATTTTTAATTCTTACAAAGAGTTTTATCGAAATTTTGGAAAATAATTGAATTTCTGCGAAAAATCTCATAATTTTCTTTTTTTTCTAAATAATTCAATTCTTTCGAGAAATATTATTAATTATAAAAATAAATATAATTTTTTTAAATTTTACAAAATAATTGAATATTTCAGAAGAAGTTTGATCAAATTTTTCAAAATAATTGAATTCTTTTGAGACATTTTATTGAAATTGTATTGAAAATAATTTAATTCCTGCGAAGAATTTTATTAAATTAAATTAGTTAAATTAATTAAATTAATTAAATTAGTTAGTAATTAAATTTTTTTATTTTGAATCTCAAATTATTTCAAAATTGAAGTTAAAAATTTGTTTTGAATTTGCATAACATTAATAAATGAAATACTAATTTTTAATTACTATTTGTTATTTTCTAATTAATGAAAGTTGTTGAATTTATTTATTAATATGTATGTAATTTTAATTTTTATGTTTCAGAATAAGACAGATGCTCATGTTCTCGAGATAATTTCCTACATTTTAATTATTGTCGGAGCGCTGACATTCTTTATCAGTTTTCTTGGATATTGTGGAGCAATGTTCGAATCTCGATGTCTCCTGTGTGTCGTGAGTTTCTTGTATTTTATTTTCGCATAAATTTTTTTAATTGACACTATAAAAAAAAAAATTAGATGTTTTTTGTATTTTTATGTTCACAGTCACATTTTCAATTTTTGTCTTTTTTTAAATTTTGTCTCATATTTCGTTAATTTTCACCTATTTCCACCTATTTTGTAAATTTTTCAAACATTTTAAAATTAAAAATTTAGTTAAAAAAAAATTGTTCAACAGTTGAATTTTCATTTTTATAAAAATTTCCACGATTAAAATCTTATAATTAATTCTGAATTCAATTCGTCAATAATTTTCACCTATTTCCACCTATTTTATAAATTTTTCAAAACATTTTTAATTAAAAATTTAGTTTCAAAAAATTTTTCAACAACTAAATTTTTATTTTTAAAAAAATTTCATCGATTAAAATATTGTAATTAATTCTGAATTTAATTCGTCAATATTTTGAATTATTTAGAAATAATTTATTTATTTATTAGAAATAGTTTCTTTAAAATCACAAAATGTTAATTTTGTTTTTAATTTTCAGTACGGCGTTCTGATCCTGATTGTTCTTATTCTCGAATGTGTGGTTGTTGGACTTGCTTTTGAACTCAAAGGAGACGTAAGTTTCCTTGAAAGATTGAATATTTCCCCTTCTATTACGAAATAATCTTAACTGCCTATTTTTCCGAGTAATTTCAAATTGTTCTTTTCCTTTTAAAAAACTCAAGTCATTTAATGCAGTTGTTGCTGGTAAGAAATTATTCACTTTGGTTTTTATATTTAAAAAATAGTCCAAATTTTTCAATATTATTCAACTCCATAAAGAAAAATGTATCAAATCGAAAATTTTTTAATGAAAATTATCATTATTATTATTGTTTTTTTTTTTGAAATTGTTAATTTTTAATTGTTATTTTTTATTTCTTTTAATGGGAAAAATTTTTACAGGCCCGGAATGAGATAGAAAAGTTGGCAGATTCGACTCTTGAATCCTATACGGGAAATGTAGATGCCCCGACGATTTTATGGGATAAAATCATGACTCAGGTAAATCAGCAATTAATTTGAATTTTGGATAATTTTAATTAAAAATTTCAAAAATAATTTATTTTCAATCATATTTTTTGAATTTTCAAAATTATTGTTAAAACTATTTGAAAATCAATTATTTTTAAAAATTTTTAATTTAAATTATTTAAAAATTAAATTTTCAAAACTTTTAATTTGAAACCTTGTGAAATTTAATTATTAAAATTAAATTAATTAATTAAATTATTTTAATTAATTAATTAATTATCAATGTATCAATAAATTATCAAATAATAAATTATCATCCATAAAATTAAAAAATATTTTGAAAATTTAAATTGCAAAACGAAATTAATTAATTGAAAACAAATTTAATTAAATTGAAATTGAAATGGAGAATTAAAATTATTTCATTTAGAGGAGAATTTTCATTATAAATTCTAGAAAATAATTGAAAATAATTGTAAGAGTAGTGAAGGTAGAAATTTTTTTTATTAATTAAATTTTACTAGATTTTTAAATAATTTCAATGAAAAATTACAAAAATAATTAATTTTCAAAAGGTTTCTATTATAAATTTTGAAAATTTAAATTGCTGGAGAATTGTAATGAAAATAATTAATTTTGATTTAATTTTAACTAAAGTAGTAAAAAATATTAAATTTTAACAAAATTCTATAAAAATTCTAGTTTAATAATAATTAAATTTCGCAAGGTTTCAAATTAAAAGTTTTTAATATTTGATTTTTAAATAATTTAATTGAAAAATTACAGAAATAATTTATTTTTAATTTTTTTGATTTGTCATTAATTGTTGATTGATTTATTTGTGTCTAGTTCCATTGCTGCGGTTCCAAATCTTATAAAAGTTTTGATGGTCTTACGAAATGGAACAGGCAAGGAAAAATAGTTCCAGAATCTTGCTGTAAAAGAGGAGGTGGACGTTTATTGGATCAAAATTGTCCTCTTCATCCAACAAATGATAACGCTTATATGCAGGTAAGTTTATTAAAATTCCAAAAAGTTTGGATAGTAAACGTTTATATTAGTATTATTATTTTTTTTTATTAATTATTTTTCATAACAAAATTTATTTTTTTTTATTTTGTATAAAAATTAATTAATTAAAAATAAATTCATTTATTTATTTCTATAGTAGTCAGACTCAACTTTTTCGACTATTTTCAAAAAGTGCAATTTTTTTCTATTTATTTTCATAAAATGCTACTTTTCTTACACTTTTTCTTTTTCTTTTTTTTTTTTTTTTTTTTTTTTGTTACAACAGTTTTTTTGGAAAATTGAAAAATTATTTCTTGAAAAATTATTTTCAAGAAATAATTTTAATGAAGAATGAATAAAAATGAAGAACAAGAAAAAAAATTTAGTTACACTTGAAAAATATGTATAAAAAAAATTTGTTTATGCTGATTAAGGAAATTACTTTGAATTGATTGAACAAGTTTAATGAACTAATTGCGAAATGAAATTTTTCTTTTATATATTATACCCATCGTAATAGAGGCATTTTTCATTGTAATCTACTCGCTTTCAATTAATGGCTTATCTTAAACCTGCAGCTTTCCATAATGTGTCTTCATTATGCAAGCAGCTTCGACTTTGATGAACTATATTCTGATTGTTCTCATTAAAATTGTCCGTAATTACAGTGATTATTTGCGTACTTTGTTTCACGTTTTTCAAAACTTTTATTTCGTCATTTTACTGATTTTACATTTGTAAAATAATGTAGATATTTTTATTTACTTTCTCTTATTTTTTCATTTATAAAGATTTTTTTATTATTATTTTCAAATATCAACTTCAAATTTTTGAATAATTTCTGAAACAAAATTTTTTAAAATTCAACTTTAATAAAAGTCTTCAAAACAATTTCATTACTTGAAAAAAAAATTAATCAAATTTCTCAGAAAGAATTTAATTAAAATTCTGTATAAGAATTGAATTATTTTCATTACAATTTTAATTAAATTGGTCAAAAAAATTCTTCTCAATACGATTTTAATTAAATTCCTCGCAAAAATTCAATTATTTCCAAAAATTTTAATTAAATTTTCAGCAAGATTTCAATTATTTTCATAAATTCATAAAATTTTTCAAAGGAATTGAATTATTTGGAAGAATTTTAATAAAATTCTTCTCAAGAGTTCAATTCTTTTGAAAAATTCTCATTACATTTTTTATGAGAATTGAAATATTTTCAATACAATTTTAATTAAATTCCTCGCAAAAATTCAATTATTTCCGAAAATTTTATTTAACTTGTCAGCAACATTTCAATTATTTTCATAAATTCATATATTTTTCAAAGGAATTGAATTATTTTCATAATTAATCAAATGCTTTATAAGAATTTAATTATTTTAAAGAATTTTAATATATTATTCTTCGCAAAAATTTTAAGAAAATTCTTTATAAGAAAAAATTTCATTTTTTTTCTCATAAATTCAATTATTTTTAAGATAATTTTAATAAAATTTTTCAAAAGAATTCAATTATTATTAAAAATTGTTTCGAAAATTCTTTATAATAATTCAATTATTCTGATTGCCATTTTAATTAAATTTCTGAGAAGAATTTAAAAAATTGAATTTCAGAAATATTTTGGATGAATTTTTTTTTTTTTAATTAAATTTTAAATTAATAATTGAATTCTTAAGAAAAAATTATTTAAAATAATTGAATCAGAGAAGAATTATAGATAAAAATTTTAGAAAATAATTGAATTGAAATAATGAAAACTATTTTTTTACTTTAAATAAATAATTGAATTTTTAACGAATTTCAATTATTTTTTTATAAATAATAAAATTCATTGCAGGAATTCAATTATTTTTAACAAAATTTCTCAAAACTTTAAAAGAATTCAATTATTTTTAAAAATTTAATAAAATTCTTGACAAAAATTCAATTCTTTTGAAAATTTTGATTAAATTCTTTATGAGAATTGAAATATCTTCAAAATTCAATTATTTTTAATAAAATTTTCATAATAAATAAAATTATTTGTAGGAATTCAATTATTTTTGATAAAAATTTCTCAAAACTTTAAAAGAATTCAATTATTTTTAAAAATTTAATAAAATTCTTGACAAAAATTCAATTCTTTTGAAAATTTTGATTAAATTCTTTATGAGAATTGAAATATTTTCAAAATTCAATTATTTTTAATAAAATTTTCATAATAAATAAAATTATTTGTAGGAATTCAATTATTTTTGATAAAAATTTCTCAAAACTTTAAAAGAATTCAATTATTTTTAAAAATTTAATATAATTCTTAACAAAAATTCAATTCTTTTGAAAAATTTTGATCAAATTCTTCATGAGAATTGAAATATTTTAAATACCTACAATTTTAATTAAATCTCTCGAAAAGTATTCAATTACTTTTGAAAATTTTAATAAAATTCTTAGCAAGATTTCAATTATTATTTATTTTCAATAATTTATAAAAATTTTCGCAGGAATTTATTTATGTTAAAGAATTTTAATAAAATTCTCCCCTAAAATTTGATTATTTTAAAAAATTCCAATGAAATTCCTTAAAAGAATTCAATTATTTTTAATACAATTTTTTTTTTCATAAGAATTGAAACATTTGTAATAATATTTTAATTAAATTTTTCACTTAAAAAGTAACTTTATTTTTGAAGATTTTAGTTTAATTTTTCGCAAAGAAATTTAATTATTTTGAAAAATATGAATAAAGATCTTTATATAAGAATTATTTATAAATAATAATTTTTTTTTCAAATTTATTATTTTAATGATTTTAATAATGTTTAATTGTTATTTTTTGTTATTTATCATTTGAATGATTTTTAATAATATTTAGTAGTTTTTTTTATTTATTATTTGAATAAATTTTAATAATATTCAATGGTAATTTTTTTTAAATTTACTATTTTAATGATTTTTAATAATATTTGTAATTTTTTTTAGGGATGCGTCGATGGATTGGTGCAAGCTGTCGAGGATAATGCTGAGATAATAATTGGCGTGTGCGCTGGCTTGGTGGTCATCGAAGTTTTGGTCATCATTTTGGCTCTATATCTCGCCTGCTGTCATTGGCGACCACAACATGGTAGGCTCGGTGTTAAAGTGAATTACTAAAAAATTATCAACGGTAAACTTGAGACCTTATTGAAAACCTTTGCAGTTAATCGATGCGTTGAGCAACCTAACAAGGAGTAAACCGATAAAAATCACGTCCATCGGATCACGATTGATCTTTAACAGCGAAACTAACTTTTCTCTCATTCAAGAATCTCGTCTCTCATCGAGGACGGTTTTTTGCATTTATTACAATAATGCAATTTATGTATAATTATCGTCTCCCAAAAAAAATGTGCTGGTTTCATATTTATATAATTCTCAAATCATTAATTCAAATAATTAATCATTTCATTTTTTCGTTATCGTTTTCGTTTTTGTTTTCATCCCATTTGGAACCAAACTGTTTTCGAACATTGCCTCCTTTTTTTCCCCTCACAAACACACTTTTAATTTACATTTAAAAAAAAAGAACAAAAATTAGATTCTAAACAAAAATACATTTTTTTGAATTTTCTAAAATCCATTCTCTTTTTTTTTTTGCTTAGGATTCAAAATCAATTCCAAATCAGTTTGGTGACAGTTTGGTGTTAAATTCGATAGTTAATAATTGTTTATTTCTGAATTTTGATTCAATTGCGCAATTATTGAAAATTCGTTTTTACTCGTTAAAGTTGGAAAAGAAAAAATAATTTATTCACGAGTCACAAGGACTATTCTAGTTATCATTTTTCTCAGTCAATTTAAATTTGATTCGAGTTCGAAGCAAATTTCTAATTGAATCGAATTTCGATATTCCGAGTTTTTCGCACATCTTTCATTTTTTTTATTCAAGAAAAATGTTATAAAATTATCTTTCACGTCCCAGAGAGATTTAATTTTTCGAATTATAGACTTTTCGTTAAAAAGACATTCCAATTTTTGTTTATAGTTTATCTATAGAAACAATTAAATAATAATAATTATAATAATTAATTATTATTATTTATTAAAAATTACGATAGTAATAAGCTTTTCGGCTTTGAACGAAAATAATAATAATAATAATAATAATTATTATTATAATGAAAATTATTATTGTTCAAATAATTAATGTACTGTAAATCATTGAATTCATTTCAAGAATTTTATCAACATTTTTTTTTCAATATTTCTTTCGAGAGAATGTAATTAAAATTGATTTAAAAATAATTTAATTCTTGGAAATAATTTCTTTTTAAAATAATTAAATTGTTTTTAAAAATTTATTTCAATATTCTTGAAAATAGTGGAGTTTTTTCAATAATTTTTACTGAAAATTTGGAAAATAATTGAATTTCATGAAGAATTCAATTATTTTCAATAATTGTAATAAAATTCTTTAGTCAATTTATAAATAATAAAAATCTTCGTATAAAATTCAATTATTTTTTTCATATAAATAATAAAATTCTTATCAGGATTTCACTTATTTTCAATAAGATTTTAATTGAATTTTTCGAAAATTTCAATTATCTTTAAAAATCTTGTAAAAAATCTCGCAAAAAAAATTATTTTATAAAAAAATAATTAAATTTTTCGCTGGAGTTCAATTATTTAAAAAAAACTTTTTAGAAAATTCAATTCAAGAATTCAATTATTTTCAGAAATAATGAAATTTTCGCTGGAGTTTAATTATTTTAAATACAATTTTAATTAAATCCTAGGGAAAATTAAATTATTTTAAACAATTTTATTAGAGATTTTGTAAATAATTACATTTTTTTTTAAGAATTTCATTAAATTTTGGTAAAAATAATGTAATTTTTGAAAATAATTTTAATTGAAAATTATTGAAATTTACAACGAATTTTCTTAAAAACTTGAGAATAATTGAATTGTTTAGAAAAATTTTATTACAATTTTTGAAAATAATTGAATGTGTTAGAGAAATTTTATTAAAATTGTCTCTGAAAATAATTGAATTTCTTCAGAAGAATTTTATTATTTACAAAAAATAATTGAATTCTTGTAAAGAATTTTACAATTTATAAAAATAATTGAATTGTTTCGAAGAATTTTATCTGAATTTTTGAAAATAATTGAATTTTTTTAAGGAATTTCATTAAAAAATTTTTGAAAATAATGATTTTTTAAAAAGGAATTACATCAAAATCGTTGAAAATAATTGAATTTATATTAAATATTTGTCGTAAAATTAATTTGACAATAATTATTATTATAATTATTATTATATTATTATTATTATTATCATCATTATTGTTAATATAATTTAAAGTACGTATTTTTATTTAATATTTAAATATTTAAATTGAAAAGAAAAAATTTTTTTAGTCGGCTTAAAATTTTTTCCATTTTCTGAATATTATTTTCTTTTTTTTTTAATTTTAGAGGAATGTATATAGAGTACAATGGAGATGTACCTGAGATTAGAAAATCCGCATCTCTGGGATCAAAGATAGTAAATATATTTAGAGATAAAGTTGCACTAAGAAATTTTACGAGTTTCATCGTTTAAAAAAGCATTAAAAAATAAAATCACTTCGTCGACTATAAAAATAATGAATAAATAAAAAATAAAAAAAATACTATAAGCCGTTTTTTCGCATCTCAAAATGCGAAATGAATTTCGAGTCACAGTAGGCTTTTTTCGTCCGAGGAGATAAAGAAAAAAATATTTCTTGTAAATTTATTCGCAAAAGTTGGAGAAAAACAAACAAAAAAGAAAAAAAGATGAAAAAAAAAATATCTATGTGTCGTTCTTGTAAAAACGCAGGCAAATTTTTTCTCCATGTGCTTGCAAATATATTGTTAGGCTGAAAGAATGTTTAGCTCTGCGAACAATTTTTTGTAGCGCCTGCAAATTATTTATTATTTCAATTTGACAAATTCTGTTTGTATTTTTAAATTAAAAATACGAATAGTATTAAAAATAGAAATAGAATTATTGAATAGAAATTTGAATTTCTATTCAATAATATTTCTATTTTAATTTCGTAATTTCAATTAATAATTTAATAATTATTATTATTATTTATTATTATTATTATTATTATTATTATTATTTATTAATAATTTCAATAATTGCAATTCTAATTTCAAAATTTCAATTGCTCTGATTGGAATCACGATTAGAATTTTTTTTTTTGAGATTAATTTACAGGCGCTCGCAAAATTGTCTGATTTTTCCTGATTCGAGTGAAAAACTCAAGTCAAAAGCCATCCTGCCCCCCAGACTAATGAAGACAAACGATTAATTAGTAATCGAAAAAAAATACATTTAAACAAAACAGAAATTTAATAATAAAAAAAAAACTCTGACACAAGGAAAGGTTGAAGCCATTGATAAAAAGATCGTTGTTTTTAGCTTGTGTAGATGTATCGTCAAGACATGCCTGGTGAAGACGAAGCGAGTTATTTTGCGTCTCAAAAAGTAAGATTGCAAATTTTTTTTTCATTTTTTTGTCAAATTTAACAGTATTTTTTTGTCTCATTAGATAAATAACAAAACTTGTATACTGTCCTTACAGAAACAAAAAAAAGAACAAAAAAAAGTGAACAAGCAAAGAAACTTTTCTGTTTTAATATCTAGCTGTAGAAGCCTTAACTAAAAAAAAAAAACAGGCATGAAAATCTTTTCTCGCGCTCTCTTCTCTTTCTCTTTCTCTCTCTCTTTCTCTTTCTCTGCATGTCATTGCCAACTAATTATTTATAAAAAAAAAACCCAAACAATATGGAAAATACCAAAGAGAAAATTTATTTTTTTACCCCTCAAATGGTAAAAGAACAAGTGTTATTTTCTTTAATTAGAAGACATATTGTTTGGGTAATAATTTTTTTTCTAAAGCTTCCTCAATGTTATTATTTTCAAGTAACAATTTTATTTCTCACACGAGTCATCAAGTTAGCACAAATTTTCACATAATAAAAAAAAAAAAACGGGAAAAATAATCGAAAAAAAATCGAGAATTTGAAAGTCTTTCACTAGTGTAATATTTTTTTAGTTGAAAGATTTTCAAATCTTATCAACTTATCAAATATTATCTTGCTTGATAATAGTGAAAAATAACTTCTGAATGTAAAAAACCTTTTTTAAAAAGAAAATATTAATTATTATTTTTAAGTAATAATTATTAAAAAAAAAAAAATTAATTCAAAAAAGTTGTTATAAAATTATTTTTCAACTTTATTATTTCGAGAAAGCAATTTTTCAAATGGGTAAAAAATAATTAATTCTAATAATTATAGATAAAAGAAGTGAGAATTTTTCTAAATACATTAGAAAATTATGGAAAAAGTTTAAAAAAAAAAATTCGAAAGATTTAAGAAGATAATTTATAGAAAAAAAAATGTAAAAGGAAAATAACAAAATAAAAATAATTCAAAGTAGAAGAATTAATTTTCAAGGGTTAAATTCAGAAGAAAGAAACTTCACGGTTAATAATAATTAGAATAAAAATAGAGATTATTTTGAAAATAAAAATTAAATTTAGATGTACTGTGAGTGAATAATTAGAAAGATTTTATTAGAAGTGATTTCCGTCCTAAGAATATATTTTATTAAAAAAAATTAACAGTTTTCTTTACGAATGAAATATTAATTAACTGAACAAATAAATTAATTGGTAACTTTAATTAATTCAAACTTAAATTAATTAACAACTTCAATTATTTAAATTTTACATTTGCTATCAACACTTTCCCAATAAATATTGTAAAAATCGAAAATTTTAAATTTAAATGAAATTCGATTTTTTTTGTGTGAATAATTTGTGCTAATTAACTCGATACATTGTTATTTATAATTTAAGAATCGTACGTATTCGCATGTGTGCTTATTTAATATATCAATTTTCAATCATTATTATTATTATTATCATTATTATTAAATATTTCTAAAATTTTAATTTTTTCATGAAAGAAAAATATTTTTTTGGAGCACATCTTCGCATGCGTACGTAAAAATATAGAGTTTTATTATTACCGTTTGTTCCACAAACAACAAAAATCATTTCGACATTATATCAGGATTCAGAAGTAAAAAAAAAGGTGAAATCTTTTTTTAGTGGAAAAAAAAATTAATGCTTTGTATTTTCGACTTAAGAAATTATTTTTTTCTGTGGAAATTGAGATTTTTTAATTGATTTTTCGAAAAATATTTTTATCTCTCTGGTAATTATTCAGAATTTCAAAAGAATTGAATTATTTTCAAAAAGATTTTTTAATAATAATTTTCGAAAAAAATTCAATTTTCTAACACTTTTAATAAATCCTTTGAAACAATTATTTTCAAATATGAATTTTTGAATAATTTTGGATTCAAACTTTAAAAAAATTCAATTGTTAACTAATTTACTTATTAATTTTTCATGGTTGTTAATTTCAGAAATTTTTAATAAAATTCTTCATAAGAATTCAATTATTTTCAAAATAAATTTTTCGAAAGAATTCAATTTTTTTTTAATTTGTTATAAAATCTTTGCATAAATTCAATTATTTTCAGAAAAGAAAATTCAATTATTTTCTAAAATTTTTAATAAATTCTTGGAAACAATTCAATTCTATTTATAAATAATAAAATTCTTTGCAAAAATTAAATTACATTCAAAAGAATTCAATTATTATAAAAAAAAAAATTCACGAAAGAATTAAATTTTTTTCTTAATTCGTTATAAAAATTTTTTAAAAGAATTCAATTATTTTCAAAAGAAAAAAATTCACGAAAGAATTCAATTTTTTTCTTAATTCGTTATAAAAAATACCAAATAATTCAATTATTTTTAATACAATTTTAATAACATTTCATGAAAGAATTCAATTTTTTCTTAATTGTGTTATAAAAACTATCGAAAGAATTCAATTCTCAGAATTTCAATAGATCTGTTTTTTAGAAATAAATAATTCCAAAAAAAGATTCCAATTGAGAAAAAAAATTTTTTTTTTCTATTTTATAATTAAAAAAATGGCCTAAATAATTTGTAGGAATTTCAAGGCATTATATTTCTTTTTATTTTAGATTTAATTAATTAAATCTAATTACTAAATTTAATTCTTTAAGTAATTAATTTAATTAATTTAATGAATTTAATTTATTTAATGAATTTAATTCAATAAAAAATTTAATTTTCTTTTTATTTACTTTCGAATCCTGTATTTTATCTCTCTCGATCAATGTCGCACATTTAGACGTTTTCGTTTCCAGTGATAACATTTTGGTGCTGCTGCTGACGAGACGTTTAGAGCATGGAACAAAATTGAGTAGTTCCTTCTAGCATTGCACCTTGAGTCCTTAGAGATCCTGTGCCTTGCTCGCTTGAAAAAAATATATATATATATATATATTATATATAAAGCTAGTCGCTCATTGGCTGGCAAGAATCCGTCGACATTTTTTTTGCTCCTGGTGTGCAAAGAAATAAAAAAAAAATTTAAAGAAAAACTAAAAAGAAAAGGTACCGAGGAACGAGAGATGGAAAAATTAAAAATAGAAAAAAAAAATTGGAAACAAATTTTCAAAAAGTATTATCATTTTTTTTTCATCCTTCCAAGACTTGTTAAAGAGAAGAAAAAATTTCGTTTTCTCAAAATTATCGATAATATCAAAAATTTTATTTTACTGTTCAAATGAATTGTGTTCTTTAATTAAAATTCTGTCTTTTGTTGTAAAAAAAAAGTGTTACCTATATTATAGATTTGTTTTTTTTTAACTCGAGAATGTCTCGAATTTCGTTTAAATCGTTTAAAAAATACTCTAAGTCGATAATTATTTAAGATTTCGGAGTTTTACTCATAAAAATAATTTTCGTTTGCATGCAATGCAATGATGTATTTATTGAAAGAATTTTTTTTTTTGTCATTGTTGTATTTTTTTTTGTGTTAAGTCGTTGTGTGTACAAAAGAAAAAGCAAATACTATTGTCAGCGTTCGATTTCAAATTTCCTCGTCAAAATATATTTTATAAGTAATAAAAAAAAAACCGATCGAGTAAATATTTTGTAAAAAAATCAATGTTTCTTTTAAATTTGTAATTTTAAAATATAAATTTTCTAAAAAAACATTGATTTTTCCAATTGAAATGTAAAAAATTTGCGATCTAGAAAGAAAATACGAAAAATTCCTTTTTTCTTTTATAAAAAATCAAAAATATAATTTTACTATTTATTTGCGAGAGAAAAATTTCTTTGAATGAAATCAAAGAAATTGTAATGAGTGTGAAAAAAGAAGGGAATTTTTTTTCGCTATAAAGTATATTAAAATATTCAGAGAAGAAAAAAAAGGTAAAGAATGAAGTTTGAAACGATGCTTTGATCGATGGTGATGTAAAGAGTGTGATTTTTTTTTTTTTAATTTTCAATGAAAGAGTCTGTAAGAGAAGGTCCGTAAAAAGATAATTAAAAAAATGCACATAAATAAATACACATAGACAAATACACGTGAATACAAATATAAATACAAGTATAAATACAAGTAAATACACACAAAAATAATACATAAACAAATACATATAATATAATACATACATTATAATAAAACCAAAATACACAATAATAAATATACACGTAATACAAAAATAACACACAAAACTTACACTTTTATACAGAGACTGATACCTGACCTAAAAATGTATATATTTGACACACGGTAAATAATTATTATTGCGATTCATGATAATTATTATAATTATTCTATATTTACGATATATTTTACTGTATTATTATTATTATTAAATAATAATATGTATAATTAAAGTCTATAAAAATGGACCTAGTGTCCCGATCTGTTTAGATTTATTAAATGTATTTTCTGTTTCTTTTGTAAAAAAAAACTGTACACACTAAATTTAAAAAAATAAAAAGAAGTTTTATATTACTAGAAATGGATTTTTACGCTGTGAAATTGTTTAAAAAAATTTTTTTAATAATAACTAGCAAATTTATTATTATTATTATTATTATTATTATTATATTTATTTATTTATTTATTTATTTATTTATTTATTTATTTATTTATTTATTTATTTATTTATTTATTTATTTATTTATTTATTTATTTATTTATTTATTTATTTATTTATTTATTTATTTATTTATTTATTTATTTATTTATTTATTTATTTATTTATTTATTTATTTATTTATTTATTTATTTATTTATTTATTTATTTATTTATTATGCAAATTAGAAAATTTTTATTTTCAAATATGAATTTTTGAATACTTTTAGATTCAAACTTTAAAAAAAAATTCCTTTATTAACTAATTTACTAATTAATTTATTATTCTTGTTTATTAATTTCAAAAGTTTTAATAAAATTCTTCACAAGAATTCAATTATTTTCATAAATAATTCATTTATAAAAAATAAGTTTACGAAACAATTCAATTTTCTTTTAATTTGTTATAAAATTCTTTGTAAAAATTTAATTATTTTCAAAAAAAAATTTTACGAAAGAATTCAATTTTTTTTCATAATTCCTTATAAAATTTTTCAAAAGAATTCAATTATTTTCTAAAATTTTAATAAAATTCAATAATTAAATGTTTATATTGAAAATTATTTAAAAAAAAAATTATTTCTCTTTCGCCATAGATTTAAATTTGCGCGGGAATTATCAACTTCATCCCCGCGTAAATTTGAATATCGCCGTTATTAAAATTACTTTTATAATTTTTTTTCTTTTGATTTCTCGAATGAATACATAAATTATTAATTATAGATTCGAGTTTATCCAATCGACAGTTTTAAATTAATTTATAAAACAAGGGTTAGTTATTTTTCACTTTATATCCACTTTATCAACAGAGGTAAGAGGTGTAACTATTGAATTCTAGTTTTCAAAATGGCTTCCTCAGTGCAGACTGTTGCTCGTCAAGTAAAACCAATTTTATCAATAAATGATGAGCAAGCTCGAAGAAGAGTTATTCAATTATATAAAACATGGTATCGTCAAATACCCTTTATTGGTGAGTAATAATTTCTTCACCTTATTTTTAATCGTTCGTAAAAATAAGTCATCACAAAATTTCTAACCTCAAAAAAAGGTATTTTACTTTGTTATTGTAATTGTAATTTCGACGTTTTTAATTTAAAAAATAAAGGATTTCAATTAATAAATCATTTCTTTTTTTTCTACACGATATCTTTTTTTATTTATTTATTTGTTTATTTATATTTACAGTACAATTTGCTTTCCTTTTGATTCGTTATGTAAACTAATGTCACTATTATTTTACATTTTTGTATATTTATAATCTTTATATTTCGTAAATTTAATTAAGCGTAGTTATTATTTTTAAATTTATTTCGACATTTAGTTTTGTTCTAAAGTTTCTATGTTTTGAAGCATCTATTTTTTTTTGTTGCCAAAACAAAATTTTGTTTTTTTTTAATTTAGATAATTTAATATTTATAATTATAATGTGTAAATTTTAATTTAATTAATAAGTCGAATTCTTTTTCAGTTAGGGAATTTGATATTCCCAAAAGTGTTAAGGATTGTAGACAAAAACTTCGAGAAGAGTTTGTGAAGCATGAGAATATTAAGGATATTAGAATTATTGATATGTTGACAATTAAGGTAATTAAATTTATTTTTTCTCATTTCTATTCGAATATTTGCTGAAATAAATAATTATAATTAAATATAAAGCAATAGTAAAAATAAGTCTATATAGGAATTTAAAAATAAATTAAAATCTATTTTTATAGTATTTTATCTAAATTTATGAAAATGAAATTAAAAACTATATTTATCCAGGGGCAAATGGAATTAAAGGAAACAGTTAATAAATGGAAAAATGAAGGTGCATTAATGTATCTCTTTAAAGACACTGTGGAGCCAAAACCAACAGATTTTCTATCGAAATTCCTAACAGGCCACGATTAATGTATTTTGTTAATAAATTTAGTCAACATTCAGCCAACAACTGTACAGTTTATGAATGCTTAGGAATTAAGATGTAAATTATATCTCTAAAAATCGTGTGTTATCAAATGTTATTATTTTATTTGAATTTATTCTAATAGGAAGAAAAGAAATAAAATCTTTAATTGAAAATTAAGTTATTAAAGAAAAATGAATACCAATTTTTTGAATATTTAATTTCATTCATTAAATAAAATGATAATAATAACATAATAATAATCAATTAAATCTTTCAAATATAATTTTGAATAATTTTTTTAGGATAATTAAATTTTTGAATTAAAAATTTTTTTTTTGATTAAAAAGTTTTTAAATAATTAAAATTATGAAAAAATTTTATTGAAAACAATTGATTTTTGAAATATTTTATCAAAATATTTGAAAATCTAAATTTGCATTTAGAATTCAATTGAATTACAATTTTTGAAAATAATTGAATTCTCAGAAGTTCAAAAATCTTAAGACAAAATTTTTCGAAAGGAATTTTATTATTTATGAAAATAATCAAATTCTTCGAAAGAATTTGATTAAAACTATGGAAAATAACTTCATTCTTGGCAAGGATTTTATTAAAATTTTAGAAAATAAATGAATTGCATTAAAGAATCTATTTGAAAATTTTGAAATAATTTTTATTGTAAATTTTGAAAATAATTAAAGTCTATGAAAAAATTGTTTTCCTAAAAAATTAAAATCTTCGGAATAATTCAATTATTTTCAAAAATTGTTGTAAAATTCTTTGTAAAAATTCAATTATTTTAAAAAATAACGATTAAATTCTTTATGAGAATTGAAATATTTTCAATAATATTTGAATTAATTTCATTGAAAAATTCAATTATTTTCCATTATTTTAATTAAATTCTTTTGCAAAATTTCAAATATTTTCATAATTTATAACATTTTTCTCTGGAATTGAATTATTTTAAAGAAAATTCTTCGCAGGAATTTCAATTTCTTTGAAAAATTGTAATAAAATTATTTGAGAGAATTAAATTATTTTCATAATTAATCAAATACTTCGCAGGAATTTAATTATTTTTAATAAAATTTCTCAAAACGTCAATAAAATAAAATTATTTTTTACAATTTTGATTAAATTCTTTCTAACAATTCGATTCTTTTGATAAATTAAATTAAATTCTTTATGAGAATTGAAATATTTTCAAAACAATTTTAATTGAATTCCTTGCAATCATTTACAATTATATTATCAAAAATTTTAATTATATTCTTATCAAGAATTCAATTATTTTCATAAAAAATAAAAATCTTTAGAGTAAATTCAATTAATTTTCAAAATTTTCATAAAAAATAAAAATCTTCGGAGTAAATTCAATTAATTTTCAAAATTTTCATAAAATTCTTTAGAAAAATTCAATTATTTTGAAAAATAATTAAAATTCTTCAGAAAAATTAATTTATTTTCACTTTTTTCACAATTCTTGTCAAGAATTCAATTATTTTCATAAAAAATAAAAATCTTCGGAGTATATTCAATTATTTTCCAAAATTTTCATTAAATTATTTTGAAAAATTCAATTATTTTGAAAAATAATTAAAAACTTTGAAGTAATTCAATTATTCTCCAAAATTGTTGTAAAATTCTTCGTAGTAATTCAATTATTTTGAAAAATTTCAATTAAATTCTTTATTAGAATTAAAATATTTTCAATATTATTTGAAATAATTTCATTGAAAAATTCAATTATTTTCCATTATTTCAATAAAATTCTTTTGCAAAATTTCAAATATTTTTATAACTTATTATTTATTTTCATAAATTTACAAAATTTTTCTCAGTAATTGAATTATTTTAAAGAGTTTTAATAAAATTTTTTGCTGAAATTCAATTGCTTTCATTATAGAATATTTAATAAATTTTTCCGAATTAAGTAAATTATTATTCATAAATAATAAAATTTTTTTGCAGAATTTCGATTTTTTAAATAAAATTTTATCGAATTTCTCGAAAGATGTAATTATTCTTAAAAATATTGATTTAAAAAAAGAATTATTTTTATAAATTAAATTTTATTTATAAATTAATTAAATTTAGTTTTCTTCCAAAAATACGAAAAATACCATAAAAGGGAGATAAAGCAACGCTACACAAAATTTGTTTTATTTGAAAAGGTACATTTTTAATTAACCATTTTTATAGAAGGTAATCATTTTTTTTTAATTTACATAGTATTTTTGTTTTGTTTTTACATCGATATATTATTATTCAGTTATATACATTTGACAACGTGATATATTACTAAGCACCTTAGGTACCATCTAGTTCACTTTTCACAGCCATACAGATATTTTGCTTTCCTTCAGTGAACAAATATAAATACAATATATATTGATGTATAAATTTCGCGCTTATTCCGCTTATTATTTTCAAAAAAAAAAAAAAAAAAAAGCGTTACGCGACATTAATGAATATATTTTTCATGCGCACTATTTTTTTTATGTACATACGGTAAAAACTATACAATTGAGTCGAGCTCTCTCTCTCTTTTTCTCTCTTTCACACTTTTTCTCTCTATCTCATTCTTTCTCTCAATTTCACACGACCAACAAAATTTCTAATATTCCAACGAGTTCCAAAGAAATCCTCCGATTCTCTTTTCGCTTTCGTCAAACTTTGGTTAGAAATATTTCTCTCGTTTTTTTTTTCTTCTTTCTAATATGTAAAAAAAATAGATATTTATAATAAAGAAAAAAACAGACAAAAAAAAAGTCGCACGCCAGTAAAAAAAAAAATGAAAAAAAAATATCGCGACAGTCGGACCTTGTGTAAAAATGTCTCTAGCTCTCAAAAACAAAAAGATGCTCGTAAATTCATAAAATATAAATCTTTTTTTATACACTGTCGGTAACTTTCATATACAAAAAAAAAAAATAAAAAAAAAATTGCACGCTTATAAAAAAAAGAATGGCAAATGTTGAACTGAACGATTCGTGTTCTTGGAAAACGAAAAATTAACAAATCAGAGATCGCGATCAGAGGCTTTTTGCTTGTTTGTGTAAAAAAATATTTTTTTTCCTTGTAAATTGATTATAGTGAAAAATCTTTTTTTGTCGCGATTCTGATTTTTTCTGAGAGAGAAAATAAAAATGGTTAAACGATACTCTCTCTTTCGGTTTGAATATCATAACCGGCGATAACGCCACGACGAAGTGAAACATCACTGTTACGTAAACCATTGCCATTAAACAAATTGACTAACCAGCTTTTTATTGAATTTCTCGCTGATGATTTTTTATCGGGCACATTGTCGCCGGCGCTTGGCGTCGATACAACTTGATCCAATGATCGCCAACGTTTTATTTGCACACCATTATTTTCATCATTATCATTATTATCATTGTTTAATAATGGAATTTCGGCTTCGTTTGCTGTTGTTGTTATCACATTGCCATTTGGATAATTATTATTTAACACTATGTCCGTTATGTTTGTCTTTGAATTTGTTCTAATGCACTTGTCACAATTTTCCATTGATCGAAAACTCTTTTTTGTTGTTTCACGCCAATCGAATTGTTGTGGCGATAGTGAATTTTTTTCATCTACTTCTTCCTCTTCTTTTTCATTAAAATTTTTCTCCTCTTCTTCTTCTTCTTCTGCTTCTGCTTCTTTTTCTGTTTCTTTGCCCTTATTTTCTTCCGTTTGCCGTTTATTGTAATCAATTTGTATTGGAAATGGATCGAGTGATCTTGATTCACGTACAAAAGTTGGATAATCGTTTGTTGATGATGATGAGGCGATTGTCGAGAGGACGCGGGGATTTTTATTTCTCACATTTAAACGTGTCGATGTATTATTTAGAAAGAGATCGTCGAGGGCAAGTTTTATGTTCGCTGCACGATTTTCGGCCTCCTCGCGAATTGTGACATTGTCGAGGGTTGTTTTTGAGGAGGAATTCTCAGTTATAAAGAGAGGCGAACGATCGAGTTTTCGAACGAGAAGATGACGTGGCAGGGGACTTGAACCACCGCATTGGGACGTTGTGTCGTCGGGCGTTGGCCTTGGGACACTCGATTGTCTTCTACTTCCGGCACCCAATCCTCCGAGCAATGACGCTTGTCTTGAGTCGGGATTTAATTTTGGACTTCGTCTTGGACGACAGAATAGTGGCGGTAAATCGCCAAAATCAACCTGAAAAAAAACAATATTTTTATTTCAATTCCTTTCTTTCTTTTAATTCAAAATCAATAATTATAATTAATAAAAATAATTATTAATAATAATAAACTACATGTTCCGGTAATCTTTTCGCAGTTTCAAGTTAATTCTTGTTTGCTGTTTTGTTTCTAAACTTTTTTTTTATAATTTTTCTTTTCAAATATTTTCAATTTTAAAATTAATCTATTGAAAATCATTGAAATGTTGAAAAGAATTTTACAAAAAAAAAAATTGATAATAAGAGAATTCCTTCAAAGAATTTTATTATTTATAGAAATAATTGAATTGTTCCGAAGAATTTATTAAAATTTTGGAAAATAAATTAATTTTATGTTAATATTTGAAAATAATTGAATTCCTGCGATGAATTATATTATTTATGAAAATAATTGAATTCTTTGCGTAGAATTTTACTATTTATAAAAATAATGAAAATATTTCGAAGAATGTATTTAAAATTTTAAGAAATAATTAAATTGTTATGAAGAATTTTATAGAAATATTTGAAAATAATAAAATTTTTTCAAAAAATTCAATTAAAGTTATTTTGAAAATAATTGAATTTCCTGAAAGAATTTTATTAAAATTAAGTATATATTCAAAATAATTGAATTCATCACAAGAATTTTATTATTTTTTGAAAATAATTGAATTTTTTCAAAGGATTTATTAAAATTTTAGAAAATAATCGAATTTTTTTGAAATGTGAAAAAAATTGTGTTAAAATTTTTTTTAAAAATTGAATTATTTACTTTTATAAAGAATTTTTTATTGAAATTTTAAAACTTATAAAATATTTGCGAAAAATTTTATTAAAATTCTTTAAAATAATTAAATTTATGAGAAAAATTTTGTAACTTATGAAAAGAATTGAAATTTTGCTAAGAATTTAATTAAAATAATGGAAAATAATTGAATTTTTCAATGAAATTAGTTGAAATATTATTGGAAATATTTCAATTCTCATAAAGAATTTAATCGATATTTTTCAAAATAATTGAATTCCTTACGAAACATTTTACAACAATTTTTGAAAATAATTGAATTCCTCCCAAGATTTTTTTTATTTACCACAATAATTGAATTCTTGTCAAAAATTGTATTATTTTGAAAAAGAATGAAATTTTTTAAAAATGTTTAATTAAATATTTTTCCTATAAAGAATTAAAATTGTATTGAAACGAATTAAATTCTTCTTATGAATTGTACCAAATTTTTTAAAAATAATTAAATTAAATGAATTTTTAAAATTAATTGAATTCTTTCGATTGAATTAAAATTCTTTCGAATGTTTTTTGAAATTCTTTAAAATAATTAAATTCCTGCGAAGAATTTTATTAATCCTGAAAATATTTCAATCCTCAGAAATATTTTTTTACAATTTTTTATACTTTCTGCGAAGAATTATATGAAAAATTCTTTAAAATAATTAAATTACTGAGAAAAATGTTTTAAATTATAAAAATAATTGAAATTTTGCTAAGAATTGGATTAAAATAATGTAAAAGAATTGAATTCTTCAATGAAATAAAGTATAAATATTATTGAAAAAATATTTTAATTATCATAAAGAATTTAATCGAAATGTTTCAAATTAATTGAATTTCTACGAAGAATTTTACAACAATTTTCGAAAATAATTGAATTACTCCGAAGATTTTAATTATTTACGAAAATAATTGAATTCTTGACAAGAATTTTATTATTTATGGAAATAATTGAATTTTTCTAAAGAAATTTATGAAAATTTTTGTAAATAATTAAATTATTTCGAAGAAAATTAAAATTCTTTCGAGAAGTTTGGTGAAAATTGTAGGTATTGAAAATAATTGAATTCAGATAATAAATTCTATTAATACTTTTGAAAATAATTGAATTCTTTCAACGAATTTTATTATTTATGAAAATAATCGAATTTTTGCCAAGAATTTTTTAAAAATTTATTTTTAAATACTTAAAAATGTAAATATTAATTTTAAAAATGGAATATTCACCTCTCGTTTTTGAATTGCTTTTTCGGTGGCCCCAGTGAGCCAGTAAGTCTTAACTTCTCCCTTTCCTTTCATTTTGACTAAACCACGTTCCTCGATGGTGTAACCGCCGACAATGTCGAGCGCCTCTTTGCATTGGGCACTTATGTGAATTCTCAGAGGTTCTCCATTTGATTCCATTCTTGAGGCAGTGTTAACAGTATCGCCAAACAGACAATACCTCGGCATTGTTAATCCCACAACACCGGCGACTACCGGTCCTAAAATAAAAAATAATTCAATAAAAACAAATCGGATAGAATATTAAAAAAAGCCAAAACAAAATTAATTGTTACGAAAAATAAAATATGTAATAAAAAAAAATTAAAACTATATTTAAAAACAACGAAAAAAGGACAATCGAAAACTAATATAAAATTCATAAATTACAAATACAATTTTAAATAAAAAAAGGAAATAAAATAAAAAAGTAAACGAAATAAAAAAGTAAATAAAATAGAAAAGTAAACGAAATAAAAAAATAAATAAAATAAAAAAGTAAACGAAATCAAAAAGTAAAGAAAATAAAAAAGTAAACGAAATCAAAAAGTAAAGAAAATAAAAAAGTAAACGAAATCAAAAAGTAAAAAAAATAAAAATGTAAATAAAATGAAAAAGTAAATAAAAAATGTAAATAAAATAGAAATAATTATGTAGTGGAAGAGTTAGTGGAAATTTTCCAATTAATTTAGTTGAAAGAGTAGAAAAAGAGGAAACTAAAAAATAAAAAAGACGAAATCAATACCGGTATGAATTCCAATTCTAAGTTTTAATGTATCTTGAGGACGATGAATTATAGTGTGATGCTTAACCACATTCAATAACTCCAAAGACATTGAGGCTATCTCTCCAGCGTGCCTGTTTCCATTTTTTATCGGCAAACCAGAAACCTGAGAAAAATTATTTCAAAGCTACTATAATTTACATAGAATTATTTATTATATATGTATATACATATTCGAGAAACACAATATTTTAGAAAAGGAAAAGAAAGAAAAATTTAATGATGCAATATTTTTTTTAAATTTATAATCTATTTTCTTCTATATTAATTAATAATAATTAATAATCTGTTCGCAGTTTGTAGTTAATTTTTGTCTGCTTCTTTGTTTCCAAAGTTCTTTAATAATTTTTCTTCCTAACTGTTTTTGATTCTTCAAATTAATGAAATTTTAATTTCATCCTTTGAAGATTAAAAAATACCACACAAATTAATTAAACCAAATTAATTTAATTGTTTTGAATTGTTTCTTTTATAATTTTCAGTTTAAAATAATTGAATTCTTATAAAGAAATTTATCAAAATTTCCAAAAGCATTCAATTTCTTACGAAAAATTAAAAATATTTAAATTCTTATGAAGAGTTTTAACAGAATTTTGCAAAAAAAAATTGAATGTTATAATTAACATTTTTTCTTAATTTCTCAATTCTTTCAAGAAATTTTATTACAATTTTTTTTTAAATAATGGAATTCTTTTAAGAAATGTTATTAATTATATACAATTAATTGAAACCTTGCGGTAAGAATTTGATTAAAATTCATTGAAATAAATAAATTTCTGCGAAATATTTTAGAAATTATGAAAATAATTGAATTTTTGCTAAGAATTTAATTAAAATTATGGAAAATAATTGAATTTTTCAATGAAATTAATTTAAATATTAGTGAAAATATTTCAATTCTCATAAAGAATTTAATCGTTATTTTTCAAAATAATTGAATTTCTACAAAGAATTTTACAACAATTTTTGAAAATAATTGAATTACTCCGAAGATTTTAATTATTTTTCGAAATAATTGAATTTTTCAAAATAATTTAATGAAAATTTTGGAAAATAATTGAATTACTCAGAAGATTTTAATTTTTTATGAAAATAATTGAATTCTTGACAAGAATTTAATTAAAATTTTTTAAAATAATTGAAATTTATCAAGAAAATTTATTGAAATTTTTAGTGAAAATAATTTAATTTCCCCAAAGAATTTTAATTATTTTTCAAAATAATTGAATTTTTTAAAAGAATTTTATGAAAATTTTAGAAAATAATTGAATTTACTCCAAAGATTTTCATTTTTTATGAAAATAATTGAATTCTTGACAAGAATTTACTTAAAATTCTTAAAAATAATTGAAAATTATCAAGAAAATTTATTGTGATTTTAGTGGAAATAATTTAATTTCTCCTAAGAATTTTATTATTTATGAAATTAGTTAAAATTTTGCATAGAATTTTATTATTAATTATTATTAATATTATTTATATATATTATTAATTATTAAAAATAGAAATTTAAAGAAATTTTTTCATAGACTTCAATTATTTTCAAAATTTACAACAAAAATTATTTAAAAATTTCCATTACTTTCAAAAATTTTAAATAAATTCTTTAATGCAATTCATTTATTTTCTAAAATTTTAATCAAGAATTGAATTCGAATTTTTGAGGAATAATTAAATTATTTCAAAGATTTTCATAAAAAACTTTAGAAAATAATAAAACTAAATTCTTTCAAGAAATTTAATTAAAAATAAACTGAAATTAATTGCAGTCTTCTATAGAAATCTATCAAAATTATTTTGAATAAAATTGAATTTCTCCAAAGATTTTTTTTTATATTTACCAAAATAATTGAATTCTTGACAAAAATTAATTTCTTAATGATGATTAATTAATTAATTTTAATTGAAAATAATTGTGAAAATTTTAAAAATAATTTAAATCTTTGAAAGAATTTTATTTAAATTTTTGGAAATAATTCAATTATTTCGAAGAAAATTAAAATTGAATTGTTTCAGCGAATTTTATTATTTATGAAAATAATTGAATTTTTGACAAGAATTTTATAGAAATTTTTTGAAAATAATTTATTTGTTTCGAAGGAAATTCAAATTGTTTCGAGGAATTTTAGTTGAAATTATGTTTAAAATAATTGAATTATCATTAAGAATTGTATAAAAAATTTGGTAGTTATTTGAATTCTTTCGACGAATTTTACAAAAAAAATTTAGAAATAATGAAATTCTTTCTTCGATGAATTTCATTTAAATTGTATTGAAAATAATTGAATTCCTGCGATGAATTTTATTAAATTATTTGAAAATAATAATAAAAGAATTATAATTAATTAGTAAGTTAGTTAAGAATTGAATTTTTACGAATTTTGAATCGGAAATTATTTCAAAATTAAAAATGAAGATAATTAAAAAGTAATAAAGAAATGAAGGTAAAACTAAAGTGACTGATAATTACCACCATGTAGGCGTCGCCGATTGTTTCGACTTTGTAAACGTCATATCCTTTGATGATGCGATCAAACAACGTATATAAATCGTTGAGAAAATTAACCACCTGAAAGGGTGTACTTTCGGCTGACATCGATGTAAAACCAACGATGTCACTGAAATATATTGTAACCAAATCGAAAGCCTCTGGCTCAACTCCAATTCCATTTGTTAGACAATTAGCAACTGGTCTGTAATAGAAAATAAAATTAACGATAAGCTATTTTTTGAAAATTTACTTAATTTATTGAAGATAGAAAAAAAAAATGAAAAGCATACTCAGGTAACATTCGGTGAAGGAGATCCTCCGTTTTTTGTTTTTCCTCGAAGAGAAGGCGCGTTCGCTCACTGACTAGATCCTCGAGATTGTTGGCATATTTTTCCATCATATCCATCATTTGATCCATAATATTGCGATGTCTTCCGGCTTTCATTTTCTTCAGTCTGGTGCGAATTATTTTAAAGTCAGGTCGAAGCTCAGGACATTCGGTCCAACAATCGGTTATTGTACTAACAATATATTCAGCGCAATCTGCCTCCGATTCCGAGAGAATGTCAACATTAGGTCTAAATGGTGGTTCGCCATCGTCCGGAAACCTTTTCACTCGATCAATGATTTCTTAAAAAGAAATTAGTTTAAATTTTATAATTTCTATGTTTCTAATAAATAATATAATAAAATTATACAGTTAAAAAATTAATATATAATAAAATATTTGAAAAGGAAAATAATTTTTACAATCAATTTTAATAAATCATTTATTTATTTATTTCATCATTTATTTATTTATTTTAGTAGTAAATGGTAAAGTAGTTGAATCATTAGTAAAATTAGTTTCAAAAAACTTTTGGAAATTAATTATTTTCAAGAATAATGAAAAGATGGAGCATTTTTAATTTATTTGATGAAAAAAAAAATGATCGAAGTTGAGCTTAAAATAATGTTTTTCTGGGAGAAAAAAGTTTCACTTAATTTCACTTACCTTTGGGCTCTAAATTTACACCACCGTACGGTCCTTTTCTACCGATCATTTCATAAAGAATAATCGCAAACGAGTATATGTCCCCTTCTTGGGTTCCTCTGATCGGAGCATTAAGATTCCTTAGCAGCTCCGGCGCTTTCCAGAACAAGTCTGTAATTATTGAATTAACAAATTATAATTTAAATTCCAAATTCCTAAAATTTTAATAAAATTCATTACTTAAAAGAATTTTAATAAAATTTTTCGCAAATATTTTATTAGTTTTAAAATTTCAATAAAAAATTCTTTATAAGTAAATAATTCAATTTTTAAAAAACTTTTTAACACATTTCGAAAAAATTCAATTTTTTTTTTCTAAAATGTTAATAAATTCTTTGAAAAAATTCAATCATTTTTATAAATAGTAAAATTCTTTGCAGAAGTTAAATTATTTTTAATCCAATTTAAATAAAATTTCACGAAAGAATATAATTATTTTCGAAAATTTCCATAAAATTCAATTTCAACAAGAATTAAAAATTCTCTAAACATAATTGAATTATTCTAAAAAATTTTTTTTAAAAATTCTATATATATAAACATTAAATTACTTTCAATGCAATTTTTAAATATATTCGTCAAAAAAAAATTGAAAGAATTCAATTATTTTCAAAAAAATAATAAAATTCTTGTGATGAATTCAATTATTTTGAATACATATTTAATTTTAATAAAATTCTTTCAAGAAATTCAATTATTTTCGAAACAACTTTAATTAAATTTCTCGAAAAAATCTCATTATTTTTAAATATTTCTACAGAATTCTTCATAACAATTTAATTATTTCTTAAAATTTTAATAAATTCTTCGAAACATTTCAATTATTTTTATAAATAGTAAAATCGTTCGCAAAGAATTCAATTATTTTCATAAATAATATAATTCAATGCAAAGATTTGATTCTTTTCAAAACAATTTTAATTTTGATACAATTTAATATGAGAATTCAATTATTTCCAATAGAATTTTAACAAAACTCCTCGAAAGAATTTTAATTTTCTTCGAAACAAATTGAATTATTTGCAAAAATTTTAATAAAATTCTTTGAAAGATTTAAATTATTTTCAAAAATTTTCACAAAATTCTTTAGAAAAATTCAATTATTTTCAATTAAAATTAATCAATTAATCATCATAAATAAATTGTTGTAAAATTCTTCGAGAAAATTCAATTACTTTGGAAAAATTTCAATAAAATTCCTTGAAAGTATTCAATTCTGTTTAATCCAATTTTCACAAAAAAAAAAATTTTTTTCTTTAGAAAAATTCAATTATTTTCAATAAAATTTTAATTAAATTCCTCGAAAAAATTTATATTTTTCAAAATTTATGTTTTTTATTTTTTAAAAAGATAATAAATTGCTTCACAGAAATTCAATTATTTTCAAGTGAATTTTAATAAAATTTCTCGAAATAATTCAATTATCTTCATAAATAATTAAATTCTTGTCAAGAATTCAATTATTTTGATAACTATAATAAATATCTTCGGAGGAATTGAATTATTTTCAAAAATTGTTGTAAAATTCTTCGAAAAAATTCAATTATTTTTAAAAATTAAAAAAAATTTTTAATAATTGAATTTTTGCGAAATTTTATTAATAAAATTCCTTGAAAAAAGTCAATTATTCAAAAAAAATTTTGATAGATTTCTTTACAAGAATTCAATTAATTTTAGTTTATTTTGAAATTCCTCTAAAGAATTTGATTATTTTCAAAAGATTTTCTAATATTCTTCGAATCAATTTAATTATTTTTAAAAATTTGAATTTAATTCTTTGCAATATTTTAATTTGTTTCAATTAAATTCATCGACAGAATTTAAGTTTTCTTCAAAGCAATTGAATTTCTATTTTTATAAAAATAAATTTTTAAGTAGAAAATTATTTTTTTTTTTGTCAGACAAAATGCACTATTGAACAAGACATAAAAATAAAAAAAATGCAATATTTTTATAAAATAAATTTTAAAATAACCGCTTTTGCATTAATATTAATTAGTTTTTCTACAAAAATTTTTAAGTGACTATTATTATTAGAAATTATTAGAACCAAAGTGATAAAAATTTTCATAAAATTAATTCTTTAATTTTACATTCAACAAGACATAAAAATAAATAAAATAAATAAAAATCCAGTGTTGTTTTTTATAAAATAAATTTTTATAAAATCGAATTTTGCATTAATATTAATTAGTTTTTCTACAATAAGTTTTCAGTATTAATTTTTATATTTTAGAATATTAAATTAAATTTAAAATTATAACTCTGATTTTTAATTCAGAAGAATTTTTTAATTTTTAATTAACGTTTGTCATATTATAGAAAACTAGTTTTACTATTCTTTTCTTTGAAAATAAATATATTTCCACCGCATTTTATTCAATGAGAAAAAAGAAAGGGAAAGAAATTCTTTATTTACTTCGATAATACTGATGTTCACCGATGCTATCGGATTCTGCACAGTGGCGCATATCGTGAAGACCAAAATCAGAAACTTGAAGAACCCAGCGTGAAGTCACAACGCAATTGGAAGACTTGAGATTACCATGGCAGACTAGTACGGATGACTCGTGAATGTACAACATACCCTGAATTGGAAAAAAAAATATTTTTATTAAAAAAAAAATACTCATCAAAACGAAACAAATTACAAATCGTTACAATAAACTCTATAAATTATTTATATTACAAACTTTTTCAATATTACAAAATGGTAAACTTTGAATTTTATCATTTTTTTAATTAACTTTTATTTTACATCATTTTTTCACTTTCATTTCTTTTTCAATAAACATACTTCCTGTTAATTAAAGACTTTACCTTAATGAGATCATGAACTAATGATGCAATGAACATATCGTCTAACTTTATATCTTCATTTTCAATGATATCCTGCAAAAAAAAGGGAGAAAGAAGAAATTATTTTCTATTTTTATTTCAAATTTTAACATTCGCTTTAATTTATTTAATTTATTTAATTGAATTAATAAAATTAATAAAATTAATAAAAATATATAAATATATTTTTAAATTTTTATTTGACTTTTCATTTAATTTTACATACTCATGAAATAAATGAGAAGGTCCTGTTTTATTTAAATTAATATTAAATATTTCTTTTTTGCCTTCACTTACATAAAGACTTCCTTTGGCACAATAATCGGTAATTAATAATATCCTCATTGGCTCCACGCACGCACCGATAAATGAATTGAGATTACCGTGTCTTATTTCACGAAGAACGCGCATCTCTTTCATAACGTCACGTGAAATGTCTTTTTTCTTGGAGAATTTCAATTCCTTTATTCGTACAACCACACCATGATAATGACCCGTTTGTGCAAACACCTGATTTCCACATCTCGACTCATAAGACATTGCACTAACTAAACTTAACTGAAAAATTTCAAAAAAAAACAAATTGTTTTATTAAAAAGCATAAAAAAAATTATGTAGGTAATGAAGCGAATGTAATATATTGATTTAGCATTTATAATATTATCAGGCCTCGGATCGACTTTCAGGCGCAAAAAAAAGTCACTAGTCGATTAAAAATACAAAAAAAGTCGTTTCACGGGAAATAAAATTTTAAAAATTTATAAAATTAAATATTAAATTATATTGAATTAAATTTAATAATTTCTAAAAATCACTTTCAATTATTTTCCTAAATTTATCAAAATTTTCACAGAAATTGAATTATTTTAAAGAATTTTAATAAAATTCTTCACAGAAATTCAATTACTTTGAAAAATTTTGATAAAATTATTTATGAGATTTTAATTATTTTCATAATTAATCAAATTCTTCGCAGGAATTTAATTATTTTAAAGAATTTTAATAAAATTCTTTAATTCTTCTTAATAAAATTATATATTGAATAAAATAATGTATTGAATTATATTATTGAATTAAATAATTTTAAAAAATTAATTTAGTAATTAATAAAAATTAATTTTAATAATTTCTAAAAATCACCTTCCAAAATTCAATTACTTCCTTTAATTTTTAACTAAACTTTATCTTCAAATCAATTATTTTCAATAATTTTCCGAAAGTCAATGCGTGTTTTTTTAAATTTACAATATTTTCAAATAATTATAATAAAGAAATTCTTATAATAATCATCTAAAAATATTTTAAAATAATTATTGAAAGATAATAGTTTTTTAATTATATGTACAGTTAAAAAATTTCCAATTATAATTTGGTAAAATCTTTTAAAAATACCTAATTGAAATTTGATCAAAATTTTTTTAAAAACAATTGAATTCTTGACAAGAATTTTATTATTTATGAAAATAATTGACTTATTTCGAGAAATTTTAATACATATCTCAAATGAAAGTAATTGAATTTCTGCGGAGAATTTTATTATTTAGAAAGAGAATTAAATTTTTTTCAAAGTATTTAATTAAATTTTTTCTCATAAAGAATTTTATTGAAATTTTTACGAAGAATTTTATTAAAATTCTTTAAAATAATTAAAATCCTGCGAAGAATTTGATTAATTATGAAAATAATTCAATTCTCATAAATAATTTTATTCAAATTTTTCAAAAAGTAATTGAATATCTGTGAAGAATTTTATTAAAATTCTTTAAAATAATTCAATTCCTGCGAAAAATTTGGTAAATTTGCGGAAAAATAATTGAAATCTTGCTAAGAATTTAATTAAAATTTTCGAAAATAATTGAATTTTTGCGAGGAATTGAAATTAAAATTGTTTAGAAGATATTTCAATTCTCATAAAGAATTTAATCAAAATTTTTTAAAAGTAATTAAATTTTTTTGAAGAATTTGATTAAAATTCTTTAAAATAATTCAATTTCTGCGAAAAATTTGGTAAATTTGCGGAAAAATAATTGAAATCTTGCTAAGAATTTAATTAAAATTTTCAAAAATAATTGAATTTTTGCGAGGAATTGAAATTAAAATTGTTTAGAAGATATTTCAATTCTCATAAAGAATTTAATCAAAATTTTTTAAAAGTAATTAAATTTTTTTGAAGAATTTGATTAAAATTCTTTAAAATAATTCAATTCCTGCGAAAAATTTGGTAAATTTAGGAAAATAATTGAAATCTTTTCACGTTTTGAGAAATTTAATTGAAATTAATTAAATTCCTGCGAAGAATTTGATTAATTATGAAAATAATTAAATTCTCATGAATAATTTTATTAAAAGTTTTCAAAGTACTTGAATTTCTACAAAGAATTTTATTAAAATTCATTGAAATAAATAAATTCCTGCAAAATATTTTAGATATAAATATTATGAATATAATTTAAATTTTGATAAAAATTTAATTAAAATTTTCGAATATAATTGAATTTTTTCCAGGAATTTAATAAAAATTGTATTGAAATTATTTCAATTCTTATAAAGAATTTAATTAAAATTTTTTAAAATAATTGATTTCCTGCAAAGAATCTTTATTATTCCTTTTAAAAAAATTTTAATTCTTGCAAAGAATTTAATTCAATTTGAAAATTTTTTATTAAAATTTTGTAGAAATCAATTATTTTCCAAATTTCGCAATTAAAGTTCTTCAAAAGTTGATTTTCCAAAATTGTCATAAAATACTACGAAAAAAATCAAATATTTTCAATTAAATTTTGCATAATTTCAATTATTCAATATTTTTTTAATTGTATAGGAATATTTTTGAAAAATTATTAACAAATCATTTTCAAAAGATTTGTCTATTGTTCAATTTTTTCACAAAAAAAAAAAAATCGAAATAAGTTGGATTTTATAATAAAAAAATCTGGTATTTTGTTGCAATATTTTGAAGAAAAGTCGAAAAAAGTTGCAAATTTTGAAAAAAGGTGGAAAAAAGTGACAATTTTTGAAAAAAAGTTGATAAAAAGTTGAAAATGTCCGAGGCCTGTTTTAATAATAATTAACAATAATTAACATTAATAATAATAGTAATTAATAGTTAATAATAATATTAATTAATATTAATATTAATACGTATAAAATTGTTTCTATTTTTTAATAATAGTTTTGAATACGTACTTTACTAGGCGACGACATCAAATTGTCCAAATAGGGATAACCGTGTATTTCGTTTGGATCAATTTTCCAAAGTAATCCCTCGATTTCCTGTTCGATTTTCCAACGACGATATATACTTATTGTAACTACAGTGGCACAAAATAATAAAGCCGCTAAAACGCCAGCGGCTATTATGCTACGAAGATGCATATCATCTTGTGGACAATGTTCATTTAGAAAACCGCAGCCTGGCTCCGCTTCCGGTTTATTTTTACCTGGCCAATCCATTGCTTCCGACGGTCGATAAACCTGTTCAAAAAAAGCAATTCCCTTTTTAAAAAATCTAGCCATAATTCAAATATTATAAAAAAATCACTTTTTAATTCAATATTTTGTAATTAAATCCCCCCCCCCCAAAGAATTCCAAATCTTTATTTCTATTATTTTAATTTTTACGAAATCAGTTAATAGAATAAGATTTCTTATATTAATTTTATAAATAAGCAAAACGCAAAAAAAGTAATTAATAAAAGAAAAAGTAATAAATAAATGGAAAAGTAATAAAAAAGAAATAAGTAATCAAAGAAAAATTATAAAGAAATATTAATCATAAAAAATGTGAGTAAATTAAGAATAAAAAAAATAATAAATTAAAAATAAAATACTTCCTCTATGAGGATGTAAAATAGAAATAATATAAATAAGTAATAAAGAAGAAGTAATAAAAACAGTTTTGAAAAAAAAATAATTTTCACGACAAATTGAATCAAAAAACAAAGGAAATTTTCCCTTCCTCAAGAATTCAATGATTTTGATCCAATTTCAGAATTGATACAAAATAATCTGAATGGATGCTGTAAATGACTCACTCACTAGAGTTTCACCTTGCTGAAATTGACCGACTGGTTTCATTTGATAATCACAGGAAAAGTTAAACAATCGAAATGGATCTTTTTTAAGAGCTAAAACTGAAAAATTCCCCTCTGAATCGCCGTCTTTGTCTAATTTGATTACAGCGCCGCTTACACCTAGAAGAAAAAAAAATAATTTAATATCCAATTTTTTTTTTTTTTTTTTTTGCTTTCTTCGATTATAAAATTAATTTTAGTACACTAACTTTGATATGTATGATTTTTAATAATAGTTTCTATTATCTGAGTTCCATTGCTGACAATTTCTTCTAATGTACTCTCAGGATTATTACGCAAAAGTTGATCAAGCGCCCTTGCATAAAGTTTCACGGAATCATAAAGATACGCCGCATGAATTGGTACATGCTGAAAAATGAGAAAAATTCAAAAATTCTATTATACACAGGAGAAAATTTTGAATATTTTCAATTTTTGTAATTTATCTCCAGGAATGTAGATTCAAAAAATTTTCATTGCAATTTTCTTTTTCATATATTATATACCTTTTGGAATTTTTCAGTAATGAATAATTCTGGTGTAACGAAATTAAAGGGTTCCTTGATATTATATTCGCGGACTTTCTTGATGAATTCCTCGTAATTTTGAGCAGGTGGGGTGGAAACAACAACCAGAAGAGATCGAGCCTTTTTCAGGAAGTCCTTGGGTTCGAGACAATTTTTCAATGTATTGAGGTCGTCGGGTCCTGTCGAATTCAAGGTAAAACAGTAAGTTTCGTTATTAAATTTTACGAATAATAATAATAATAATATAATTTGCCATAATAATTTTAATGCTCGAGAGAAGAAAATAAAATAATAATAAACTCACTCCATAAGTATCTCTGCGCCTCTTTTTGTGAATACGTCATGTCGACAAAAATGACCATATATTCTCCGTTATCCAAGAGCCTTTGACTTTGCATCGATGTCATAAAGTCCCACAATGATAACGCGGTTCCCAAAAAAATATAAACTAGAAAAGAAAATTTTTAAATTATTACTGAATATTTATATATTTTGTTAATTGACATGTTTTTCTATAAAACATCATTTTTTAAAAATATTTTTTAAAATTTTATTTTTGTAAGCCCGCTGATACTTAAATAAATAATAAATAAATAATAAATAAGCAATGAATAAATAATAAATAAATAAATAATGAATATAAATCCTCGAATGTTCAAAACCTCGAAAAAACCTATCGTTTTCTTATTAATGAACTTTTTTAGTTAGTCCACTTGCCACCAGGACCCTTGCTGAATTACAGGGTTCCTACATTTAGCTTCATTATTTTTGTGCTCTTAAAAAACACTTTACTTATTTAATAGTCTCCACTATTTGGTAAAAAATAAAAATTTTTTAAAATTATAAAAAATTCGAAAAACCAAATTTTTTAAAATTCAACATTTTTTTATCTCATTTACTGGATTTAGCTTCATTATTTTTGTGCTCTCAAAAAACACTTTACTTACTTAATAGTCTCCACTATTTGGTAAAAAATAAAAAATTTTTTAAAATTATCAACAATTCGAAAAACCGAATTTTTTAAAATTCAACATTTTTTCATCTCATTTACTGCAATTAGATTCATTATTTTTGTGCTCTTAAAAAACACTATACTTATTTAATAGTCTCCACTATTTGGTAAAAAATTAAAATTTTTTAAAATTATGAAAAATTCGAAAAACCGAATTTTTTAAAATTCAACATTTTTTTATCTCATTTACTGGATTTAGCTTCATTATTTTTGTGCTCTTAAAAAACACTTTACCTACTTAATAGTCTCCACTATTTGGTAAAAAATTAAAATTTTTTAAAATGATGAAAAATTCGAAAAACCGAATTTTTTAAAATTCAACATTTTTTTATCTCATTTACCGGATTTAGCTTCATTATTTTTGTGCTCTCAAAAAACACTTTACTTATTTAATAGTCTTCACTATTTGGTAAAAAATAAAAAATTTTTTAAAATTATCATAAATTCGAAAAACCGAATTTTTTAAAATTCAACATTTTTTCATCTCATTTACTGCATTTAGCTTCATTATTTTTGTGCTCTCAAAAAACACTTTACTTATTTAATAGTCTTCACTATTTGGTAAAAAATCAAAAATGATTAAAAATTATCAAAAATTCAAAAATCCGAATTTCTTAAAATTCAACATTTTTTCTTCTTTTTTACGGCATTTAGTTTCATTATTTTTGTGCTCTTGGAAAATATTTTACTTATTTAATAGTCTCGACTCTTTGGTAAAAAATCTAAAATTATCGAAAATTATCAAAAATTCAAAAATCCGAATTTCTTAAAATTCAACATTTTTTCTTCTTTTTTACGGCATTTAGTTTCATTATTTTTGTGCTCTTGAAAAATACTTTACTTATTTAATAGTCTCGACATTTTGGTAAAAAATCTAAAATTATCAAAAATTCGAAAAAATTCAAAAATCCGAATTTCTTAAAATTCATTTTTGTTTCCTCTCTTTTATGGGATTTAGCTTCATTATTTTTGTGCTCTTGAAAAATACTTTACTTATTTAATAGTCTCGACATTTTGGTAAAAAATCTAAAATTATCAAAAATTCGAAAAATTCAAAAATCCGATTTTCTTAAAATTCAACATTTTTTCTTCTTTTTTACGGCATTTAGTTTCATTATTTTTGTGCTCTTGGAAAATACTTTACTTATTTAATAGTCTCGACTCTTTGGTAAAAAATCTAAAATTATCGAAAATTATCAAAAATTCAAAAATCCGAATTTCTTAAAATTCATTTTTGTTTCCTCTCTTTTATGGGATTTAGCTTCATTATTTTTGTGCTCTTTAAAAACACTTTACTTATTTCATAGTCTCCACCCTTTGGTAAAAAAATTTCTAATTCTATTGAAAAGAAAAAAATGGAAAAAAGGGAAAATTTAGAAATTTTTAAAAATCTTAGGCCGTTTCCATGATTTCCAGAAGCCTTTTGAAAAATCCCATACCAGTTTCATGATTTCCATGATTTCCAGATTCTGTAGGAACCCTTCAGATGTTCAAATAATTATGCTTTTATAAGTAATACAAAAACTAATTTTTTTCCCTAAATGTGCATCTATTTAACTTTAAAAACCTAAAATAGTTTTTAAATTAGTCAAATTTCTAAGAAACTACAGCGTTTTTTTGTGAAAAAAGTCAATTTTGCAATTTTTTGGTATTTTTTTTTGGGTTTTTACGGTTTTTTTTTCAAATTTTTTCTAATTTATCAAAATGTGGATAATATTATTGTATTCCTTACTAGAAGACCAATCAAATTCACTATAAATAATTTTTTTTACGTCAAATAGAAACCTTATAAAACAAGTTTAAATCGTGGGGTGCCGGGTTACCTCAGTTACTCCTTAGAGTGTGAGTGAATTCACATACTCCTTCTAGGATTGATGTTAAATATGAAAAAAAATTTGTTTGTGACGCTCTTCGAAGAAAGGTATACTTAAAGCAAAAAAAAAATGTAAGTTATATTTTTGTTATAAAAATACAAATTTAAAAACCACTGATGTGTCTTTATTACATCAGAAATAATTGACAAAAACTCCATTTGGTTTTAAAAAATTAAAATTTTAATATTTTAAACACAAACAATATTTCGCTTCTCAGCTACCTTTCTTCGGAGCGCGTCAATATAGATGTTTTCTTTTTATTTTGCTATAATTGCGTGAAGAAAAGTATTACTAACTTCGAGTCATGTTTTTCGTCTCTTGTATAAGTTGAAACCACCTGCCGACTTGACAGCATGGAAGTCTCTCTGTACAGCAAACATGTCCATCTTCAACGCGTTTATGATGATTGATGGTAAAATTGTGCTTATTGGCTTGTTCCTCAAGTGATTTAGCGACGGTCGACCACTCTTTTTCCGCGATGATGGTAAATTTGTTCCAATCATAATGTAGTAATAGAGCTATTACAGATTTTGTGACTTGAGTATCCGGTGGTTCAGTTCGTGCAAAGGTGTTTATTGCTGATGCCTTGTCATCGGAACATTTCTTTAACAAAATTTAATTTTATTAATGTAGACAAACCTTTTTTATTCACTGAAATAATAATTATTGTTACTATTCTTATTAATTATAATTTTTAACCCTGAATTTCTTTTACTTGGATAGTTAGGGGTCTTTCATAAACTACGTCACCAATTTGGAGGGTGGGGTCTAAAGAGTATTAAAAAAAAAATTGGTAACTTATGGTCGGCCCTTACCTACCTTCTTTTACCTAATTAGACTAGACTAGGATTAAATTTTGATTAACGAGAGTGAGATTCATAAGTAACCCAGCATTGTGTCTGTAGAACACACTTAGTGTCAGTGTTCTGTATATTATGTTGCAAACACAGCGCATTTAATACATACAATATGTACATGCTGATGAGGTGGAGGAAGATGCAACGCAACACGCGGTTAAATATAAACTATATGGACGAAAGGAGATAGGGGAGCATGGAATGAAATGAACGGACAACTCTGAAAGTGCACATGAAGAGAGAAAGAGAGAGAGAAAGCTTCATGCTGGAATGTGACATGTGCTCATTAACATATAAATTAAACTTGACAACTCGGGGTCAGTTCTTCTTTTAACGGCGACCACCGCCAATGGGTTTTGCCGTACACCCTCCGGGGACTCATGCGAAACGTACTAATTTCAAAATTTTCATATCTTGCTTTTATTGCACACACACACACGCCCTTTTTATGCCGACGCGAAGAACATAAACGAGTCTTCATCAAGCCTCTTTGAATTTTCAATCATGTCACACTCTTTCAGCGGTTTGCCTCTTTAGCTTCCATTCACATTCATTATGTATGTTTTCTAAAATGACTTATTTATGCCTGTGGCTGTTTCATTTATTCTGGAGGTTTTGAATTTTTCGGTCCGGGTGGACTTCTATAAATTTTTGCTAAGATAATTTTTCTAGGCAGGGTAAGGGTCCTGGTTTCCTAGTTAGTCCAGTTGATACCCAGGACCCTATAGGTATCTAGGAAAATTATCTTAGGTTTTGGGAAAGTACTCTATTTTGGCAAAGTCTACTTTGGAGAAATTCTTATCATAATTTCTTCAAAGGCAGATTAGACTTTGGGTCACTTCCACCGGGTGGTTTTTAATTTTTCCTTGAAAAATCCCGAGGTACCTGAGTTTGGACGCCTACTTTTGGTTTCTTTGCGAAGTTTACCCAAAACATCAGCATACGTCTTACCCTGAGCTACTGGACTACTTGGAGTCCTTCTTCTTCTTCTTCAGGATTCTGAGCACATCCCTTAGGGGTCCTCTGACTAGACCAACCCCTTAGGTTCTCTGGCAGAGCAGAACGCCTTCTGCTGAGGCAAACCTTGTGATTTGCCTTGAATTGACGATCCACGATCATTCCTAAACTTTTCACTTTATCCTTGATTGTCATGTTGACATTCTTCTGCACCTCACAAGACTTCATCATTTCCCTCTCTATTTCCAATTGAAAAATTTTCCAAACAGGGAAAAATTTGAAAATGGAAATCTTCCCCCAGCTTAATGCACTTGTCTCTGTCTCTATTACAATTTCTGAAGTAATCATGTCAGAAGCATTGCTGAAAACAGACTCGCTCTATTTGTAGGTTGCTATGTTTGCACTTTCTCTTCTCCTTGCTTCGCGATGATCATCAGAACCTGTAAAACGTTGTTGCCCTTCTGCATTCGTAGTGTTTGTCTAGAGGCAACTATCTTACATCCAATTACATCTATTACTGGTGCTATGCGCAACATTGGGGATATTAGGAACAAAACTTTCTTTTTGGGTGAAGTTATCATCTAATTTAGTTTTTAGTGTTCATAGATGGTTCGAAATTGTAAAAGAGTGTTGGGTACCGACTAAGTCGCAAAAAACGATCAGTGACTCCATCGTCGACCTCATCAGATTCTGATGATATCAGTAAATAAATAAATACTCCCGACAATGGTGACATAAAAAAGGACACATGCCTCATTTTGCAGTGTACTCAATAAAAGTCAACAAACACACCTGTTGTTAATGTAGGTTGATACCTGCCGACAAATCCTACATAAATTACCTATCTCACTCAACTATCTTGCCTATCGAGCAACCTACCTTGCTTCCTACTAGACCTACGATAGATCTCGACAAAGCCTATTACGCTCGTGCGTGGTACCGCTAACGCTAGATTTAGATATTTACCTTTCTTAACGTTTTCAGAAAGAGTTTTCACAAATCGCCACATTGGAGATCAAATCTAACAAGAACAGTTGATTCTAATTAGCAAATTGCAATAGGTTTAATTGCTCAGGAACTGTTTTACTATATAAACCAGTTTTCACATGCTGGGAAAAATAAAATCAACTTCTTATGAGATAAACTTTTGTAGCAAGGAGTTAATTAGTCTTCTTCATCTAATTTGAAAGTTCAATCAACATTACTGTTCATAATAATATTACCATAGATTAATAATATTATTGTTACAATCGTTATTGTTATTTTAATTCAATCTTTCGGTAATTCCCTTCTTTCCTATGAAAAGAAATTATAATTTGCAAAAAGGTGGCAATTTTTTTTTCCGCTCAAATTTTTTAATGTGTAGGGAATTTTGCAAAGAGAAGTGAGGGTTTGAAAAAAAAACTAATTTTAAAATGTTGCAAAACTTGAAGAACTTTCTTGTATAAATATATGTATATACAAGATGCGTAACGGAAGATCAAACACCTGTTGCTACTTGTTTGAAGCCGAAGGGCAAACTAAAATAACGGGAGGCTTTCAAAGATCGGATGTCGCTGAAAAACTCTCTTGGAATGTATAGAGATTCCATCACAAGCGTGACTTTTCTCGAATAGAGTCTTTAACATTCCGTGAAATATATACATGTATATATTTGAATCCTAAAGAAAAAGAATTCACCAACAATTGCCAGTCATTTAATTATGCAGGCCGACAAAATTTTGGTGAATTTCAGAACTAAGGACTGGGAAAAAATGTATTTTGAATATTTTTCAAGTCATTACATGTTTTATGTCAGCGGTAACGTATTTGAAGTCGGATTTTCAAAATTCAAAATGGCGGATCCAATATGGCAGATGAATTTTTTGAGAACTCGACGGAATCGCTTGAAACTTGTTACTCAGGGGTTTTTGGGGTCGCTGATTACGAATTTGACATCGGATTTCAAAAATTCAAAATGGCGGATGCAATATGGCGGACAAAAATTTATTAATTGACCAGATTTGGTTGAAATGTGTCACTCGGGGGTTTTTGGGGTCGCTGATTACGAATCTGACATCAGATTTTCAAAATTCAAAATGGCGGACAAATTTTAATAAAATTCAACAAAATCTAATATGGTGGACAAAATTAAAAAAGTTCTAATTAATCTTTCATGATAAATTTGTCACTAGGGAGGTATTTGTGGTGCCTGATTAAGAATCTGAAATCTTTTTTTTTTTTTAAATTCAAAATGATTTTTAATTTAGATGTTTCTCATCGATGGAGAGAAACGTTGTTGAGCTTTGGACATTGCCGGCCGGCTCGTCGGCTTATGTGTTATTCTCGGCAACACTCGGCTATATTTAGACGAGACCACCTTGAGAGTACTGACTTAGTGGGTAGATAGTGAGACCAATTTAGCAATTTTCTTATACTAAATCGGGCAAATTTTTTTTCTATTTGGTTTATGAAAATCCAATTAAATTGACTAAAAGTATAAATTAAAATCTGATTAAAACAAAAACTTCTCTGTTCGGAAAATTAGTTTATAAATAATCGTCAGGATAACCTCACGCTCAGCGCGTTCACAGTATTCTAACCTAAAAATCATTACTAAAAACTTTAACATTTACATCAACATAACCTCAAATTTGGGGAAATTAATATTTTCAAATCAAGATTATTTTTTTCATGAATTCAAGAATATTTTATTGTCTACAATTTAGATTATATATGCAAAGAATGTGATTAAATTTGTACTTTCTAAATCTGAATTAATAGTGAAATTTCACTGATTCCAAGCGATATCGCACTAATTGAATTTTAAAATAGTTTTGTTTACAATTTTTCATAAATAGATGAACTTGAAAAGATTTTAATTTTAAATATTGTAAAATTTCAATTTTGAATGAATTTCATTAGAAATTCTAAATAACTTAAAATTTTGCAAAAATATTTAAAATCTAAATAATTCTGAAATTAGTTAAATTTTTTAATATATATATATATATATTTATTTAATTGTTAAAAATAATGAATTTATAGAAGAATTTTAGTTAAAAAAATTTTTTAAAATCTGAATTTTGGTAAAATTTCAAAAAATTGAACAAATTTAATTATTTTCAAAAATAATAAAATTCTTCGCAGAAATTCAATTATATTAAAAAATTTAAAGAAATTCTCGTCAAAATTTCAATTCTCTTTAAAAATAATAAAATTCTTCTTCGAAATTCAATTATTTTCAAAAATTTAAATAATATTCCAGGCAAAATTTGAATTATTTGCAAAAATTTTCCTAAATTCAATGATATTCAATATCTATTTTAATAAAATTTTCCAAAAGAATTAAATTATTATTATAAAAAAAATTTCCTTAAAATTCTATGCAAACGTTTAATTCTTTTCATAAATAATAAAATAATTTCACAAGAATTCTATTATTTACATATTTTTTTTTATAAATTTCTTCGCAATAATTCCATTATTTTCATAAATAATCAAACTCATCGCAGAATTTCAATTATTTTTAGTACAATTTCATTCAAATGTTAATTAAATTCTCGAAGAATGTAATTATTTTAATAAATTTTATCAAAATTCGTCGAAAAAATTTAATTATTTTAAAGTTTGTTGATAAAATTCTTTATGAGAATTTAATATTAAGAAACATTCAATTATTGAATATAAATTATTTATTTTTTTATTTAAATAATTGAATTCTCGTAGAATTTTCTAATACAAATTGATTTAAGTGAATTTCAGTTAAAATTTTACATAATAATTGAATATTAAAAGCATTATAGCGTGAATTTTTAGAAATAATTGAATTTTGAAAAAGTTTCAAATTAAAATCTTTGATAATATGAATTTTTCATATTTTTAACTAACAGTTCTGTAGAATTATTTTTTTTTTTCAAAAAGTTTAATGGAAATTATTCAAAGTTTTTATCTTAAAATAATATAGGTTTTAATTGAAGAATTTCCGAATAATAGATGAAATTTCGTAAAATTGAATATTGTTAACAAATAGATTTGAAAATTCTCAGAATTTTTTTAAAAATTATTGTAAATAATTGATTTAAAGAAAAATTTTAGTTAAAAATTCAAGAAAATAATAATTGAATTGAAATGATGAAAATAATTTTGAAGAAGTTAGAGTAAAAGTATATTTTTTATAGTAGAAAATAATGATCATATCACTCGGTTATCTTTAATTATTATAAAACATGAAGAAAGTGATCACTTTCTTCATTTTTTATAATAATATTCTCATAAATTGTTGAATTTCAAAAAGATTTGATTTTGAATGTTTTGAAAATCTTAATTCCTATGGAAAAATAATAATTAAATATTTTTTTTTAAAAAGAAATTATTGATGTTTTCGAATAATTTGACGGTGAAAGAAATTCATAAAAAAAAAATTTGTCAAAAAAAAAAAAAATTAAAATTATTAATCAATTAAATTATTAATTCATTAAGTCATTAAATTATTAATTAATTAATTAATTAATTAAATTTTGTCAAACAAAATTCATTCATTTTTTTTTTTAATAAATGTAATAGAACATTTTTTTGAGTATCAATAATTCGTTAATTAATTAGTGAAATTTCCCTAATGATTTAGTGAAATTAGTATCGATCAAGTGGAATTTAACTAATTTACAATCTTACTCTAAATATGGTTTCCTTATCGCTTTTTCATATCTATATATATTTAGAGAGTAAAGTGAAAAAAAATTCACATGTCAATTTATCAATTTGATAAAAAGATCAAGACTACATCATTATTTGTCAAATTGAAAAGCTTTATAATGATAGATTTATAATAATATAAAAGAAAACACCTATATATTTATAAATTTGAAAAAAAGGGAATGTGAAGATGATGTAAAAAGTAATAATCGAGAGGTAAGAAGGAAAAGATTAATTATAATATGCGAGAGTTTCGATATATTCCACGTGCGAAGATCAGAAACCGAAGCAATAGTATACGTCATGGTGCATGTCGTAATATCAACTCGTGAGTATGTGAACACGCAAAGTAAAGTGGAGAGACACTGGCACTTCTTTTTTTTTTCTTAAACACACACACACATATATATATACATGCGCGCAAAATTGTGAGTAAAACACAAATATATATATAGTATCTATATATGAATATTTGTGAACACTTATACAATTTTGATTGGAATTCGCGCGCGCGCGCAAGTGCACGGAAACGCACGAGGAGGCCCACACAAGCGCGGGCTTTCATTTATTCATAAATCAACAGCGTCTATTTATAGAAATACACAGCGGACAAATAGCGATAGTCGAGCGCGCTATATCCTTGAATGGTAAAACACTCAATAGAATATAATATACGCGGCGCGTGAAAAAGAAAAGAAAAGTATTATATATACGATTTAAGAAAGAAAGAAAAAAAAATTATATATATAGAAAAAAAAAATTAAACGTGACAATCATATCATGTTGAGAATATTATAATTTATATAGCACACGATTCGTCAGATTCGAAAAACAAAAATGGCGCTCGCTCGCTCACTCACTCACTCGCTCGCGGATATCCTAGAGACTACTTTTCCATTTAGTGACTATGATTCATGCCTCATGACTATTATCTACGATCAATGAGACGTCGATTTGCAACAAAAAAAATAAGACACGTGTAACTAAATTCAAAAAAGAAATAATGTACTTGCTTCTAATGGGGGGAAAATGGTCGAAAATTTTTCTCTATATACAATAATTTTCTACAATTTGGAAAATATTTATTAGAATATTAATAATAATCGAAAGTTATTGTTTTCAGTAAAATTTTTTCAAGTTATTTTAATTCTATTTATATGAGAAATTAGAGAGAAATAAAGTTTCGTGGTTTTATTTTTTATCTGCAAAAATACATTATGGTCACGAGCGCTAAGGCTCTTTGATATGTATGAAGTATACCAAGGATACCAAGTGTTCGAATCCTGCTGAAGTTGAAATTTTTTTTACAACTAACAGACTAAATTGTTTAAAGAAAATCTTTAACGTCAAAAATTATTATTATATTATTATTATTATATATATGTTAAAGGTAAAAATTGTATTATTATTAAAATTAAATTTATTATTATTAATTGAGTAAAAATTTAAAAAATTTAGATTTTCAGCTAAAGGATTCTTTTTCCTTTCGTTTTTTATGAGGCGGGGGTAGAAGGGGGTGGATGTTTACAGATGAATATAGTAACAATTTTATTCTTATCAGACTTTGAAAAGCAAAAGTTAAGAATTAAGATTTTAAAATTCAGAACCGTGTGTATATATATATATATATGCATATGGTGGACGTTGGAAAGGAGAGGGGAGAAGGATGGCATGGGATATATCGTATGGGATGGAACGATCATGGGAACGGCTTTAGTGTTGTCTGCCTTTTGCCTGATGCAATAGAGAGAGCAAAGAAGCACAGCGACTCTTGGCCGTTCGTCGTTCCCTCGTTCTTTCGTTTGGTCTGTCGGTTGGCAAGCAATAGCCAGAGCTAAAAATAGCCACGATAAACACAGGCAGTTATAGTATAAGCCATACTAAAGTCGTATCCTTGAATGCTTAAAATAATGATCCATGCGAGAAACGGATCCATGGTGGTCGCGCACAAAACCCACGTGGGATTTTGCTGCCGGGATTTTCTCTCTGATACTTCTTAGACATCAATTTCATCATTTATATACATAAATAAATATTTAAAAAAAAAAAACAGGATCGTTGACTTCAATCTTGTTTTTTTATATATTCAAATACCGGTTATCTATTTATATTTTAATATCTAAAAACGTAACATATTCATTTTATGCATTTTAAGGTTATATTGTCTATTGATATACTTTTTCACTCTTTTTTCAACTTATATAAAGCTATTTAGTTACTATTTTCTTAAATAACTCACTAATCATATTTATTAACCCCTTCACTGGCAGGAACGCTATTGAACCCCTGCCAGTGAAGGGTTAATATGAAAATTGAATTGAAATCCGTTTACATCAAGTGTCAAACTCTCTAAATTCAAAATCTAATTATAAATTATTATAGAATTTCAAATATTAACGAACAAGTTCAAATTCCCTATGGAAACGCCACTCTCCACCTGCGAACGCCAAACTCACCGCTAGATGGCAGTTCAGTTCCTTCTTGGAATTTCTCCTGCCACCTGGTGGCGACCTTGGCGTTCTCAAGTGGGAAATTCAACCATTTTCTTCTTCAGATACTTTTCTATAATTAAAGTAATTTTACTAAAAATTCGGATATTAAAAAAAATATGAATAAAATTTTTTATTAACTGACTGACTTTTTGCTTTTTAGTTAGTAAATTTTACTAAAAAAAAAACTTTATGTCACTTTTGATACTATTTTCTATTACTGAAATGGGTGTAATAATAAAATTTTAATAAAAATTCTCAAATTTGATGTGAATTAAATTTTTTTTTCTTTTTTAGGAAATGTGTGACTTTTGTATGTAAATTATTTTGTGCGGAGAATTTCTTTACACGTGCCAAGGTAAATAATAAAGAAGTGTGTTACTTTGGAAAAAAAAGAAGGTGGTGTGTGCTCCATTTCAGCATGTTTGTTTTTCAAGGAAACGCACGCTAACATTGTGGCACACATTTTTTTTTCACGGGCATATCTTTTTAATTTTTAATCCTTCAATTCTTCCAAGGACATTTCCGTTATTATTGGTGAATGCCCTTCATTTCGATCAGACATTATTTTCTCTCTCTTTCTTATTTAATTCTCAAGATATTTTATTCAAAATAATTTTTATACCCATTAAAACAAAAAAAAAAAAAAAAAACAAAAAAAAAATAATCAAATCCAAATAAAAAAAAAGAACTAAAGTACTGCTCAACTAAAAAGAAATTGTCAACAGATTTATAAGTTCAATTTTCTATTCTGTCAATGAACTTATTTTATAATTTTTGAAAAAATATTTTTTTTTTGTTAATTAAATAAAATTTATTTCTTTTATCGTAAAAACTACTTAAATGCACTTTTTTCCAAAGAGTAAAAAAAAACATTCTGTCCTTGACAATGAACTTTTTTTGATTAAATTTGCTTTTTTAAATTTAAACGCAAATTTTATGAAAATAAAATTAAAACGAAAAAAAATCTCATGAATATTATGAAAGAGTTTGAAAGAAAAAAATGTTCGATCATATAGTCAAGTTATTTGCATAAAGAAGAAAATGTAAATAAAAAAAAAATTTTGAATTAAAAGAATAAGAGAAGTTTTTTAATCAAATGTTCTATTAATAAATGCATTTGTATTTTTTTCTCCTCAAATATTCTTTAAATATAATTTTTTTTTTTAAAGAAAAGGAAAAAAAATAAAATTAAACAAAAAAAAGAAGGAATTAAAAAATACCACATTGAAAATAATGAAGAAATAAAATTATTTAAATTTTTTGCATTCTTTAGAAAAATTAATGTTTAGTTTCTGTCAATAATCTGAATTGCAAATATTCACTGTGTGTAACTTCAGAGTTGCAAAAAAAAAAATTCTCAATCTTTAAAGATGTATTTTATTTTATCTTTTGAAAAATTAAGAAGAAAAGAAAAAATGAAGATTTGTGTCGAGAAAAATAATTTTAATACTTATATTTATCGAAAAATATAATTATTATTTGAAGTAATTTGATATTTTCGAGAATTTTATTCTATTATTTTTGGAAGAAAATTATTATTCATTATTTATGTAGAAAATTTTTGTGAAAAAAATTTCGTATATAATATTTACGAATGCTCTAAACTAGAAGGTGAAAAGAATATTTGAATAAATGTAAATTAAAGGTCGATTTATGTAACCTACAACGGGAATTTCTATAAATAGAATTGACATTATGTAATTTTATGGGTATATTTCAGGACGCAAAAAATTTTTTTTTTCTGTCAAATCACAATTTTAAAGAGCGCTTGAGGTGTTTATTGAACATCTCTTAAAATTGAATATTGTGTATGAGTGTTAAGTGAGTTATTTTTATGCTTTAGAGAAAATTAAAATTCTTTAAAAAAAAATTCAATTTTCAACAAGAAATCTGGTTCACAAGAATTTTTTCTATGTTCATTTTTGAGTTTTTTAAAAAATTTTTTCAATTTTTCACTAAAAATTCGGCTATTGTAAAAAAAATAGAAACAAAATTTTTTATTAGTACTCTACAAATTTTAATTACTAAAAATGTTTGCTAATTTCAATTAGTGACTGATTTTTTGTATCTTAGATAGTAAATTTTAAATATATTAATAGAAATATTTCTATTTATTATAGTAAAATTCACTAATTAAAAAGCAAAAAGTCAGTCTCTAGATTAAATTAGCAAATTAGTAGAAATTACTATGTATTTATTAAAAAAATTTACTAAGTCAAAAGCAAAAAGTCAGAAAGTAATTCAAATTAGCAAATATTTTTACTAATTAAAATTTAGAGAGGATACAAATAAAAATTTCTATTATTTTTATTTTTTTTTATTAGTCGAATTTTTAGTAAAAGTAACTTTAATTATAGAAAAGTATCTGAAGAATAAAATGGTGGTTGAAATTCTCCACTTGAGAACGCCAAGGTCGCCGCTAGGTGGCAGGAGAAATTCCAAGAAATAACTGAACTGCCACCTAGCGGTGTCCTTGGCGTTCGCAAGTGGAGAATAGCATCTCCATAATGAATCTTAACGATCTTAACTAATTCGTTAAATTTGTCAACAGTAAAATAAAAAAATTATTTAAAAATATTTTTAAAGTTATTAGAAAAAAATAAAGAAACGTTACTAAAATTATTTAAAACGATTCAATTATTTTTACAAATTTTTTTTATTTATTTTCCTTTTCGATATTCTCAACGTTTCCAAAATTTTTTTAGTCTTAGATAATTAATTTCTTCAGTAAAAATTGATATTTAAAATCTCGGTTTAAGGAATACAATTAGTGTTTTTTTTTTAAGAAATAATTATAATTAATCACTTTTATAATAAATTTAAATGAAAACTATACTCTTGAAAAAGAATGGCATTTTGATAAATAAAAATGAGAAATTCTTCGAAAAAGAGCAAATATTTTATTTAAATTATATTTTGCAGTGAAAAACAAGATGAGACAATTTATGACACGTACACATGAATAAATACATTATACAGATATTTATATATAAAATATCTGAATTGTCTCAAACATGTCATGTTGACGTTTATGATTTTCTGAACGAAAAAAAAATTCCATTATCATTGAAACTTTCTATTGATAAAAGCTCATTTGTTATCGCATGATCTAATTAAAAAAAAAACGAAAAGTTATAAATAGACATTTATGTTAGCGCACGGTATCTCAGAGAGGAAATAAACCTCATTCAATATAGAGGAAATGTGTCGACACAGTAAGGAAGGTTTTTTTTTTAGGAAAAAACCACACACACATATATTGCAAAATAATAATAATTTTTTTAAAATAGTTTCTGTATCATGACAAAAAAAAATTTAGATCAAGCTAACACAGAATATTGAGTAATAATTGTACAAAGATAAGACCTTCAAATAATCTCGACTTCATTATGTATATATATATATATATAGAAAAAAAGAAGACGTGACCAAAAAAATGCGATATTTTATATACATATAATATATGTTATGCACTATGGAAAATCCTTCAAGCATATTTGAAATAATTTCATGTTATTAATTAATTCATCAGAGTTAGTTTTTTTTTTAATATATATTAAAGTTTTAAAAATTAAAAATTGAATGCAGGTCAAATTTGGTAAAAAACTAGAAGATTTGTATGCGAATATAAATTTTTAATTTAGGTCAAAAGTAACAAGTTCATTAGTTACTGAACTAAATTTATTATAAATTTTAGGTAAATTTTTTTAGGTCAAAAAACAAATTTTAAAGTATGAAAATCATTTTTAAACTTTGGATAAAACTATCAGGTCAAAATAAGGCGGAAAACCTTCAAATTTAGGTCAATTGATAAATAACATCATAATTTAGGTAAAAAAAAAGGTCCGAAGGTCTAAAAGAGGTCAAAATAAAAACATAATCCTAAAAATCAAGTTTTCTAGGCTACAAAAAAATTAAAGTTGCAATTCAGGTCAAATTTTGCAAATTTAAATTTAAAATAAAATAAGATAATGTATTATTTAAAAATTGCAGGTCAAAATACAAATAAAATCTGAAAAATCAAGTCTTTTATTAAAAATCAAGTAAATTTACTTTTTGGTCAATTTTAGCCAATTTTGTTTGCTATGCCAAATTACTCATTTCTACCATATAAATATATGTATAAAAATTTAGTATTCAATATATATATATATATATATATATATATATATAATTGTTTATAATTCCTCTTTTTTTTTTGCTGCACAATCAGTTAAAAATGTATTTATAGATTAACAAGTGCTTACAACGATGATTCTCATCTTTCTACAACGATAATCTGAAATTGAAATCTACATGAATGTAAAAAGCAAAAAAAAAAAAAAAAAAGAAAAAAAAGAAAAAGAAGAGAATAAAAATGTCAGTAACAATTAAAAATCGTTTAAATTCTAAAATGTTTTCCCAAAGAGAGAAAGAGAGGGAATTTCCACATAAAACTCCTTATTTTATTATCTATTTAAAAAAAATGCTTCTATTTTCAGTTTCAAAAATTATTATATATTATTTAGATTAGATAACCAGGTGGAAAAAATTTCTTAAATTGAAAATTATCCAAAAATAAGTGAAAGGGAAATTCTTTCAATGTGAAAAATCATTAAGACTCGTAGGTCAACAGAAAAAAAAAAGAAATCTGCTAACTATATTTAAGACCACTTGTCAAAAAGTGAATGTAGCCTTCAAAATTCGGCCTATTTTAGGTCAAAATAAAAAATAATTTTAAATAAAATTTAGGTCAAAATTCGGTCAATTTTAGGTCAAAATTTGTATCCGTTTAGTATAAAATTGCATATATTTAGGTCAAAATAAAAAATTGTAAGTAACCCTACAATTAATCAAAGTATAACCCAAAATTTAATGATTATAAGATAAAAATTTAGGTAAATTTAGGTCAATAAACAATGAAAATTTAGTTTTAAATTAACAGGTCAATGGAAAAATGACCTAAAAAAGAACTAAATTTTATACATCCTATAGTGTTTGAATTGTTTTTATTGTTTGAATTTCTTCCCCCTTTTTTTTTAACGCTCGCCGCATAAAGTAGTCCTGCCCATTTCGGAGGTCTCTCAGATTGTAAATCGTCGCCGGGTCTTCGACGCCAGGTTCATCATTATTCGCTGCAAAGAGAATCGCCGGCACAAAGAGACGTTATAGGAAAAAGAAAAGAGAGAAAAAAAAGAAACGCAAAAGAAAGAAATAAAATAAAAAAATGAAATAAGAAAAAAGAAGAGATGAAGGGTTATCAATGCTTGCTTGAGTTTCATCCTTGGCTTCTCATGAGAGGGTAGAGTATAGTAAAGGTATCTCTACAATGCAAACTATCTTTGTTTTTACGATTACGAGTTATGGTTTAAAAAATTTTTAATTTTAATTTTTTAAACTTTTTTAGTGGAAGTATTTTTTTTTAATTAGGTTGTAAGACTTTGGAAGGATTGAATCATATATGATTTGAGAAAGAATTAAAGCTTGCGCTTTAAGCCTCACTTCTCAATTCTTTCTTTAGGAATGACTTAACTTAGGTGTCTTAGGCTTAAGCTTAATAACAAGCATAATAATTTAAGCTTAATAACTTACGCTTAATAGCTTAAGCTTAATTAATTAAGCTTAATAACAAGTTTAATAACTTAAGGTTAAGTTATTAACCTTGTTATTAAGCTTAATTAATTAAGTTTAAGCTTAAGTTACTAAGCATGATTAAATAAGCTTAAGTTTTAGTTATTAAGCTAAAGTTATTAAGTTTAATTTATTAGGCTATTAAGCTTAAGTTATTAAGCTCAACCTTAAGTTATTAAGCTTAAGCTTAATTTATTTAGATTGTTATTAAGCTTAATATTTTAAGCTTAATCCTAATAACAAGCTTAATAGCGTAAGCATAATAACTTAATATGCTTAACTTAATAACTTAAGCTTAGTAACTTGAGCTTAATATCTTATGCTTAAGCTTAATAACAAGCTTATTAACTTAATAACTTAAGCTTAATAACAAGCTTATTAACTTAATAACTTAAGCTTAATAACAAGCTTATTAACTTAATAACTTAAGCTTAATAACAAGCTTATTAACTTAATAACTTAAGCTTAATAACAAGCTTATTAACTTAATAACTTAAGCTTAATAACAAGCTTATTAACTTAAGCTTAATAACAAGCTTATTAACTTAAGCTTAATAACAAGCTTATTAACTTATTAACTTAAGCTTAATAATTTGAGCTTATTAACGTATTAACTTAAGCTTAATAATTTGAGCTTATTAACTTAATAACTTAAGCTTAATAACAAGCTTATTAACTTAATAACTTAAGCTTAATAACAAGCTTATTAATTTAATAACTTAAGCTTAATAACAAGCTTATTAACTTAATAACTTAAGCTTAATAACAAGCTTATTAACTTAATAACTTAAGCTTAATAACAAGCTTATTAACTTAAGCTTAATAACAAGCTTATTAACTTATTAACTTAAGCTTAATAATTTGAGCTTATTAACGTATTAACTTAAGCTTAATAATTTGAGCTTATTAACTTAATAACTTAAGCTTAATAACAAGCTTATTAACTTAATAACTTAAGCTTAATAACAAGCTTATTAATTTAATAACTTAAGCTTAATAACAAGCTTATTAACTTAATAACTTAAGCTTAATAACAAGCTTATTAACTTAATAACTTAAGCTTAATAACAAGCTTATTAACTTAATAACTTAAGCTTAATAACAAGCTTATTAACTTAAGCGGAATAACTTAAGCTTAATTAATTAGACTTTATAACTCAAGCTTAATAACGTGAGCTTAAGCTTGTGCTTAACAACTTAAGACATAAGACTTAAGGTTATAACTTAAGATTTAAGACTTAAGCTTATAACTTAAGGCTTAAGCCTTGACGCGTAAGACTCAAGGTATAATAATTAAGGCGTTTAGACTTAAGGCATATAAAACATAAGACGTTAGGCTTAAGGCATATAACTTAAGACGTTAGGTTTAAGGTATAATACCTAAAACGTAAGGCTTAAGATTTCAGGCATAAGACCTAAGACTTACGGTTTAAGGCATAAGACCTAAGGCTTAAGATTTAAGGCATAAGACTTAAGACGTTTAAGCTATAAGATCTAAAACATAAGGCTCAGGACATAAGAATTAAGATGTAACACTTATTTAAGGTATACAAGTTTTAAACCATAAGAATTTAAGGTGTAAGATTTAAAATGCAAAATTTAAGACATAAGACTTAAGATGTAACGAAAAATATAGAACATAAGACACTCGACTTAAAATGAAGACCTAAAACTGAGAGCTCAAGATACAAAACTAAATAATAACAATTGAAAACAAAAATAAAATTACATATCCTATGTTTCATTATAAAAAAAAGAAACAACAACAACAAATTGAAAAAGCCGAATGGGCGTAATTTTTCCAGACCCTTTCTGATCAGTGTCTTGATTGCAATACGTGCGGTATAATAGCGAGCTGTCGTCGATAAGAATTATATGAATGGCATTTCTCGATGCATTAATCGCAACTTTTATCACGATGTTCGTGACGATCACGATCGTTACTGAATCGAGTTCGAAAGCATTTTCCCAGGACACGATGCTTGGTCGAATTAGCGAACTGCGGGCGTTTATAAGCCTGTTTGCATTGAATCTTATATATATATGTAAGCAAGCAGTTCGCTATATAGCACATATAAACGACGAACAGAGTTCGTGTGGTTGATTTTAGCTGAAATACACTCAATTAACCCTTAATTGGCCGACCCGTTAGGAACCTAACGCCAACATACGACGCGTATTCATTCCGTTAACGAGAATGCGCCTTCTATATTACTAGATAAACATATTCTCCTCCATTTTTTCAATTCCTTTTTTTTATTTATCTGCAGCATTTTCTGTTCAATTAGAAATTTCACGTCTTTTTTTTCCCTTTTTTTTACAACTAATTTTATTAATTTTACCAATTTTACTAATATTTAAATATTATTATTATATTATGAGTATATTCGAAATTGAATTATTTTAAAAATATTACATAAAATTTTTTGAAAAAAAATCAATTTAAAAACTTTTTATTAAATTCTTTACAAGAATTCAATTATTTTCCCAAATAAAAAAAATTTTCCACGAGAATTCAATTATTTAATAAGAATTAAACAAAATTCTTCCCAAGAAATAATTAAATTCACCTTAGAAATTCAATTATTTTTTTAATAATTGATAAATTCTTTCTTTAATTCTTCACAATTATTTTCACAATTATTTTCCTAAATAAAAAATTTTTTCACGAGAATTCAATTATTTAAAAAAAAAATTAAATACAATTCTTCGGAAGAATTCAATTGTTTTTTTAAAAATTGATAAATTCTTGAATTCTTTCTTTAATTCTTCACAATTTTTCAATTATTTTCATAAATGATAAAATTTTTCGCAAAAATTCAATTATTTTGATTGAATTCAATTATATTTCGAATTTTAGAATTTCAATAGAATTTCTTTAAAAAATTCAACTATTTAAAAAAAAAAAATAAAAATTTTCAATTATTTTCAATAATTTAACAAAATATTTCTTCGGAAAAATTCAATTATTCTTTCTGAATAATAAAATTCTTGTCACAAATTGAATTATTTCGTAAAAAATTGATAAATTCTGTATAAGAATTAAATTTTGAGAAACATTCAATTATTCAATACCTATATTATTTATTTTTGTATTTAAATAATTGAATTTCAGTTGAACTTTGTATTAAGAATTATGATTTAAAAACGAATTTCAGTTGAAATTCTAGATAATAATTGAGAATTTAAAGCGTTATAGTACGATTTTTTTTAGAAATAACTAAATTTTAAAAGATTAATAAATTGAAATTGTTGAAAATCTTAATTGTTGTAAAACTGTAATAAAATTTAAATTTTTACTTTAAAAAATTATTAATTTATTTTCTTAATTCCTGTGAAGAATTTTAATTAAATTTTATGAAATAATTTTATTTGTTTACATTTAAAAATTACTTTTAAATACAATTGTATTTTTTAGGATAAAAATTTAGAAAATAATTGAATTTTTCGAAAATTTAGAGTAGGATTAGAATAAAAATAAAAAATTTAAAAATATGAAATATATATAAAATAAGCACTATTATATTTACATTTAAGAAAATTAATAAATCAATTCAACATCGTCTCATTTAATCTGTTTTATAAATAAAATAAAACACTAATTATTTAAATTCGCAAATTGTGAACAATATTTAAAAAGAAGAAAACGGTATTGAACAATAAATGTGAATACATAGCAAATAGATAAGTCTCTTTATATTCATTTAAAGAGAAAAAAGAAATAGAAATACATTTAAATTTGAAAGTAAAGTTATTTTTAGTACAAAAAAAACGTTCATCGGCATTAAGTGCTTTTTTTTATTAATTTTTGTTTTCCGTGTCTTTTGTTTGAAATATATTCCAATTTACATACCATCAACATCTTGATTGTGATTTATATCAACTATAAATTCAAGAATTTTATTTCTAGGCGAATTATAATAACTATTGCTTTCTCTCTCTCTCTCTCTCTCTCTCTCTCTCTCCTCCTTCTATCAAGCAAATTTTATTGTAATTTAATATCGAAATCATCAAAATTAATTATATACGATATATAATAAAGATGTTATAAATGTAATTACTAATTAGTCATAAAATGTGTATATTTATAGATAAAAACTTGCGAAATAAGAAAAGAAAAATTTTACAATAATTAAATTAGTAAAATAAGAATAATGAAAAGAGAAAATTCATAAATAAAATTAAAATGAAAAAAAATATAAATAGATATTTAATTCATTATACATACAATATGATTACTTTGAAATTAAACAGGAAAAGAATATAATTATTTATTCTGCATATTAATTAGAAAAAAAACAGTCGCAACAAAAGAAAGTATATTACTAATTTTATTAACCGGAAAATTTTTTAGTTAAATAATGAATGAATTGACTGATAAATTATCAAATAATTGAATATTGAAACAAGACAAAAAAAACTTTTTCTCGGGGCCAATAAAATATATATATATATATATATATATATATATATATATATATTGAAAAAAGATAGAAAAATTTATGTAAAATAAATAATTAAAAAAAAATTTAATTTTTTAAAAATATTTAATTATTATTTTATTATTATTATTATTATTATTATTATTATTATTATTATTATTATATTATTATTATTTTATAATTATTATTACAATCATATTATTTTTGTAATTTGTCGAGGGACAAAATGGTTGGATTTCTCCACTTGAGAACGCCAAGGTCGCCACCAGGTGGCAGGAGAAATTCCAAGAAAGAACTAAAGTGCCATCTAGCAGTGACCTTTGCGTTCTCAGGTGGAGAATATCATCTCCATAATGAATCTCAATAACTTATTCGTTAATATACGAAATTCTATAATTATTTTTAATCAGATTTTGAATTTAGAGAGTTTGACAATTAATACAAACGGATTTTAATTTTTAATTTATTTTTCTTTTTGATATTTTCAACGTTTCCAATTTTATTAGAGTCTTAAAATTAATTTCTCCAGTCAAAATTGACATTTAAAATCTCAATTTAAGGAATAGTGCAATTAGTGTTTTTTTTTTTTTTAAACGAAATAAGTTTTGCCAATTAATTATTCAGCCGAATTTTTAGTTAAGAAGCATTTTTTGAGTTCTAATGGAAATTCTTGCAAATATTTTTTTAACAGAATCAAAAAATAAAAAAAAGTCAAATATTTTTAAACAAAATTTCTTTCATAAACTAATAATTGTGGTGTGAATTAAAAATGTTTCGAACTAATCTGAGATAGACTATCGCAGTATTGGTGATTATATGGATTTCTAAATTTGAATATAAAGCGGAAGATAACTCGTGCAATGGGCTGACCTCGCGTAACACTTTGATTGCGTAAATAATATTTTATATATATATATATATATATATATATATATATATATATATATATATATATATATATATATATATATATATATACTTCTCATTGGACATAATCTTAATGACGTTTCATGTCGAATATTGAGTGGATAATAAGCAGTTTCCATGCACAGAATATTGTGTGCGGAGAAAGCAATCCATGGTCAACATTTCTCAGGTTTATATGTATATTGTACAGAAAAAAATAATAAAGAGAAAAAAAAATGAAGATAGTTCTTGAGAAAGTGAAATTTTTTCATCAAATTTATTTTTATATCCAAAGGATTCACTTATTAATAAATTCTCGCATTAGGCACTTTTTTTCTTCTTTCTTCAATAAAATAGAAACTTACAATGTTCTTTTTTTTAATAATTCTAGACTGTAACAATGGAGAATTGTTATAGTAAACAAATTTTAATATTTTTGTTTATTAAAAAAAAATTTCTTGTTTATTTTACTTTTTTGGAAAAAAGAGCACTAAAAATTCATTTAGAAGAAAGAGGGAAATATTTGAAAACAAATGGATTTGTTGTATTTATTATGCTTGGAGGGAAATAATTTTTGATATCTTTCTTTTTGATCTGTAAATTTTGACCAAAATTTTAAGCCCCACTTCTAGATATATACAAAGTTCTCGATAGATTTAAATTACAAGTTTATATTTGACCATTTATTTGAATTTTATAGTTACATTAACCCATTGACCTAAATTTTGAATTTAAATTTTTCATTAGACCTGAATTTTGAGGTTAAATATTCCTCTTGACCTGAATTTTTCAGTTTAAATTTGCCCTCAGGCTGAAATTTTGATATTAACATCCACCAGACCTGAAGTTTGAATTTTGAATTTTCCATTAGACCTAAATTTTGAGGTCAAATGAGTAAAACAGATTAAAAATTATTTTTCTTCTATCAAGAAAGAAAAAAGAATAATTTTATAAAAAAATAAGGTGAATGAAATTTACTTGGGGATATATGCAATATATATATGTATGTATATAATAAGATGACGAGGCTTGGGGCGAGATCAGGCAAAGTCCAGACCAGACTGAGAGAGACCAGGTAAGCGTTCGCCTGTGACTGCGTGGGGCATCGACAGGCTTAGCTATAAATAGACATCGCGAAGGTCAGGGGAATCAGCAGTTTTCATGCAAATGCGTTGTCGATAGAATTATATTGCTTCTTTCGCTGGGAAAAGGTTCAGTGCAATCTAGGTCCGGTTATAAGTCTTATCCGGGTATCGATGCCTCTATATAACACAGGGAGACTATATAAGCTTCATCATAAGGGATTCATAACGAAGAAGAAAAAAATATTATCTCACAAAGAAAACAAAAACAGAAAAAAAAATGAAATTTACGAAAATTTCTATTTACATAATTGGTCTTTTATTAAAATTTAATTAATAACAATTAAATTAATCATCAAAATAAAATTATTATAAAAGTCATGAATTTTGAAATTTAATCACTTAAATATGATAGTGATAAACCATATATTCATTCATTAGGGTCTAAAATTTCCTTTTTACTCCCTAGGCTATGCTTAGAGAAAGCTACTTTCTTCTTTGATTGAAGAAAGAACAAAAGTTAATTCTTCTTTGACTGAAGTAAGAACAAAACTTCTTATTTCTTCTTTGATTGAACAAAAAACAAAACTTCTTTGATTGAAGAAAGAAGAAAAGTTCTTATTAATTTTAATGAAGAAAGAACAAAACTTCTTGTTTGTTTGACTGAATAAAGAACAAAACTTCTTATTTCTTCTTTGACTGAAGAAAAAACAAAACTTCTTTGATTGAAGAAAGAAGAAAAGTTCTTATTAATTTTAATGAAGAAAGAACAAAACTTCTTGTTTGTTTGACTGAAGAAAGAACAAAACTTCTTATTTCTTCTTTGACTGAAGAAAAAACAAAACTTCTTTGATTAAAGAAAGAAGAAAAGTTCTTATTAATTTTAATGAAGAAAGAACAAAACTTCTTGTTTGTTTGACTGAAGAAAGAACAAAACTTCTTATTTCTTTGACTGAAGAAAGAACAAAACTTCTTATTTCTTCTTTAACTGAAGAAAGAATAAAAGTTCTTATTAATTTTAATGAAGAAAGAACAAAACTTCTTATTTCTTCTTTGACTGAAGAAAGAACAAAACTTTATATTTCTTTGATTGAAGAAAGAACCAAATTTTTTTTTCATTGACTGAAGAAAGAAGAAAAGTATACTTTCTTCTTTGACAGAAGAAAGACGAAAAGTACTTTCTTCATTGATTGAAGAAAGAAGAAAAGTTCTTATTTCTTTGACTGAAGAAAGAACCAAACTTTTTATTACTTTGATTAAAGAAAGAACAAAACTTCTTATTTCTTCTTTAACTGAAGAAAGAATAAAAGTTCTTATTAATTTTAATGAAGAAAGAACAAAAGTTCCTTTTCCCTTGACCGAAGAAGGAAGAAAACTTCTTTCTTCCTTGATTGAAGAAAGAACAAAACTTCTTATTTCTTTGACTGAAGAAAGAACAAAACTTCTTATTTCTTTGACTGAAGAAAGAACAAAACTTCTTATTTCTTCTTTAACTGAAGAAAGAATAAAAGTTCTTATTAATTTTAATGAAGAAAGAACAAAACTTCTTATTTCTTCTTTGACTGAAGAAAGAAGAAAAGTACTTTCTTCGTTGATTGCACCAAGAACAAAAGATCTTTTTAATTGTACTGAAGAAAGAACAAAACTTTTTATTTCTTTGATTGAAGAAAGAACAAAAGTTCTTATTTCTTTGACTAAAGAAAGAACAAAACTTCGTATTTCTTCTTTGACTGAAGAAAGAACAAAACTTTTTATTTCTTCTTTGAATGAAGAAAGAACAAAACTTAATAAAGTTAATAATTTTGAGTTTAAATTTACCCTTAGTCTTAATTTTACCTCTTGACCTGAAGTTTATTTCCAAAGAAATTTAAATTATTATAAAACATGAAGACACCGAAGACTCGATATCTTCATGTTTTATAATAATATTCTTATAATTTTTTCAATTTCAAAAGGTTTGAATTCTAAATTTTTGAGAATTTTAATTCCTACCAATAAATTAAAATGATTAAATATTTATTTAAAAATGAAGTTATTGATGTTTTTGAATAATTTTACTTTTGAAGAAATTTGTAAATGAATGTAATAAAAATTTTTTTTGAGTAAATCTATGAATTTTTAGAGTAAATCAGAATATTCTTTAGGGTCAAAGAAAAAGGTAAAATTTTGTCTGGAGCTTAGGGAAAAAGAAAATTAGTTTTATGTGGCAACCCTGCCCTTGAACCGAATTAGGTCGCTAATTAGGAATCTAAAGTCAGATTTAAAAAATTCAAAATGGCGGATCCAATATGGCGGACATTTTTTAATTTCTCCAATTCAATTGAAACTTGTTACTCGGGGGTTTTCGGGGTCACTGATTACGAATCTGTGGTCAAATTTTCGAAATTCAAAATGGCGGATCCAATATGGTGGCCGAATTTGAAGAAGTCAACGGAAAATTCTAAGAAATTGCGGCAATTTCATAAGATTTGTGAATAATCCTTTTCCTCCGCGCACTGGTTTGTTTTAGTGGGTATATAGATGTGAATGCAAATTAAGGTTATATAGATTGCCACCAACACATACATTGACATCATTCATTTATTCAAAGCGCGTTCACGTGTTTATATCTATATGTATACCTATATATACCATTTATTTATTTTCTATTTATTTTTCACGTGTACAGAGTCTTCAGAGAGGCTTTTTGCCATATTTCTTTGGCAATGATATTAAGACGCGCTATATGCGCTTTGCAATTCTTGACAGAAATGCAAAGCAGATTATATACATATACATAGATATAAGAATACACTATGGAAATTTTCTTGGTAAACACACAAGTTTACTATACTTGAATGAGCTCAAATGTTAACTCGTCGGTGCAGTCACCCTATATATATGTTTAAATATATATATATATATATATATATATATATATATATATATATATATATATGAAAAACTGTAAATCTCGTTGGTTCTCGAATCTTGACGACGCTAAGCGACGACGAGAGAAAGACGTTCCGGTAATACCGGTCGTACTTATCAAGTGTAGAAGCAAATCTAATTTTCTTCCTTTTTTTTGTTTACTTCACATCTCTCGCATCGAATTTTCTGTTTCGTTATCATTTTAATTAAGAGGATAAACAAGTAAGGAAATTTTTTTGTTATTAAGCAAAGCTGTTAAAAATGGTGATTTAAAAAAAAAAAAAGACATGATTTTTTAAAAAAGAAGTTAATCCGAGTTTTTTTTTGTTTGAATTAAATTTTTCTCATATTTTTTTATATAGTAATGATTAATTTTATAATAGAAGCATCAAATACTTTTTTTTCTCAAGAAACTATTAAGCCGAACATGTCAGGAAAAGACATTTAAATGAAAATTTCAAGGGGGTCGAAAACAGGCCTAATCGACCCTCCTCCTTTGTTGATAAAATTCTTTATTATAGTTAAATTTTAAAAAACATTCAATTCTCCAATAAATTATTTATTTTTGTATTTAAATAATTGAATTCTCTTTGAATTTTCGAATAAAAATTAATTTAAAAATGAATTTTAGACAAAATTTTAGACAATAATTGAATAATAAAAGCATTCTGGAATAAATTTTTTAGAATTAATTGACTTTTGAGAAGGTTCAGGTTTCAAATTAAAATATTTGAAAATCTGAATTCTTTATACTTTTTAATTAAAAATTCTGTAGAATTAATTTTTTTGAAAAATTTTAATACAATTCTTCTCAGAAATTCAATTATATTCAAAAATTTTTCTCCAAAATTCAATTATTCTCATAAATTTTAATAAAATTCTCTGTAAAAATTTCAATTATTTTTACGACAATTGTAATTAAATTCCTCGAAAAATGTAATTATTCAAAAATTTTTTATTAAAATTCATCGAATAAAATCAATTATTCCATTATTTTTCAATTATTTTAAACTTTGTTGGTAAAATTCTTTGAGATTTCATTTTAAAGAAAGATTCAATTATTTAATAAATTATTTATTTTTGTATTTAAATAATTGAATTCTCGTTGAATTTTCCAATAAAAATTGATTTAAAAATGAATTTTAGTCAAAATTTTACATAATAATTTGTATAATAGGAAAATTCTGGAATAAATTTTTTTGAAATAATTGAATTTTGAAAATGTTCTAAATTAAAATCTTCGAAAATCTGAATTTTTCATACTTTTAACCAACAATTTTGTAGAATTAATTTTTTTTGAAAAATTTTAATACAATTCTTCTCAGAAATTCAATTATGTTCAAAAATTTTTCTCTGAAATTCAATTATTTTCATAAATTTTAATAAAATTCTCCGCAAAATTTAAATTACTTTTAATCCAATTTTATAATACAAACAATGTAATTATTCTTAAAAATTTTATTAAAATTCGTCGAATGAAATTAATTATTCAATTATTTTTCAATTATTTAAAATTTTGTTGATAAAGTTCTTTATGAGAATTTAACTTTAACAAAAGTTCTATTATTCAATAAATAATTTAGTATTGTATTTAAATAATTGAATTCTCGCAGTATTTTTTAATAAAAATTGATTTAAATATGAATTTCAGTTAAAATTTTAGATAATTGAATATTAAACTCTCTAAATTTGAATTAGTAAAAATGTTTTCTTATTTAAATTAGTAACTGACTTTTTGTTATTAAATTAGCAGATTTTACTAATAAATAGTCGTTTCTACCAATTTAATAGTAAAATTTACTAATTCAAAAGCAAAAAGTCAGTCATCAATTCAAATTAGTAAACATTTTTACAAATTCAAAAGAGAGTAGTAAATATTTTATATTTAGTAGTATCAATCTACGTCTAACCTTAATAAAATCAAGGTGATTCCAATTAGTCTCACTTTTTTTTAAACTTGAACTAAAATTCAAAACAAAATGCCAGACAATATTGAATCACTCATTAATATTGACATATTCGGCCTTTTTTTCTATTTCGGCTAAATGAATAAATAAATATATTAAAATCGATAGGTGTCTAATTTTCAGAAATAAAATTAATTTTTATTATTTATTTTTAATTTTCAGTTTGTTTTCTTTTTATTTTTTGAAATTTAAATTTCAATCTTTTTCTTTCTTCATTTTCAATAACCAAAATAATAATTGTTATAATTTAATTTTACTCTCAGTTTTTTTTTAAATATATTCACACACATGTTAAAGTTGTTAACGTGTTAAAATTCTATTTCTAAAACAACAATAAAAAAACTATTATAAACTCCATATTTATCTATATATATATATGTATATTGAAACAAAGGAAATGCATTACGTCAGCTTTATTCTTTTTTTGTTCTTGACATTGACCAGTACTAAACTCTTGACAATTAATGTGACCAGAACTTGAAATAGCGATTAAACTTTACGTACCGATAAGGAATTAACGAGGTTGCCAACTTTTTTTCTATTCTTAAAAAAAAAAATGAGTCACATTTTGTTTCCCAAATACAAAATTTACAAAAAAAAATTTAAATAGTGAAAATAGGCTTTAAAGATATAATTTTCAATTAAAAAATAGATTAAAATTTCCTGTTCGTAGGCAAAAGTTTTAGACTTAAAATTTTAGTTTAAAAATAAAGAAGACTGAGTAGGATTGGAAATAATAGTTGAAAATTCGAATAGTCTTAAAATTTCGGTCAAGAGGTAAACATAAAATGAAAGTTCAGGTCAAAAAGCGAACTAACATAAAATTTAAGTCAAGCGTTAAATTTTTATAAAATGAAAAAGTGAAATTCTAATGAATCGTATTTAATATAATATAAACAATTAAATCATAAAGAATGTTAAAATAATTTAAATATAAATAATCGATATGTACATATATTGGACCGTTTATCTCCATTAAACTCATAGGTCAAGTGCAGTTAACAAGTGCATAAGTTTCAACCTGTCAAGCTGGCTCACTCGCCAAATACCGTGTTGGCTCTTTGCATTCTATACGACCACCTGTTGGCTCTCTCTCTAGTTTGTACAACAGTTTTTCCCCCGCAGTAGTAGCAGTATAGCAAAATGGGGCTCACTCCTCTATTCAAACGACATTGTGTATAAAAGAAACCTTATACACCTTGCAAATATCACTGCTTCTCAAATAATTCTACATATTTACAAATACTATTATATTTTTCTAGTGATGTTTCATCCCCACAGTATTTTATTCTTCGAATTTTTTTTTAATATTAAATATTAAATCCTGTACTCTTGTAAATTTAAACTAATTAACAGAGTCATTGCTTACGAATCTGATAAATTTAAAATTTTGTCCGCCATGTTGGATCTGCCATTTTGAATTTCGAAAATTTGACTTCAGATTCGTAATCAGTGACCCCGAAAACCCCCGAGTAACAAGTTTCAATTGAATTGGAGAAATTAAAAAATGTCCGCCATATTGGATCCGCCATTTTGAATTTTTTAAATCTGACTTTAGATTCCTAATTAGCGACCTAATTCGGTTCAAGGGCAGGGTTGCCACATAAAACTAATTTTCTTTTTCCCTAAGCTCCAGACAAAATTTTGCCTTTTTCTTTGACCCTAAAGAATATTCTGATTTACTCTAAAAATTCAAAGATTTACTCAAAAAAAATTTTTATTACATTCATTTACAAATTTCTTCAAAAGTAAAATTATTCAAAAACATCAATAACTTCATTTTTAAATAAATATTTAATCATTGTTATTTTTTGGTAGGAATTAAAATTTTCAAAAATTTAGAATTCAAACCTTTTGAAATTGAAAAAATTATAAAAATATTATTATAAAACATGAAGATATCGAGTCTTCGGTGTCTTCATGTTTTATAATAATTTAAATTTCTTTGGAAATAAACTTCAGGTCAAGAGATAAAATTAAGACTAAGGTTAAACTCAAAATTATTAACTTTATTAAGTTTTGTTCTTTCTTCATTCAAAGAAGAAATAAGAAGTTTTGTTCTTTCTTCAGTAAAAGAAATAAACACTTTTCTTCTTTCTTCGGTAAAGGAAGAAAGAACTTTTGTGCTTTCTTCAGTCAAACAAACAAGAAGTTTTGTTCTTTCTTTATTAAAATTAATTAGAACTTTTATTCTTTCTTCAGTCAAAGAAGAAATAAGAAGTTTTCTTCTTTCTTCGGTCAAGGAAGAAAGAACTTTTGTTCTTTCTTCAGTCAAAGCAACAAGAAGTTTTGTTCTTTCTTCAGTCAAAGAAGAAATAAGAAGTTTTGTTCTTTCTTCAATCAAAGAAATAAAAAGTTTTGTTCTTTCTTCAGTCAAAGAAGAAATAAGAAGTTTTGTTCTTTCTTCAATCAAAGAAATAAAAAGTTTTGTTCTTTCTTCAGTACAATTAATCAGAACTTTTGTTCTTGGTGCAATCAGAGAAGAAAGTATTTTTTTTCTTTCTTCAGTCATAGAAGAAATAAGAAATCTTGTTCTTTCTTCAACCAAAGAAATAAAAAGTTTTGTTCTTTCTTCAGTAAAATTAAAAAGATCTTTTGTTCTTGGTGCAATCAAAGAAGAAAATACTTTTCTTCTTTCTTCAGTAAAGGAAGAAAGAACTTTTATTCTTGCTTCAGTTAAAGAAGAAATAAGAAGTTTTGTTCTTTCTTCAGTCAAAGAAGAAATAAGAAGTTTTGTTCTTTCTTCAATCAAAGCAACAAGAAGTTTTGTTTTTTCTTCAGTCAAAGAAGAAATAAGAAGTTTTGTTCTTTCTTCAATCAAAGAAATAAAAAGTTTTGTTCTTTCTTCAGTACAATTAATCAGAACTTTTGTTCTTGGTGCAATCAGAGAAGAAAGTACTTTTTTTCTTTCTTTAGTCATAGAAGAAATAAGAAATCTTGTTCTTTCTTCAATCAAAGAAATAAAAAGTTTTGTTCTTTCTTCAGTAAAATTAAAAAGATCTTTTGTTCTTGGTGCAATCAAAGAAGAAAGTACTTTTCTTTTTTCTTCAGTCAAGGAAGAAAGAACTTCTGTTCTTTCTTCAGTCAAAGAAACAAGAAGTTTTGTTCTTTCTTCAGTCAAAGAAGAAATAAGAAGTTTTGTTCTTTCTTCAATCAAAGAAATAAATAGTTTTGTTCTTTCTTCAATCAAAGAAATAAAAAGTTTTGTTCTTTCTTTAGTCAAAGAAATAAGAACACTAATTCCTAATTCATTTAAAATTTGTCTGAATTAAATGATGGTCATTCGTGGCCGGATCTTAAAATTTGGGATTGTAAGTTTGAACATAACCTCAAATTGTTGTTAAATAAAAAAAAATTGTCTTTTTATGGGTCGACGATTATTTTTAAAATAACAGTATACTAAAAATGGTTAAATAATACAAAAATAGTGTAAAATTGGAGAAAAATGAAAAAAGTACTCACATAGCTAATCATGGGTATATTGCGGGATTGAGAGACGGTGGCCTCGACGAAACAGGAACCTTCTGGACCAAAAAAAGCGGCCACTCCGTCGCAGATCATGTCGATCATCGCCTTAGTTGCCTCGATAGTCTCTCCTCGCGTGTCGCTCCATCGCATCACCAGTCTCACATTTGGCAAGATGTTCGGGTCGTTATTGATCTAGAATTTAAAAAATTAAATTTTAATAAAATTAAATAAAAAAAAAGTACTCTCCTTAAATATTCTGCTTAACTTCCTTCTCATACAATTCGGCCAGTGATTTAAAAATTAAAATCCATTGTCAAGTATACTTTCATTTTTCTTTGAAAAAAAGACATAATTTCAATTTAGAAAATTAATATAAAACTTTTGTTTCTAAATGGTGAATTTCATCTTCTCTTGAAATCGTGTGCAACGAAACAGAATTCAATTAGACTTAATTAAAAAAAATTTGCTCCAATTTCGGTGTAGAGTATATATTCATGAGTCAGAGTGGGTCTTAAATAAATGATTTGTGAATTATCTACTCATGTATTGTAGGACCAGCAACGATTAGCTAGTGTAGTTTCGTAAAATTGATTCAATAAAACGAAATGCGGGTCGAGGGGGATAAGGATGAGATCTCGTCTCGTTGAATTTTAAAGATATAATGCGAATGCGGCAATCTCTCGCGCAACAAGGAAACTTCTCTCGGTCGACCACAACAACTTGTCAGAAACAAGCCAAGCAGAAACTACTTTTTATATACCTGTGGAATATAATCAAGAAAGATGGAATGTTACTTTGTAGTTGAGAACTACACGTGGATTTTGAAATGATGCCAAGTGAAATTTACCGGCTAAAAGAAGACAAGTTTCCTTCAACAGTAGATAATTGAATATGATAGAAAGCTACAAATCTGTGGCTGCGAGGATAAGTGAAGTACATGTAAAAAACAATTTTTTTTGTTTATTGTGTGACAATTTATATATTTTAATCATATGGTTAAAACCTAGCGAATCATATGGCTAACGACAAAAAGATTTTGAAAACCTAAAAATTTATATATTTTACAAATTATCCGCATGGTCAAAATCTGTCGAACCATGCGCCCAATGACAAAAATATTAAAACATAAAGTGATTCAAAAAGTTTAACAGTATTAAAAGATAAAGTGACCCAAGAGCATAGAGGCAGAATTAAAAAATAATATAATTCGAAAGAATAAACGAATAAATAAGCATCATTTCTTTGCGGTAAGAATTAAGTTCAAATGTTTAAATCGTATGGGTCGGAATGTCGAGACAATTGTCAACTTTTAACTCAGTAACACTTGAACTGTCTCCTGTGTTTTATTGACCTCGAGGACATATGTTTGATCAATTTCAATTTGCAGTATTGGGTCAACACGAATCAATTGTATGCTTAACAATCGTCTCGAACAATTCTAAAGACAACTCAGGAAGGGTTCATCTTGATCTATCAATTCGATTACTAGAGGGACAAACTTTATTTTTCTAAATCTATAAACCTACTTATCCTACTTAACAGCATTAAAAATGTTTATCTCTCTTTTTGAACCCTTTACTTCCGCTTTTTTTTATAAAATTTTCCGAATAGATTACAATATTTGACCCCCTTTTTCAACATTTTCGACTTTTTTAAAGTACCCTCACTATTTTGTTTCAACAAAATTTAAATTTTATTGAACAAAAACTATTGTACAACATTCTGAATCATTTTCTCTTAATTTCTTGAAGTTCTAATTAACCAAAAAAAATATCGAATCGAAAATATTATTCCAAACATCTAAATTTGATAAATTTATCTTTAATAGAATACTTTGACAAATTTGCTACAGAATAGAAATAGATAAATTAAAAAATAAAAATAACTTCCAATAGCCGAACCACAGGAAATGATTAATCACTTTAATGAACTTGAAATATACATAGATGAATTAAAGAAAGAAAAAAAATAACTAAAAATAATTTCTTTATCGTGTATAATATATATAGTTATGCTTTGAAAAATTGCTTCGTAATTCTAGAAGCGAAAACATATGTGTATAATTTAAATTTGGTGCCATACAGTCTCGCTAAATCGTAAAATTGCATTCATTTTAAATACAAAAGCTTATTGCAATTTTTGCGTCAAAATTCAAAGCCAAAAGATCAAAAAATTTGAAAATAATTTCAATTTCAAGAATTTTATCAACATTTTTTTCAAATAATTGAATTCTTTCGTGAAAATATAATTAAAAATGTATTGAAAATAATTTAATTGTTGACAAGATTTTTATTAAAATTCTTTTTTTAAATAGTTGAATTATTATAAATAGAATTTAATTGAATTTTTTTTTTGAAAATACTGGAGTTGATTTGCTAGTTGATTTATAATTTATAATTTAGTTTTCATTAAAACAAAAAAAAATTTCGTTAACATAAATATTGCTATTCCGTAAGTTTAAAAATTTCTAAAGAATTTACTTGATATAAAATTACAAGTTTTTGTTTGCAAATTACACAGTGATTTTTATCATCATCACAAGAGATAAAACATTATTTTTAAGATTATAATGTCATATAATAATTTTTGAACGTAATATGTATGTGCGTAACTTAGGGTAAAAAAAATACTCTTCAATTTTTACCAACAATGTAATAAATAACAATAATAATAAATCATTGTTAACATGTCATATACTTTTTATGCGAGAGAACCAAATATTTGAAGATTTTCTCTCTTTCTTCTTTTTTTTTTTTACTCAAACATGTCATCGTTATATTTCACGGTCAATGTAGATCCTCTTTATAACTTGTCGACGTTATATTTAGAGGTCCATTTGAACAAATGAATGCAGTCTTTTAGTATACGAATGGCGTCACGTATAGACATTTATAATGTTCGTATATGCGTTCTCGTAGGTCGCGGATATATATACCATACATAAAACTTATATAATCTCTTTAGAACATTATCTCGTTTAAATATGAAAATAATTGCAAAAAATGTTTTAACATTACAAGTGTAAGAAAGATTTTTATGGTTTTAATTTTTTCTATAAAAATTTACAGATTTTTTTGAAGTCATTTTGAAAAAATAAGGTAATTTTAAAGTAGGTCACATATAGGTACAATTTATACCTAAATTGAATATATTCAAAAATTCAAAATTTAGACCTAAATTCGATATATTCAAAAATTCAAAATTTAGACCTAAATTTAATATATTCAAAAAATTCAAAATTTAGACCTAAATTCAATAAATTCAAAATTTAGACCTACATTCAATAGATTCAAAATTTAGACCTAAATCCGATATATTCAAAAATTCAAAATTCAGACCTAAATTTAATATATTCAAAAAATTGAAAACTTAGACCTAAATTCAATAAATTCAAAATTTAGACCTACATTCAATAGATTCAAAATTTAGACCTAAATCCGATATATTCAAAAATTCAAAATTTAGACCTAAATTTAATATATCCAAAAAATTGAAAATTTAGACCTAAATTCAATAAATTCAAAATTTAGACCTACATTCAATAGATTCAAAATTTAGACCTAAATCCGATATATTCAAAAATTCAAAATTTAGACCTAAATTTAATATATTCAAAAAATTCAAAATTGAGACCTAAATTTAATAAATCAAAAGAAAATGATAAAAAAAAATTTAATTTAGTTCCATTAATCTATTTTTGTTAAAAAAAATTCAAGTATAGAAAAAATAAGTTATTACAGAGAAATACTCGTGCGTAAGTTCAATAAATTAAAATATATCGAGATTAGAGTCGCAAGTATATTTGAAATAAATTATTGACATGGAAAATTGTTTAAATAAACACCTAGGGCTAATAGAAAGATTTTTTTGTGAAGCAATGAATTTTAATTTTTTTTTTGAAATAGGTAACAGGTGTTCTATAATAATTGTCATAAGTCTTCCTGTGCTTGTTGCAATGTTATAAGAAATTACATACACATGCTTATGATATGCTTAGATATTCTAAGAAAATTACATAGTGCGATATTAAAGCGATATAAGTGGTAATTGGTACACAGTTACGATAATGGTATTTTAGCCTGCATTCTTGGCAACTAACAAGTGACACACACGTGCAATAAAGTTTATATACATATATGTGATACTTTCTAACTTCACAATATTTTCATTTAACTTTATTATAGAAATCCTCTTCAAAAAAAAAATAAATAAAAATCTCAGGGCTCGAACTATAGGTCTGTAAATTTGCTTTAAGTTAGTAAAAGTCATTTTTAAAAAAAAAAAAGATCCGTCAAGTCAAAATTTCAATTATTTTTCGAAATAATAAAATTCTTCTCTGAAATTAAATTATTTTCAAAAATTTTAATAAAATTCTTGGCAAAATTTCAATTATTTTCAAAAATTTTCCACAATTCAATAATTTTCAATATTTACTATTTCAATCAAATTTTCCAAAAGAATTCAATATTATTTTTAAAAATTTCAATAAAATTCTACGCAAATATTTAATTATCTTAAAAAATTTCCCTCAAAATTCAAATATTTTCAGTAATCAAATTTTCCAAAAGAATTCAATTATTTTCAAACAATAGAATTCTACAAAAACATTTAATTATTTTCATAAAATAATAAAAATTTCACAGAAATTCAATTATTTACAAATTTTTTCTAAATAATTCAATTTTTTTCAAAAAAATAAAATTTTTACTGGGACATTTTGAAAAAGTTCCAACATTAATATCATTCGAAATTTGAATTTTTCATATTTTTAAGGAACAATTTTTGAAAAAGTTCTACATTAATATCATTCGAAATTTGAATTTTTCATATTTTTAAGGAACAATTTTGTAGAATTAATTTTTTTGAAATGGTTACATTAAATTTTTTTTAAATTTAAATTTTTAAACAAAATGATTTGAAAATTCACAAAGAATATTTTGAAAAATTAGAATTTAGAAAGGTTTGAAATTAAAATCTTTGAAAATCTGAATTTTTCATACTTTTAACCAACAATTTTGTAGAATTAATTTAGATTTAAATGAATTAAATGTATAATTTATAACAAAACTTGGGAGCGACTTTAGGGAACTAAAATAGCTCTAATGATCGGAAGCTGTGAGAATAATAAGTGAAGCTGCCTAGTCATTATCGTCATTGCTTTTAATAACACAAAAACAAAATATAATTATAGTCTATTGAAAAAAAAGAGTTTAAACATTCTTTTAACGACTTCTGCAATTATTTATAATATATTTAAACTGAATTTCGTAATTAGATTTTTAAATTTTTGGCATAGTTCTAATTGTTCCTTTTGTTTATTTTAAATCTTTCTTTCTTGTTTCTCTTTCTTCCTCATCTCGACTTAAAAAATATATATTTAAAAAATTTGTTCTGAAAAGTTATTTTAATAGTGAAATAGAGAATGTTAAATCAGTTTTCATTTATTTTAAACTTTTAATATTTTTGGAAATAAATTATTTAAATTGAGAATAACAAGTAGAAAGCTAAAAGAAAAAAAAATTTTTTAAAGTTAACCAAATGAAAAATTCAGTCCTCTTTTGGAATTAAATATGAGAAAAAAAAATAAAAATTCAGTAGTTGTCCCTGAAGTACATTTTAATCGTCTCTGACAATCTTTCGCGACGGGTGGGCGCCCTTCAATCTTCAATCACTCGAAAACAAGTCGATTTTAGCTTGTACAAGGCACTCTGCCAAGGAAAAGAAAAGAGAGTGACAGAGAAAGAGATTGGAGAGGGGGGAAAGCAGTAAATTTCTGACCTTTCAATAAAATTAAATTTTTCTTTAAAAATATATATCATTATTATTATTATTATTATTATTATTATTATTAAAATCTATAATTTTTTTTCTTTTTTTGGTTTCTTTTAATAAATAAATAAATTCCCAATATTAAGATTTAAAAATGAAAAATTACACTGCAAATGTACATTAATCGTGTTTTTAAGTTTCTGTTCCTCAAATATTAACTGGAGAGAAAATAATATGAAAATCTAAGTGAAAACGAATATGGCAAATATACGAAAGACTTCCGCGTCATAAAATCGCAGCTAAGAGATAATATTTTATATTTATAATAGTTTTGGCGCAAAAGTTACAAGTTTTGAACGTGACAAATGAAAATGACACTATTCTAGTAGAAAGAAAAAGAATGGAAATTTGTCTTTTAACAAAATTTATTATTCTGTTTTTTAATATTTTTTTTCCTTTAAATTAATTATTTTTCATAGTAACGAATATTTTAATTTTCTTTTTTTTAAATTATTTTTTCAAATTATAATTTAACCTTAATTAAATATTTCTAATGTAATGTAATGTTTAAAAAGAAAATTTTCCAGTTTCTGAATATTTCAAGGTATTATTTTGACACAGATTAGTTTTAATTGTTCATTTGAAGGAAAATGTATTCAGCCATAACCTCTTTTTAGTAAAAGTTGCAAAAAGAAACTACTTCAAAACAAATATTTAAATATTTTTTTTTTAATCGTATTATTTATTATTTACAAAATGAAGAAATTCTCTTGTAGAATTTATTAAAATTTCTAATTAAATTCATTCAACATTGAAATTTTATAAAATTTCCAATTGAAACCGTTTGAAGTACATTTATTTTACGTTCTATTATTTTTAAAAATTGCGAATAAAATGAAAATAAATTGTATGTAAAAAAAAAAAATGAAACTTATTATTTGTGAATGAAAAATTAAACGTTGCAAGAGAACCTTTTGGCTCGCCTTTTGGTTATAAATATAGAGAAAAAAAAATTGGTTTAGTTGTAGATTGAAATTGATAGTGGGTCTTAAATTAACGTCAACACTTGGTTAGAAATCGATCTTTTCCCCGCCTTTTATATTGGCAAGAAAAAAAAAAAAAAAAAAAAAGAAGTGTTTCCTGACACGAATGTATTGGTATATAAATGTATATCGCATTTCGCCTTTCCTAAACACGGAAATCCGGCTTTGACGGTAAAACAAGATAGATACAGTTTATATAGTTGGGTACCGAACTGAAAAAGGATTTATTGCACGTGTGCAACAGCGAAACTTTTCACGCGGCAACAATTTATAATTTCAAACCTTATATACGTGTATATATATATAGATTCGGACCTTATAACATGTAAATTGGTGAACACACCACAAAGTCTATATAGCAAAGGAAAAGTATTGTTTGCTGGAATTCAAATTTGCATAATAACCTACCTAGTTTACTGATATCTCACCGAATCTGGCATATATCGGGTGTCTAAATATTATAATAATAGTGGCGAGTAAATAAACTTTACGTCAATTATTTCATTTTTTAAAAATTCTAACAGTAACAATAATTATAATGGAAATAATAAATAAGAATAATAGAACACATAATAGTATAATTATAATGATTGATAATAATAATAACAACAACTGAGCTACATTTTTATTTAGCCGAATATTTAACACGTAAAACGCTTTTTTTGTCAAATTTTAATACAGCTGAATATTTACATATAGTTAAATTTTAATTTTTTAGATGAATGTTTGCATTGTAAAACTCTTCTCTAGCCAAATTTTTACTTAGCCAAATATTTTCCTTGTAAAATTCTTCTTTAGACAAATAGTTAACATAATTTTTTTAGAAAATAAACAATTTAAATATAATATAAAACAATTCAATTAAACTTATTCAAAAAAAATAATTTCAAAATTAAGAGAATTCCATTATTTAAATACAAAAATAAATAATTTATTAAATAATTGAATTTTTGTTAAAATTGAATTTTCATAAAGAACATTATCAACAAAGTTTAAAATAATTGAAAAATAATTTAATAATTGATTTCATTCGACGAATTTTAATAAAATTTTTAAGAATAATTACATTTTTCGAGGAATTCAATTACAATTGTATTCAAAATAATTGAAATTTTCCAGAGAATTTTATTAAAATTTTTTAAAATAATTAAATTTTGGAGAAAAAATTCAATTATCTTTTCAAATAATAAATATTCAGTCAATTACTTGAATACAAAAATTCTTCTTTAAAACAATTATCTTTAATAATTTTTCAAAATGTTACTTTCTGAATTTTCAAATCCATTTGTTTACAATTCAATTTTACGAAATTTTGATTATTCGAAAATTCCTCAATTAAATAAAGATTAGAAAATAAAAAAATTAATTTAAAAAAAATTCAATGAAACCTTTTTAAAAAAAATTAATTCTATAAAATTGTTAGTCAAAAGTATGAAAAAATCAGATTCTCAAAGATTTTAATTTGGAACTTTTTCAAAATTCAATTATTTCTGAAATATTTATTCCAGAATTTTCTTAATATTCAATATTATTATATAAAATGTGGACTAAAATTAATTTTTAAATGAATTTTTATTGGAAAATTCAACGAGAATTCAAGGATTTAAATACAAAAATAAATAATTGAATGTTTCTTAAAATTGAATTTTCATAAAGAACTTTATCAATAAAGTTTAAAATAATTGAAAAATAATGGAATAATTGATTTTATTCGATGAATTTTAATAAAGTTTTTAAGAATAATTACATTTTTCGAGAAATTTGATTACAATTGTTTTAAAAATAATTTAAACTTTGCAGAGAATTTTATTTAAAATTTATGAAAATAATTGAATTTCGAAGAAAAATTTTTGAACATAATTGAATTTCTTAGAAGAATTGTATTAAAATTTTTCAAAAAAATTAGTTCCACAGAATTTTTTTTTTTAAAATATGAAGAATTCATATTTTCTAATATTTTAATTTAAAACCCTTTCAAAATTCAATTATTTCTAAAAAATTTACTCCAAAATTCTTTTAATTTTCAATTATTATCTAAAATTTTGACTTAAATTCACTTTTAAATAATTTTTTAATAAATTGTATGTTTTTTAAAGTTTAATTCTCACAAATATTTCAATTTTATTTTATCAACAAATTTTTAAAGAACTGATTTCTTTCGACGAATTTTAATACAAATTTTAAGAATAATTACATTTTTCGAGTAATTTGATTAAAATTGCATTGAAAAGAGAGTTGAAATTTTGCTATGAATTTTATTATTTATGAAGGTAATTAAATTGCTTAAAAGAAGTTATTAAACATTTTTTTTTTCTAATAATTGAATTCTTTGGAAAATTTTACTAAAATAGTAGATAATATATTGAAAATCATTGAATTGAGAAAAAATTTTTTTAAATAATTTAATTTCGGAAAATAATTTTATTATTTATAAAGTTAATTAAAAATTTTGACAATAATTTAATTTCTTTAATCATTTGTAGCTTTTCAAAAAAATGTTTTTTTAAAAAAAATTGAGTTTTACGGATTTGAATCTCAAATTTACGGACTTTTTTGGTATTTACGAATCTAATTCGAGCCCTGGACTTTTGAGAACATAAAAATGCTCCTTAAATTAAATCAAAGATTCGTAATTTTTCTTCTACTGTTCTTTAATAAGTTTCTCACACTTGAGCACTTGAGTATTTCTCAAAAATTTTAATCTGGACAAGATTAAAAATTTAAGAAACTTGAAAATGTTTCAGCTTGAATCAAAGATTCGTAATTTTTCTTCTACTGTTCTTTAATAAGTTTCTCACACTTGAGTAACTTCTGGAACATCTGAAAAAAATTTGCTAAAAGTGTAATTTTCAAATTAAGTTATTAATAATCTAATCTTAATGTTACAAGGGGAATACAATTTTCTATGAATAAAGGAGACTAGAGAGCAAAATAAAAAGTAAAAATTAAGATAATAGTTTTTAGATTAACTTTTACATTAACTTTTTTAAAAAAAGAAACACCTACAATGTATACCATCAACTTAGAATTGAAAATAAAAAAAAATAAAAGGACCAACTTGTTCGCATTTCTTCAATTCAATAATAATAATTGCCGACCCACACGACTTTGCAAATGTAATTTTCTTCAGCGAGCGTAATAAATACATAAATATAGATATATATTATCTATATATACGTATATACTGTCGATCTGTTATTCAAGTTGCAACGCGACATTGCGATCTCTGTGGTTACTCTTGCATAGCACATCAAAGCATATAAATAAACGGCCGTAAACTCACTCGTTTCCCGTATAGTATATACCTTTCTATATACTACTATACAACGAGTATATACTTATATCCAAGTGTTGTGAAAAGGTGCCACTCGTATTATACATATATACAATATTTTACAATACACACGTGTTCACGTGGAGTATTTATATATAGTTTTCCAGAATCTCCATATGTCCAATTAAAGAATATAATCGTTCTTCAGTTTCTTTTTTATCAAAAAACAAAGTTGGAATAAAAAAAAATTTTTTCTTAAATCGGAGCATATCAAACAAGCGCATATATTCACGCACCGAATGAGAGTGTGTAGAAAAATCAGTTTCTTCGTCAACATATGGTATATCAACACACATACGTTCTATATGATAAAACTGCTGATAGTTTTGCAGCAAACTCTTGTCTATATTGCGAAGTGACTTCTCGATTTTACATCGTCAAGAGTTCATGTAGATTTCATATTTTATATACAATAATAAATCAGTCACATTTTGTAGAATTATTGTTTTGTTTTCTTAATGATAAAAGATGGTATATAGCATATTATATATGTGAAAAGGGAATAATTTAATTTTACAACCTTGCGATATTATAACTATTCACATGGTTTATAGATTTTATGTTATGTATAATTATTTCACGTTTTAAATTTCTTTATATTTATAATATTGAGATATTTAAAAGTATAGGTATTATAATTGTATTATAATTAAGTCATACAATTTTTTAAGAATGTAAAAGATTTCTCTTGTAATAAATCATTTTTAATAAAAGTGCTATGTCTTTGTTTTGTCATTTTTATAAAGAGCGCTTTAATGGTTTGTTGGAGTTTAATATGCTATATATGTAAGAACTAAGTGGTAGTTATAAATTTTTTGGCACTAGACCAATGTAAACCTGTGGTTTTCCGCTATTCGAATTTTTTTTCAACCTCTTTATACTTTTAAAAACTTTTATTTATACACTAAACATTTTTCTTAAAACTTTAAATTACTTGTAATTTCACTAATTTAGAAAAGTACAAATTGAAATTTTTTCAAAAAAGTAATTTCTTAATTTATAATTAAAATTTAAATACTCTATCTCAATTTTCAAATTTGCAGACTGTTCACAATTGAATAATTTACCAGAATTACTACTGCAACTTTATGAAAATAATTTCGATTTTTTTTTCTCTTGATCAGAAAACAAATTACCAACTTTATGGACTTTTTTTAAAATTGACTTTTACGGACTTTTACAGAATTTACGGATCTAGTTCGAATTCTGGACTTATGGAAACAAAAATGTTTCAGCTTGAATCAAAGATTCGTAATTTTTCTTCTACTGATCTTTAATAAGTTTCTCACATTTGAGTATTTCAGGAACCTCTGTAAAAAATTTGCTAAAGGGAAATTCTTGAAATTACAAGTTAAAGTTAGTAACATTCTAACATTTTTGCTACAAGGGGAATAAATTTTAAAACTTATTCTCAAAATGGAGAACGAATTAAACGAATCGAATCAAAATTGGACATCTTCATCAAAATATTAAAGTTTTTAACATAATTTTTAGGAATTATTTTCCTCTTTTGGACGAGACCTTTATATTATTAAATGTTTGCAATGTTGAACTTCATAAATTCTTCTCACGGTTACGCAGTTTGGTTTGGCACGCGTGGGCGGACCAGCGAATAATACTGGGCTTGTATTTTTAAACCTCCGAATCGAGTATCGACTATACCTAAATGGTGGGTGAGTCGTTTTGCAAGCCACACACTACTACCAGAGAACTGCTTTCTTTTGGCGTAACCATGCAAACGACCAAGGCGATCTCACGGCTCGCATCAGCACACTACTTGCACGATCGTGGGAATCGAATATATCTAAAGGAACGAGAAGAAGTAACGAAACGAAACACAACGTCGTCGCATCTCGTCGAACCTGGCTAACTGGACTATATGTATAACGAGAGGGTAGGTATACGCCCAGGGGCGGCTACTCTGGGTGGCAAACTCACCGTGAAGCGAGAGAAGAGACTTATTTTTAGCCAGGAATATAAACCCACCCAAGAAGAAAAGAAGAGAGGACGCCTGTTTCTTATTAAACAAGTGATTAAGGAATCCCCTTTGCCCGCTCAACTTTAATATACCACAACTCTCCTGCTCTCTCTCTCCCTTTCTCTCTCTCTCAGCATCTCTCCTCACGCCGGATAAATTATGGCCAAGGATTTTACATTTACCCCCCTGAAGGCTAATCTTCAATACGGCCCTGCTACAAGATGTGATAATATATCATGGAAAGGGTGTAGCTGATACGTTAATGGGTTAAGAGAATTGAGTTAGTTATTAGAATCCTCATTTGGAATTGTAATTTGCTCGGTAATTGTTAAGTCTGATGCACAATTCTATGAATCATATTTATTCTATAATTGCACGTTGCATTGTAGTTAATCACAACCCTTCAATATAAGATTTCTTTTTTCATTTGGAAATATATGAATTCGTTGAGTGTTGTCTTATTAAAATCAAATTAGATTGTGGAGATACTTTGTACTTGGTGAAAGTAAACTAAATTAACAGATTTTCTGTATTACAACAGATTTACAAAATCTTGCTGTTAGAATTGTATTTAAGTTTCTTATACGAAAAGAGTAGATATGCAAATTAGGTAAAGGAAGACATTCTTATGTTATTTGTCGAATAAGTTACCAGTATTACTATGTAAGAAAAAATGATCCAAACTAGAATCAATTGTGTCGATGTGCTTAGGCGTCAAATCGTATGTCCGACAATTCAAGAGAAACTGTATAGTTAAGTGGTAAATCTAGCAGCACGTTTGTTGATGTTAATCCATTCTTTCAAAATTCCGTTTTGTTGAAAAGAAGAAAATTGGAAAATATTCGAAGCACAGTTGTATGACCCTTGTAGATTCATGGTCAATAATAATAATAGTGATTCTATCACTCGATTTTCAAATTAATTAATTGTTGGACTTAACGATGACTCCGAGTCAAGCCAATGGAAAAAAATTAAAACAATAGATTCATTACAATATTAAAATAAACTTACCTCATCTAGAGCCATAGAGAGTGCACCCGAGATGGCAAGTCCCTGTCGATCCTTCATAACACCCTTAACGGCCGTCAGATAACCGATGGTAAGATTTTGAATTTTTCGCGGTGCACCTTCTGAGATCGGTAAGCTATAATAACGTTGGTCCCCGTCCGACGAGAAGCACTTCCGGTGAATTTGATCGTTAGATCCCAAACTCGGAAGTGGTGCATTGTTAGGCGGCGGTTCTGCCAGGGCAAGAATCGGATTTGAAACCAACAGGAACAACAGAAAAAAGGCTTTGTTTGTGATTTGCCGTTTAATCTGTTGCACTTGAGACTTCGACCTATTGAGACGATGCGATAACTGCTGGCGACGGGGAGGCCTGCGACGGCTCGTGATTGGCGGGCCGGGGCGCATGGCCGCCGCCGCCACCGGTCAGCGCCTCCCTTCCCGCTCACCTGAAACATTCAATAAAAACAATTTTCTATTAGAAATTATTTCACAAAATTTTCTCTCTTAAAAACATCAACTAAAACAATGAGATATTTTTGTAGAAGAAGAGAAAATTCTCTATCATTTTAACCCACGTGCAAATCTCATGTAACCTTAAAAATATCTCATCGCATTTAGATTTACTTTACGTTTTCGATAAAATTGAAAATATAATTCACATTTATTATTTATTCATATTTGTATAGCAGTTTACGGTTCGAAAAATATAAAGAAAACAGATATATTAGATGAGCGAAGCCCTTTCGCAATACAACTATCCTGGGTGTATCGTTTTTCTAAAAATAATATCTCGAATGCGGTCACAACACGTGGTCGAAGGCACACCTGTTGCAATTATATAATGAAAATAAGAATATATATGAGACGAATGTAATAACTGTTACAATAAAGCCGTTTCCGCATTGTCTATAATTGATGAAGATGAATTCGCTATAAATGATGATTTCATCTCTGGACTTCTCTACCAGTCAAAAAAAGTTTCTTCTCATGAAGACAAAACTTGTTCTTACATTTATATATTTAAATTTTTTTGTGTATTCCAAAAATAATTACTTTAGTTGTTTAATTATTTCTGTTTAATGAAGGGAGCGGTTTCATAAAAAACATTTTCAATTTTTCTTCTACTGATTCGGTTAAGAGATTCTACTTTTCGGTTAAGAGATATAAATATTTTTACTGTTTAATAAAGGTAAACAATTTTCTAAAAAGTGTTTTTAATTTTTCTTCTACTGATCATAAATAATACTTCAATTAAGACACATAAATATTTTGGGGTTTCTGTTAAATGAAGGCAAGTTTTAAAAAAACATCAATTTTTCTTCTACTACTTTAGTAGGGAATAAATATTTTTTGAAATTAAAAATTGTACTGAAAGAGGAAATCACTAAAACGATTGAGTATTTCAGGAAACTTAAACAATTCGTCGTCATCAGTCGCAAAGGCGTTAATTACCGCTTAATTGTTTCAGTATTTAAAGCGACATTTCTGACTCACAGCTCATAATGTTCGCTGCATTTAATAATAACTTGGCGAATGAGTGCATTTTATAATAATTGATATAGGATTGGTATGGCGGCGAGGCAGAGAGTTATCCAAACGAGAACAGTAATGAAGAAATAAGAAGAAGCAAATAAAGAAAAAAAATTGCTCTAGGGTGAAGTCACCAAGATGCCAAATAAAATTCTCCGCACAAAGGTAGACAAGTCTACTCTCAACAATAATTATGAAACATAGGACACGTGATATAGACCCGCCTTTATTTGTTCATTGTAGGAGACGAGTAGGTACCGAATAATAAATTATCCGCAAACAATAACTAAGTCATTTTTACCCCTCACCTGCTCGCTGAATTTTTTTTTACCATCTTTAAGGGATACATTATTTAGCTACTTTACGTTCTTTCTGTAATTTATTCTCATATTAGATCCACGCCTTTATTTTGCCAAACTGAATTTTCGATTTTTTATTCTGACCCCTTTTCTAATTTAAAAAGAATGAATTTTTTTTCTTCAAATAAAAATATTTGCCATAGTTTAAAAATAGACGCAGTAATGAATAATCGTTTTTACAATTAGATTCAGGCATTTTTAATGAAACCATTTATCGCGTTGCGTGCAGAGAAGTTTAATTGGAAAATATATAATTTGTTGAGTAGCAGGTTTGCAAACTTTATATCAGTGATTCGAGAAGAAACGTTTTAAAACCAGTTGGGAGATTTTTAACTGTCCTCTAAAAGAGCGAACTTGTCCCAGTGATTAAAAAGCATCTGGATTTCTATAAATAGAAATTGGACAGTTTTTTTCTCTCTCTCTCTCTCTCTCTCTTTTTTTCTATATTACGGTTTTATGCACACTGCGTCTATTCGCAATTCTTTGAATGAGAAAAACCACTTTCTCAAAGCCAATATTGGTTATAGTGTAAATAAACGTGAATCTAGCGTAAAACTTATCGTTGTGATGTAGGAAAAAAAAATTTTCAATTAATTAATCACTTACTTGGCATAAATTAAATTAATTTATGTTATCAAAAAAGCGTATTATTTTACCTTGCAAATAAGAATAATTCTTTTTTTTTCTTCTTTTTACGTGAAAAATTATTGCGCGTGTACCAGCAATTAAATTTCCAATATTGACTCTATAAAGCAGAAGAATGATTCGAAGTTTAAACATAGAACAAACAGGTTTTAAAAAGTGTTTACCATATAAAATATAACACCGTTAGAAATTTCTTAAAATTTAATCTATAAATTAACTGTTGTCACAACTATACAATAAATTCTCTAAAAAGAAAAATTCTTACTGGGTTGAGAAAATTATAGATTCTTTTCTTACGGAGTCACAACCTTCTACAGAAGATAAAAATAAATTTTCAGAAGATGAAATCGCTTTATTTAAACTTCAATCGACAACAAATTTTTAAACCCAGTAACAATTTTTAATAACTGCAACACTTTGTAATTTTTTTAAAAATGAAACTACTTTGATTCAAAAACAAAAATAAACTTGTGAAAAAATTCTTCGCGCCCTTTCAGTGTATTTTCTAAAAATTTTAATCCTTTCGACAAGTTTAAGATTAAGAGACTGGAAAATGTTTCACGTTGAATCAAAGATTCGTAATTTTTCTTCTACTGTTCTTTAATAAGTTTCTCACACTTGAGTATTTTTTGAAAAACTCTGATCCTTTGGACAAGAGTAAGAATTTAAGAAACTTGAAAATGTTTCTTGAATCAAAGATTCGTAATTTTTCTTCTATTGATCTTTAATAAGTTTCTCACACTTGAGGACGTCAGGAAACTGAAAACATTTTGCTAAAATTATTGCTACATGCGGAATAAATTTTATGAGCATAAAGTAGATAATATTAAAAAGTAAAATTAACAGTAAAAATTAATTTGATAAATATTTTAAAAATTTAAACTGAATAAATAATTCAAGTTAAAAAAATCGAAAGACTTGAAAACACGTTATTGGGATTTTTTTTTTAAATTTAAAATAAAAATGAGAGGATATAGTATGGACATTGGATACTTCCTGCAAGGAAGAATTAAACGTTAATATGACATGAATCACTCATAGAATAAAAAGACGTAGACTACCTAAGGAAATGGTGATACTTAGATGCGTACATGCGTGCTAAAGTATTACACATAATGCGATTGTAATTACAAATGCAACATACGTTCAAGTATCTATACACGACCAGCATCGAGTAGTTTCACCTCTCATGAGTTCTACATTTCATTTCAATTTGTTTTTCCCTCTTCTTTATTTTAGCAATAATAACTACAATTTTGATTTTTTTTTAATCCAAACAAATCAAGAGAATCGATATGCTAACGAAATCGATTTAAAATTATAATTTGTACGCACAGTGCGGAAAAAATATTTATACCCTTTAAAAATTTAAAGATTTTTGAGAAATTAAAGTCTTGAAATAATTTTCTAAGTCCGATGATTCGATAATAAGAAACTAATACTCAATAATTTATGTGCATTGGTCGAATTTTTTTTTTTTTTAAAGAAAATGATTAGTCATAGAGTTATAAGTGGTAAGTGACACTAGAAAATGTTTATTACAATTGCAAACGATTGCACGTGTCGAACATTCACTGAAAACTTTACTGTCTACGAAGATGTATCAAAACAGAGAGATTATTATCGTCTAACTTATATGGAGAAAAAAATATGTTTTTGTTATAGGCAGTCTATTGCATTTTATCTGAATAGGATCTGAAGATCATGTAGAAATTAATGTCTTATTTATGCCTATCTTAATTATAAAAATCAGTTTTATTAATATAAACACATAGTTTATAAGAATAAACGTTGACTATCTTTTGTTAAGTTACATTTTCTTAAGATAACTTTTCTAATGGAAATTAACTTATCTAAAGGTGTTGATTTTTTCAAAAATATAATATTCTTTCAGAGTTTTTTAAAAATGCATTCATTCATTCAAGTGTTTCTTAGAGGTTCATTCATTATGTACCAAGAAAAAGATGATGAAACTGATTTCTATTTATAGAGCGCAATATTGTAAACATACGATATGTCAAATTAAATGGATTTTTTATAGGACAATGTCATTTAAAACGAATATTACATATCTGTATGGTTACTTCTGTGAGTGACACTTATTCTTATATAGCATGAAAAAACTGTTAACATCTTTATATTCTTTTTTAATTATGATTGATATTTCGTAAAAGCAAAGATTGTTATCGTCTAACCTTTTCTTTGAATGTTTTTTAAAACATGAAAAATATCAAATGTACAATAATTACAAAAAAATGTCAGTAATCTTTCTAAAATTACATATGACAAATATATAGTGATAATTAAATATCCATTTATATTCGTTTAGGATACAGAAAAAATTATTTATCCTAATGTTAATATTATGATAAATCTTTTAATATCACCGAAAAAAATAGAATCTCAAAGTGAGAAGAAAATTCCGCTCAACAGTTTTATATTTTATATTTCATTTTGTATATGAAATCTTTAAAAAAATGTTTTTCTTTACTTGCAAATTTTTTAACTAAAGAATTTACTTTTAAACTTTCTTCTTTGATTAAAATTTCTTCTACTGATCCTTAATAAGTTTTCTGTTAAGAGATATAATTATTTTTTCCAACTGTTAAAGGTTGCTTCAAAAATATTTTTAATTTTTCTTCTATTGATTCTTAATAAGTTTTCTGTTAAGAGATAGGTATATAAATATTTTTTCCATCTGTCAAAGGTAACAAATTTTTAAACATTTTCAATTTTTCTTCTATTGATTCTTAATAAGTTTTCTGTTAAGAGATAGGTATATAAATATTTTTTCCATCTGTCAAAGGCAACAGTTTTTTGAAAAATATTTCCAATTTTTCTTCTACTGATTCTTAATAAGTTTTTAAAAATTTAATTTTTAAAAAAAAAGGTTTAACAGAGAAAATTTTATTTTCCAAAACAAAACTCTCCTGACACTGTTAACTGTATCAAATTGCAACTAATTTTGATATTCCAATAATGCGAGCAAAAGTGTTCAAATTTTTTATCCAAGTTTTTCGCATCAATTTGATCCACTTTAGTATCAATTAGTTTCAAGAAAACTGTATAATTATAAAATAGAAAGAAAAGAAAAAAATTGCCAAAAATATTCCATTAATAATGAATATTTCAAAACTTCAGGTTAATTATTATTATCTTATCAGTGTTTCATTATCAGTGAAATCCTGAAACTCTTACATCGAAAATAGATTATTTCGCGTACTGTTAATATGGACAAATGGTAATTCCAATCAGTATGTAACACAACAGTCTCTAAACTCTGTCGCACTTGTTTCGTTATTCCGAAAGATTATGAATATATAAAAAAAAATAGCCGTGTTCTTATTTTAGCATCACACGTGCCATTTTTTACCAGCGGCTACTCATACTTAAACACTATTATTGCTTTATGTAAAAATAAGTGATGACAGAAATATTCCATTCCCAGTATTTTTTTTTAAAATTAATTTTTTTTTAAAATATTAAATTAATTTTTATTAATTAATTAAAAAATTAATAAAAAATTAAGTAAATAATTAAAAATTTCATAAAAATTAATTTTATTTATAAAAATAATTTTCTTTTTTTTGAATATATTTGAAAATAAATTTTAAATGATAAAATAAAAATTCCCTTAAAATATACTACGGGGTTCAATGTAAATATTATTTTCTTTTTGCTATTAAAAAAACAACTATATAATAATAGTAACATCATCCCATCGGGTATTATTTGTAAGATTTTAAGAGTTTAAAGTAGACGGCAAGCAAAAGCAACATAACGGGCGTGTTTGCAACGGCGGACGTGAATCGAGATAACGCATTAAAATAATACAGCAGCATGATAACATGTATTTATAATATCTATACACGGTCGTACTCGAACGATATTTACCAAGATCACAATTGTGCATGACTCTTTAAATAGCTCCCGCATTAGATATTGAGAAACTTTTTAATTATTCTATTTTTGGTATTATTTAAAACTATTTGATATTATAACTATTATTTAAAATATTTAAATAAATATCTTTAATTTAAATAAATTTACAAATTTATACTTAACTATATTTATTTTTTAATAAATTTATAAATTTTTTAAAAAGTAGTAGGGATGTTATTTTTAGCCTCTACGATTTCAATGTCAAAGATTTTTAGCCAAAAACAATAAAATAAAAATTTATTTTCACTCAATAAATTTAAATAATTCTTTCTATAGGTAGAATATTGAAAATCTTAACTATAACCATCTGTTTATAATTGCTTTTTGCAGCTGTCGGAGAAATTACAAGTTATTTTTATTTTTTTCCTTTAGAATATCAAAACAATCAGAATTTAAATTAAAATAATAACTGTGGGCACTGTCCCGAGAAGCTTTGATATAAAATTTCTTTTAAGATTTTAGTAATATAATATAAAAATAAATTGTATTTTTTTATATTGAATTGAATTTTTTAACTCATGAAAATAATTGAATTCTTGCGACGAATTTTATTTAAAAATTTTTAATTTGCATGCAATTATATTAAATTATTGAAAGAAATTACCTAAACAACATGGCAATGTAGCTTTAGCAAAAAGATTGTAAATATTGAGATGCTATCTCATAAACATTCTGCTGACAATCTGGACTCTTCGCCGATTCTGCCTGTGTGTCTAACGACCACCTGTAATCAGAACAAAAAAAAGAATGTTGATTTTCAATTCATAAATTTAAATTTACACTTAAAATTAAATATTTTTAATTTATAAATATATATTTTTTTAAAAGTTTTTCAAACAAAACATATTATATTTTAAAATAACTTTTTTAGCAATCCATCTTTTCCTTAATTCTTGATAAAGTTCTATACATTAAAAAAAAAATCAAAAATAATTTAGAAAATAAAAAATGGTTTATCTCAGAATATATAAAACGTTTGGGGTAAAATAAAAATATTGAGGTATTTATTTATAAATAATTTTTTCTTTTTCTTCTACTGATCGTAAAACTTATTTTCCTTCTTTTTACTACTTTTACGGTTAAGAATAAACTATAATCAGAAATTTTTTAGAAAATAAAAATGGTTTATTTTGGAATTTATAAAAATTTCGAGGTAAAATAAAAATAATAAAAATATTGTTGTATTTGTTTATAAATCATTTTTTCTTCTTCTTCTAGGAATAAAACTTATTACTTTCCTTCTTATTTTGGTAATTAAATTATAAATAAACTATAATCAGAAATAGTTTAGAAAATAAAAAATTTTTATCTTAGAATATATAAAAATTTCGACGTAAAATTAAAATAAATAAAAATAGACGTATTTATTTATAAATCTTTTTTTTTCTTTCTTCTACTGATCGTAAATCTTACTTTTCTTCTTTTTATTATTTTGGTAATTAAATTGTAAATACATTTGTTAAATTAATGGACAATTTTTATTAGAAAGATAAATTTTGTTCAATTTTGTTAAGAACTATTTAACTTCTTCTCCAAATTATTATTTATTTATTATTATTATGTTATTATTTAGAAATTTTTGGATAAAATTCTTTATGGGAATTGAATTTTAAAAAGCATTCAATTCTATAAATTATATATGTTTGTATTTAAATAATTGAATTCTCGTAGAATTTTCTAATAAAAATTAAAAATTTTTAGAAATATAATTGAATTTTGAATTTAATTTTTTTTTAAGTTTAATTAAATTGTTTTTATATTATTTCAAGTTTTTATTTTCTAATATTTGTTTAATTGAAGAATTTGCGAATAATTGAAATTCCGTAAAATTAATTATTGTAAACAAATAGATTTAAAAATTTTTAAAGAACTTTTTCGAAAATTATTAAAAAAATATTCGATTTAAAGAAGAATTTTAGTAATTTTTAATAACTTTCCTATAAAATATAATAACATGACTCTATATTTTTTATTTTTTATTATTTTATCTTTATATATTTATTTTTTTTAACTCTGAATTTTTGCAGACAAAATTCGTACATCGACAATGATTTATATATCATAGTTCGACATTCGAATAGCTACTGTGAAAAAAAATGAAATCAATGACATAAGCTAGTGATGCAAGGACTTGAAGAGAGATGACGTCGATTATGCCACAAAGAGCAAACTCAAAGTGTGGCGAACACATAAAAGATGCTTGAGGCTGTTTTGACAAATGTTCCGCCCCCATTTGTCAAGCCACTGAAAACATCATTAACTCCATGTAAAAAGTCCCTTTTTTTAAAATGAAACTATCGTAATCGTCAACTATTTTTTAATGTTAAGTTTTTTTTTAATAATTTATATTTAAGATGAGGTATTTTTTCATAGTCGTAATGTTTTGCTATAATTTTTCTTCTATACTGACTTATAATACTACTTCTCATAAATTTTAATTGTTTCAAAAAATAAACTTGTGAAAAAAATTCTTCGCGCCCATTTAGTGTATTTTTAAAATATTTTAATCCTTTCGACAAATTTAAGATTAAAAAAATTGAAAATGTTTCAGGTTGAATCAAAGATTCGTAATTTTTCTTCTACTGCTCTTTAATAAGTTTCTCATACTCATTCTTGAGTATTTTTTAAAAAAATTTTAATCTGGACAAGATTAAAAATTTAAGAAACTTGAAAATGTTTCTTGAATCAAAGATTCGTAATTTTTCTTCTATTGATCTTTAATAAGTTTCTCATGCTTGAGCACTTCTGGAACATCGGAAAAAAGTTGCTAAAAGTGTATTTTTTTAAAAATTTGGATCAATTTTTTATTTTGATATCAATTCGTTGCCATTTGATACTTTTAAGTTAAAGAGTGTAATTATTTTAATATTATAAATGCCACAAACTGCACTTGCAAAGAGATGTTCTTCAAAAATTAAAAAAACACAGACTGTTTTGCTAAATGCATGACATCTAGAAAACTTTGTTGATTGATATCACTAATCAAGTTGCTTTTATCGTTTACTGAAAGTCAATAGCTCACATGATACTTTCAATACATTGTAACCTACAAACATTTGAATGCAACAAATAAATACTCGCACATATCTGATCTTTTGTTCAAAGATTACAGTCTGCTCTAGTTGCTTACAGACATTTTAAAATTAGAATCACATTATCAGGTTCTTGTGTTAAATATATACAGAAAAACTCTCCCTATTATAAAAACCCCTTTTTATTTTAAAATACTGCGAAAAAATCAAAAACAAATATTTTAAGATGAGTTTACTAACTTTTTCTATTGTAGATTTTTAAAATATAGAAAATATTTTATTTCTCTGAGTTCGTGATACGATGACCTGTGTGTGTGTGTATGGTGTTTGTCTGGACCGATGGATTGTTTTATTTAACCACCTGGACAAATGAGTGAGTTGCTCCCAAGTTGGCTGCTATCCAAGATTCTAAGCTAGAACGTTAGTAGCATACAAGAATTCTTTGATGGTTCAACAACAATAATACACACGCAGCGTTAGAAAACCGACATTCTCTCACGAGCTTTTCTAATGTGTTCATCAAACTCGCATTGTCATGATTTCATCTGCGAATAAAGCAATATACAACCGAGATCTTTTTTTCTCATATATATCACAGATTGTTATCATGTTATAAATTTTTCATATATTGTTAGCGATTAATAAATAAAATAGATTTTTAATACAAAAAGTCATATCGGTTTTTAAATTATTTCCGTTTAATAAAGGTAACAGTTTCTTAAAAACATTTTAAATTTTTCTTCTATTGATCCTTAATAAGTTTTCTGTTAAGAGATATAAATATTTTTTCCATCTGCTAAAGGTAACAGTTTCTTCAAAAATATTTTCAATTTTTCTTCTACTGATCCTTAATAAGTTTTCTGTTAAGAGATATATATATTTTTTCCATCTGCTAAAGGTAACAGTTTCTTCAAAAATATTTTCAATTTTTCTTCTACTGATCCTTAATAAGTTTTCTGTTAATAAATATTTTCTTCTTAATAAAAGTACACGGAGAGACCGAGATTACTAATTTTTGTATAAAATCACACTAGAATTTACTATATTCACATTGCAACCACCGGAAATAAGGGGACTTTTTGTATTTTTTACTATTTTCTACACTAAGTCACTAATCCCGACAAATGTTCACCAAATTAGCAAAGTTTCTTACTATTTCGTCCAATAGTTCCAAACAACTGTAGTAAAACTCAGAAACATTGTGTACGTAAAATTACTATAGTCGTTGTAAATGCAGAAAGAAAGAGTGAAAAGAAAAAATACGGATTTTTGTCGCCGGTTTCCCGTCAATTCTTGACTAGTGGAGGTAAACTGGAAGGATTTTTACATACACAGACACACACACTCACACACTTATATATTTGTTGTTGGATAAATATTTGAAGACACACACATGTTTATTTCACTTATATGTATAGACGCGGTTAATTAATACACTAATACACAACTGCACGCACGACAACGAATTTCACTGAAAGTATACATCTTTGTTTCCTTATATATTGAATGATGAAAATTTACAGCACTTACGAGAAAGCAGTTTACTTTTAACAACTTATTATAAGACATACTTCTTGGGACAGGAATAAATGCAAAATTTATTAATTTATAATGGTCAATTTCTGAGATACCGAACGACCTACGTTTCACTTTATATTTAATTATTGTAGATAATATCCAAATTTATTTTACATACGCGAAACATAGTCACTGTCAATGATCGGAAGGCATCGGCTCATTTACGGAGATTGACGAGGTTAGCAACCAATAGAAGTACAGGCGCCATATGACTGCACTCGCTAGCCACACTTGCTCACCAAAAATTACTACAGTGGATAGAAGATTTTAGTGGAAAATGTTTTCATTTGTCAGATTTTGTCTAATTAAATTAGAGAAAACTATAATCAATTTTCGCTACATTTACAACTCTTACACAAAATATTAAAACTTGCTATTTCAATGTAGCAAATTTATCTATTTCTTTTGTAAATTTATCTAATTCTGTAGTACATTATGCTAAAAGTCCCCTTATTTCCGGTCATTGCAACCGTTTTTAGTAATTTTTACGAATGTGGGTCTCTCCGTGTAACAGTTTTATATAAAACATTTTCATTTCTTAATGATAATTATTTAGAGTATTCGTTAGGGTCAGGGAAAAAGTCAATATTTTGTCTGGCAATCAGGGAAAAACAAAAATTAAATATTTGTGGCAACCCTATATTACTAGTAGAATTATTATTAATGCTATAAAAACAGATAGGTTTTCTCTTCTTGAAAGCAAAAATTTTTACTACAATATACATTAACAGTAATTTGCATTTTCTTTGTAATTCGTTTAAATATCTTTTTGAGGCAACTTTAAAGGCGTATAATGAAATACTTGAAGTGTTTCTTAGTGAAGATAATTCGTTTTTGAACAATTATAATGAAATGTGTTTTTTATGAGCGGAAAAAGGTCGGAAAAAAGGAGAAAAAAAAATTCATTCTTTTTTACATCATCTTCTCCCTCTCTCTTACTATATCTGGTGAACAATTATTTTAGACATGTACAAGAGAGTTCTAAAGAACGAGTCATTCATGCATATCAGGTACTACTTAAGTTTATGCGACTTTAGCGTACGAGTGAGTGCGAGTTTAGTGCGTGTATTACTATACAGTCTGTACACATACACAAACACAAACATAAAAGTCAGATAGTTTGCAAGTGCAAACAACCAATGATGTTGAATTGTGTATTGGTGTACATGTATAGAAAGTGACTGCTGCCAGCAAGTCTGCCACTCCAAGCACTGGCAAGCCAAAGCCAAATGGAGGCCGTATATAGGTACTCTCGATTACTGAAAATGAGTGTTGTTGATATTAAATCTTGGAGAGCGTTGTACACATGTTAAAATGTAACAATTCTTTTGCAATTGAAAAGATTTTTTTAAATTATTATAAACACAAAATTAATCATTTTTTAAATAAAAAATGTTTAATTTGAATTTATACAAAGTATATTTATATTAAAACACAAGAAGTCTAGTTATAAATTCTAAATAAAATAAGCTTTCTAATCAGCAAAAGAAAAATTAGAATCTCATCGAAAAAATAACAGAATGTTTAATATTTATATTAATCTATTTATATTATTAATATTTACATTAATAGCAGGATTCGAACTCATCTATTAAATCCTACTATTTTCACAGGAATTGAATTATTTAAAACAGAATTTTCCTAATATTTTTCGAAAAAAAAATCAATTATTTAAGTAGATTTTTAAAAAAATTCTTCGCAACAATACAATTACCTACTTTTAAAAATTTTTAATAAAATTCTTTTCACAAGAATTTAATTATTTTCCCAAATAATAAAATTTTTCACGAGAATTCATAATTATTTAAAACAGAATTAAATATAAAATTCTTCACAAGAATTCAATTATTTTCGTAAATAATAAATTTCTTTTAAGAAATTCAACTTTTTTTTGAAATTGTTAAATTCTTGAATTCTGTCTTTAAATCTTCACAATTATTCAATTATTTTTTCACGAGAATAGTTTAAATAAAAAAATTATTCACAAAAATTTCAAATGATTTAATTATATTTAAAAATCTTTCGAACATCAATTATTTTCAATGTCTACAATTAAAAAAAAAAGAAATTCCCAAAAGGTGCAATTATTTAAAAAAATTTTTTTATAAAATTCTTTGCAAACCATCAATTATATTCATACATAATAAAATTTTCACAGAAATTCAATTATTTAAAACACAATTTTCATAAAACTTTTTGAAAAAATCTTTTATTTAAAAAGATATGTAATAATAATAATAAAGAAAAAAAAATTCCTCGCAAGAATTCAATTATTTTTTATTAATAATACAATTTCATATAACTAATAAAATTCATGACAGGATTTCGATTATTTTTAATACACTCAATAATACATTTAATAAATAATTTTAAATGAATTGCTCGAAAAGAACAATTTACATCTTAAAAATTAGATTAAAATTCAATCAAAAGAATTCAATTATTTTTAAAAAAGTTTGATATAATTAGTTTATTAGATTTTAGTAATTATTTTTATTATATTTTTAGTAGTTTATTTTCTTGAAAGAATTTAATTTACTTCAAAAATTTTAAAGAAATTTTTTGAAAAAATTCAATTATTTTCAAAAAGTTTTAATAAAATTCTTGGTAGATTTCAAAATTTTTAAATGTGAGATTCAAAATATTTTAAAAATTCAAATTTTCAAAGTTTTTATTTTAAAACCTTTTCAAAATTTAATTATTTCTAAAAATTCATGATATAATAATCATAAAAATTCAAAGAGAATTCAATTATTTAAATACATTATAAATAATTTATTGAATAATTGAATGTTTTATAAAACTGAATTTTCATAAAGAATTTTATCAACAAATTTTTAAATAATTGCATTCTTTCGACGAATTTAAATACAATTTTTATGAATAATTATATTTTTCAAGGAATTCGATTAATATTGTTATAAAAATAATTGAAATTCTGCAATGAGTTTTATTATTTATGAAAAGTAATTGAGTTCCTAAAAAGAATTTTATTATGTACGAAAATAATTGAATTATTGCGAAAAAATTTATAAAAAATTTGTAAATAGTTGAATTCCTGTGAAATTTTTATTATTTATTATAAAAATAATATTAAATGTTTGCGTAGAACTTTATCAAAATTTGTTTTAAATAATTGAATTCTTTTGAAAAATTTTATTAAAATAATAGATATTAAAAATCATTGAATAGTGGAAAATAAAAAAAAAAGTAAATAAAAAATAATAATAAAAATAATTGAAATTTTGCCAAGAATTTTCTGATAATTTTTGAAAATAATTGAATTTCTGCAAAGAATTTTATTACTTTTGAAAATAATTTAATTTCGTCGAAGAATTTTGTTATTTATAAAGATAATTGAAATTTTGACGAGATTTTTTTTTTAATTTATTGAAATTAATTAAATTTTTTGTATTGAATTTTATTATTTTTGAAAATACTGTAATCCTTTTGATGAATATTTTTATTTATGAAAATAATTGAATTTTTCAAAGAATTTTATTAATATTCCTGAAAATAATTGAATAATAATTTCTGGGGAAAATGTTCTTTTTATGAAGATAATTAAAATCTTTCAAAGAATTGCTTTCAAATTTTTGTGAAATTTGAATAGAATTTAAAATTAAAATAAAAAAAAAATTAGTTTTACAGAATTGTCAATTAAAAATATGGAAAGTTTAGATTTTTAAAGATTTTAATTTGAGACCCCTTGTAATAATATATGAAAATTAAATTAAAATTAAATTTTATCAAATATTAATACTTTTCAGAATATAAAAATTAATCAAAAGAGGAAAATTTTTAATTTTAAAAATATCATTCTCCTACTACATATTAACTCACATATAAAAAATATAGATGATAGTTGGTTACATCTTTTCTGATCATAAATATTTCTTTGGCAATAATTTTTGTTATTGGAAAATATTTTAAAACTGCTCAGTAAATTATGAAATGCACAAATGCGTTAAAACACCTAGCGAAGCACTTAAATAAATTATGCTATTTAATTAACTATCTGAATTAATTATCGGGACATTTAAAGCTATTTTACTCCTTTTTTTCTATACAAGCAAATAATTTATTGCAAAAATAAACTTAAATATTTGTTTAAAAACTTGTTTTTTTTACAATCATGCAAGTTACTTCTGGTCTAATATATTCTCACAATATAAAAGTAAAACAGAATTTTAATACCCAATAAATTATAAATACTTCCTAATAAACAAAAAAAAAAAAAAAATTGGAAAAATATTACGCTTATTGAAAAAAAATTCTTTTTACAATTTTTTCAAAAGTTGAATATTACATTCTCATTTTTATGACAAAAATAGATTTTATCTTAGAATATAAATATTTTTTTATTCCGAAAAATCTAAAAATAATTTTAATAACTCACGTATGCTAATATTTTTATATTATAAGGAAAAAAAATTCAATGTATACAAAGAAAATAAAAAAAAAGATAAAATATGTGAGATTGTAATTCTAAAACATCAATTCCTTTTTTTTATTTTTTATAGGTACAGTAATACAGTTTTCTTGAAAGTATTAAATTGATACTAAAGTGTATCAATTTAATACTAAAATGTGAATTAAATAAAAAATTAACCCAAATTTTTATTTTTAATTTAGTATCAATTTAACAATAAAACTTTGGTATCAATTTGATACTTTCAAGAAAATTGTGTAGAAAATCAAATTAGTAGAGAATTTTTTTTTTTAAATATTAATAGATAAAACAAAAAGGAAGAGTGAAAATTTAGATCTTATTGGAGAACGTAAAGAATGCAAAGAGCAATGAACCTTGTTAATAGAGAGGGAATGAGGGACTTGAGATTAAATTAAGTAGTTGCGCGTCGCACGATTTGACGTTTCACAGCGAGAGGTGTTATATGTACGCGAATAAGAGAGAATGACAGCAGAAATCGCTCGGGAGATTGGTTTTTTATTCTAACAGCTGACGCCTCTTTTCAGTTATAAAAATAGTTTTTTGATAACAATATCACCACGCAACATCAATTTATAGATTGAAAACAATCGCTCTCTAATCGTAAACTTCTCGTTTACTTGCATTTTATTTCATACTTCTATAATAAATTTAAATTATTTTTTACACATATTTTTTAAAAAAATTTCTTTGCTTTTTTTAAAATTGTAACTAAAATTTTTTATTCCTCATTTCTTTCACGTTTACTAGTAAATTTTGATTTTATTTTAAAAAGTACTTTTGACTTTAAGAAAAAACCATTTTAAACCTTAAAAAGTAAAAAATATTTTTAACTTTAAAAAGTAAAAAATAAAACTAAACGTTTATTTTCTCAACAGAAAAAATATTTAACTTTTGAATTTTACAGCGCTCGCTCTGAAAGAGTATGAAGAAAATTGTATTTTCCCAATGGAATAGAGGCGAAATAATGAAAAAGTTTGGTAACTCATGAGAGTTCCAATGGATTAAGAGGGCCACAGGGAAATTTCGTAAGATTTTTTTGTTTTCAAAAATTGCAAAGAGACACGTACAAGAAAATACACAAGACATGCTTGAAAAAAGTTTCATTAAAAAATACTTTCATTAAACAAATAATTTTAATTAAAATTTTCCAAATAAATTCGTAAATTAATTTTTAAAAATAATTTAAATTCAATAAAATCTTTTAAAAATAATAATTGAATTTTTTAAAAATATTTTTCAATAATTCTTTTAAAATAATTGTTTTTCAAATTTTGTGCAATTAAAGAATTTCCAAATAATTAAAATTTGTTGAAATCTTTTAAAAATATTTGAATTTTTTAAAAATATTCTTCTATAATTTTTTAAAAATAATAGTTTTTAAATTATATGCAATTACAAAATTTCCAAATAATTGAAAGTTATTCAAATCTTATAAAAATAATTGAAATTTGGTAAATTTTTTTAAAATAATTGAAGTTTGATAAAATCTTTTTAAAATAATTGAATTTTTGAAAAATATAAAAAACAATTATCAAAATTTTTCAATAATTTTACTTATAAACTAATTTTACTCATAAGTTTTAAAAGTTTAAAAAATTTTAATTAACTTTGTTAGATGATAAGTGAATCTTACAAAATTATGAACAAAAATCATTTTTAATTAAATTTTAAAAAATTTCTCTTATTCGACACCAATTTCAGGAATATAAAAAATATTTTTAATACAAGTTTTCAAAAAAAAAAAAAAAATCTAATGTATTCTCACGACAAAGAAACAATTTAAATTTGATAACTTTCTGACTGGATGTTCAATATATATACTTTGGAAAAAGAAATTACGAGCTTTATTCAGTCGAAAAAGGGAATGAAAATCAACAGCTGCTCCAACTGCTACCACTGCTTTTTGAACAATGTATTTGTAACTCAAGGGAGATTGAATCTCTGAAATATTGTCACTCAAAATATTTTTCAAGAAAATTTTCCCTCATTTTAGAAAATAAGCCAACGAGAAAAAAATAAAAAAAATATTATAACAAAACCAAAAAAACACAAATTATAAAATTACTTATAGAATATTTAATTCTTACTTAAAATAACCAAAAGAAAAAACTAAAACAAAATCAAAAAATATAATTATCAAATCACTTGTAGAATTATTATATTTCTTTAGAAATAATTTTAAAAACTGTTTTCACTTAATAAAATTCTTCCGAAATATTTTATAATTTGAAGAGTGACCTAAAAATAAATTTATCGTGAATTTTTCGTTTACTAAGAAAATCTAATTTTGTTGAGAATATATATAGCTATATATATATATATTTAAAAGAACAAAAGAAACCGCCGCCTATTTTGCATATTTAAAAATGATACCTGTTTCTATACATTAATAAATTTTCTTTGAGTTTATTTTCTGAAAGATGCTACAGGTTGCTATACAAAGTTAAAAGAAAGAGAGAGAGAGAAAAAAAGGCGAGTCGATTAAAAAGGCACCCAGTGGTCGATTTTCAACGAGCAGAGAGAAGAACGAGTTAGACGAACATACACTCTTGAGTGTGCCCCCTGTTGTTATTGTCTTTCTTTTTTCCCCTACCCCTCCTCCAACCTTCATCCCACCTCTCTTATGCCCATCGACAACATTCCCACCCTTTTCGGATGGCAGCAAAGTGCCATAATATTCTCCTACTGGTGCTATTTTTGGTCGATCGCGCCTCTTGCGGGTCTCACCAGAGTAAAAAAAAAATCACGCACACACATCTTACAAACCAGAAATGCATATATACATATTCTCAGATCTCTCACGAAAGAGAGAGAGAGAGGAACAGAGAGAGACTTTACTCGAAGAGTTGAATCGCTTGAAGCAATTCACAATACCGAGTGCACTACATATGTACGGCGGTTTTCTCATGCAAGCGTCACACTAACTTTGCCGGCGATATAAGGAGATCATAATTCACTCCGTTGTTACAGAGTTGTCGAGATAATTTCTGACCGAGATATGCAAATGTACCTTTGTACTTATATATACGAAAGATTTCTCAGGCAGAGTGCTGAGGATTAAGGCTTTAACGATCATCTCGTTTGGGACTCTCTCTCTCTCTCTCTCTCTCTCACACACACACATTTAAAGCGAAAAACGTGGTGGGTGGTAAAAATTGTCTTCAAAACATTTTTAATTCAAGGCTATATATTAACATCCATCAGAGAATTAAATTATACTACGTACTCTTTTAAGAAAAGAAAAAAAAAAAAATAAATACGAAAAAAAACTCAATTTATCCCCTTAAAGAATTTTTTTGCCCATAAAAAAAATGCACGTCAAGGATTTTTCTTCGATGCACACTGAGAGATACTTTAAATTATTTTTCGAAAATTTTCTCCTTATTTGCAACAGGTAATTTTTTTCTTCTACGTATCATACAATAATACTTTGTTCACTGAAATATAAAAATGGATTAATAAAAAATTATACTTTTTATAAAAAATTATATTAAGTCTAAAAATTTTTATAATCATCAATCTAGATCAGATTTATTTAATTCATATCTGTCAAAGAACTTATTCTACTTTCCATAGCACATAATTATTTTTTTTCTTATTTTCAAGTTTTGTAAAGATTCATATTCTACGAAATTGTATTACAAAACGATTATTTCTTATATCAATAATTAAATAATCAAATTTATATCAATTTATCCCCTTAAAGAAATTTTTCCCTGACAAAATTCTTTTTCCCCCTTTCACTGATTTCTAAATTCAATTTTTCAAAAATTGGAGAATTTTGTTAAATAAATATTTAAATAATTATTAATTGTTTTTCCATAAGAAATTAAATTAGAAAAAATTTTTAATTAAAACCTTCTGAAATTTAATAATATCTTAAAATTACAATTATAATCCCTTCAAAATTAAATTATTTTTTACAATTTTTAACTAAACTTTATTTCCAAATCAACTGTTTTTAATTTTCCATCCAATTGTTTAAAAAAATTTGGTTTTCCATAAATATTGTAACTATAACTGTTTATGGTTCTTCTTTATAAAAGTTATTAAGATAAATTACTAAAAATATTTAACCAAAAATGTTGAAAGTAACTAATTTTTTAAAAATTATAATAAAGAATTACTTAAAATTAATATTTAAAAAAGTATAATCCAAAAAAATTATAATATTATTTTTTGTACGTACTTGAATTTTCGGAAATATATAATTAAAATTATTGAAAATAATTAAATTTTAAAAAATTACAAGTTAAAAATTCAATAAATATGACATTTTAAAAAAAAATATTTTAATATAATTTTAAGAAGCTAATTTTCATATTGATAAATTTACACTTGAAGCTTCTTTTATTAAAATTTTTAAAAATTCAATTATTTTCAAAATTTGCAATAAAAACTCCTCGAAAGTTGATTTTCAAAAAATTGTAATAAAATACTTGAAAAAATCAATGATTTTCAGTTAAATTTTAAATTTTGAACTTTGGGAACAAAATTTGAAATAAATGGAGACTCAAAAATTAATGAACCCCGATAAATAAGAGATGAATATTAAGCAAGAGCAGGTATGACTGTTAGTCGAAAACAACCAAGTTTCATTCAAATTATAACTAAAAATATTGTATTAAAGAAAAAAATGAATTCTCTTATAAAGGTCAATGGATTTTTGCTTAAACGGAACAGCACTTTATTATGAATACAAAAATTTTTTCTGAAATAAAATTTTGTTGATGCGCGTGTCGCCAAAGAGTGTAACGTTCACTATTTAATGCCTACTTATACCGACGTTCCACTATGTTGAGTCATTATTCAACCACCGTTACTATTTGCGTAGTCTATTTATAGAAATAACACAATTTTAATAGAAAAATCTTTAAGATTCTTATACAAATGGATAATTAATTTCGTAGATAAAAATCAATTTCATTGTATTTAGGTTAAAAATTTGTTTAGAATAATACAAACACAGAATTTTATTTTTATATTATTTTCAATCTTTAAGGCTGAAATTCTAACCGATTTTATAAACTTTTTTACTCTCTAACATTGAGGGCAGAAATTCTAACCGATTTTATAAAGATTTAGTAACTTTTTTAATTTTTAACATTGAAGGCTAAAATTTTAACTGATTGACCATTTTATAAAGATTTAGTAACTTTTTCACTTTTTAACATTGAAGGCTAAAATTTTAACCGATTGACCATTTTATAAAGATTTAGTAACTTTTTCACTTTTTAACATTGAAGCCTGAAATTCTAACCGATTTTATAAAAATTTAGTAACTTTTTTACTCTTTAACATTGAGGGCTGAAATTCTAACCGTTTTTATAAAGATTTAGTAACTTTTTTAATTTTTAACATTAAAAACTAAAATTTTAACAGATTAACCATTTTATAAAGATTTAGTAACTTTTTCACTTTTTAACATTGAAGCCTGAAATTCTAACCGATTTTATAAAAATTTAGTAACTTTTTTACTCTTTAACATTGAGGGCTGAAATTCTAACCGTTTTTATAAAGATTTAGTAACTTTTTTAATTTTTAACATTAAAGGCTGAAATTTAAACAGATTAACCATAAAGATTAAGATAAAGATTTAGTAACTTTTTTACTATTTAACATTGAGGCCTGAAATTCAAACCGATTTTATAAAAAGTTACTAACTTTTTTACTTTTTAACATTGAGGGCTGAAATTCTAACCGTTTTTATAAAGATTTAGTAACTTTTTTAATTTTTAACATCGAAGGCTAAAAATTTAACCGACTGATCATTTTATAAAATTTAGTAACCATTTTACTTTTAACATTGAGACCTGAATTTCTTACCAATTTTACAAAGATTTAGTAACTTTATAACTTTTTAACATTGAGGGCTGAAATTTCAACCGATTTTATGCTTCTTCGGTACCTTTCTTCGGTAAGCATCACAGTTAATAATAATTGATACGAATTAATAATTTATTATTTAATAATCAAAATTAATTAATAACAGTCAACATTAATAACAAGTATCAATAATTTTCTCTCAATTAACTATTCAAAACGATCGCAAACTATTAAAAATAACACTAGATATAGATAAAAATAGTAGATAACCGGTTTTTAACCATTGACATTAATTGTTAATTACATAACAAAATGTTTATAAACAATTTTATTAATAGCCTTATTTTTAACTCAGGTATAATAAAAAAAAGGTAGTAAAAGTATAGTTTGGAAAAAAACAAGATTGAAAAAATTGAAATTCTTTCTATACTTTTCCGATGATATAATTTATATTCAATGGAATTATCAAAAAAAACTTTTTATTGTTTCGTCTTTATTTTTAGAACGCGAAAAAAAGGAAACAGATTTTTAAACTTGTTTTTAAATTAGAAATTAGATACTTCTATTTTATAGAAACGATTGAAAATATAATATAAAACTATGTTTAAACTCTTAATTACGGGGTGTCTGAAGAAAAATAAAAATATCAACAAGCCAAGTTTATCGTGCGACCTAAAGATAAAACTTCTATTTGAGGTCCATTGTTTTCGCAACAGACACGAATTGCGTATAGTTTTATCGTGCAAATATTTCGTGCATTCGCTTATTTTAAAAAAAAAAATGTTAATATTATATCTAATTTATATTGTGAAGTAACAATTCATTTACCTAATTTTTCTCTTTTTTAAAAAAATTAAACTTTTTCCTCGGATTTTTAAAATTTTTTAAATTTTTAAAAATTGACACTTTTTAAAAAAAAAACTATCAGATTTGATAGAAATTCAATTATTTTCGACTGCAGGTTTTCAAGCCAGGAAAGTGTAAAGAAAACCCGGAATTATAAAAACGAAAAGAACATCACGATTTTTGAAAAATTAAATTGAAAATTAAAAGTTACACTCAAGAATCTAGCGAGTAAAAATAATGAAAAACTAATTCAATATTAGTCAGACATTAATTCATTAATTACATTTTTTTATCGCTTATCTTGTTTATAAAGTTTCATCATATATTATTTTTGTAAATTGGTATAAAACTTAATTTATTTTTAACAACATTTCCAGTGTCAATGTTTTTAGTTATGAATTTCTTTTTACTTCTTGCAATAAATTATTATTTCCGTAATTAAATTTATATAAAATAATTATTAAAATTAATTTAAAAAGTATAAATAAATATAAAAAAATATAAATGAATATAAATAAATAAAAATAAATAAAATATACACATATGTATATATATATATATATAATATACATTATATAATAAGTCATATTTTATTTTTAAATCCTCTGGAATTCATGATTAAACATAACCTAAATTACATTTTAAATATGTAAAACGATAAGACACGTTAATGTACAAGCTTCTTTAAAATTATATATTTGATATTTCTTGTGAATTTACAATGATATTTTTGAATAATTTAAAATTCGATTTCACTGACGCTTTTCTTTTTATATATACAAAAAAATATTTCCAATGAGTTCAAAAAATTTAAACAACGAAAAATAATAATAGATAAAGTATCCAATTACTTTGCGGCTTCATTTTAATTTTAAATCTAAAAAAGATTTTAATTTTTAAAAGACGAAACTCTAGGGAATTTTTTTTATTACAAATAAGATTATCATCAGAAACTAAAACTGATGTGTCTAAAGAATGAAAAAAAAAAATAATAATCTCCGAATTGTGTAAGCAAATTAAACATTCAAAAGTTCTTTAAATAGAATTTTATGTATTCAAAAGTGTTTCTAGAAACAAAGAAAGATGTAAATTTCGACTAAAAACACAAAAAAGGAGGCTTAAAAATTGTAAATATATATTTTTCTACTATGTACCTGATATTCGTGACCGAATCCAGCATGGTAATCCCAATCAAAAAGTTGTAGTCGCACTAGTACGTCATTTAGAATTTTAATGCAGAAGATAGAAAAAAAGACAAACAAAAAAGTCACTAGATTTGCAAATGGTGAAAAGCAACTATTTTTCAACGTAAACACGTCGACGAAGCACAAAAAATATCACACACGCGTGTTTTTTTTCCCCTCTTTCTTTCTCTTTTTTAAAATATTCGGCGAGAGCAAAAGGCGGAAGAAGGGTATATTGGTGACGGAAGAGCAAAAGACGCCTTTCGCGGCGTAATAGCGCGACGCACTTCTCTTTTCTTTCCGGCGTTAAACGACACTATGCGAAAGAGGAAGATTTTCAACGAATCGCAACTACAGAGCAAACCGCGCACAATCCCAAGCGAGTTTTCATCTATATAAACACTCTCTCGATTCGAATCAACAATTTTATGTGACACACTCACAGACACACACACTGGGGAAAAAGAAGAAACAAGTTTCCTACAATGGGTAGTTTTTTTTTTATATTATATATTTCAATCAAGAACAAACTCGAATAATTTTTTTTATTTAACTTGAAGGGGGATAAATGAAAAATATTTTTTTTTATAATACAACAAAGAAGAACAACCACACTTCAAGAGATACCGCAACATACTGAAGAAGCACATGATTTCGTCAAGGTTAGTATGAGATCTTGTCGCTAGAGTGCACAACTCACAAAGTGTTCGGTTTGGCTCGGTTTAAACCTTCGGCCTACAAGCAGTACAGGCTCTCTTGTATCTATGTAGCCATACACACACGAATAACTTTTTTTTCAAACCATCACAAGGGGTAAACAAATCAAATTATTAATTAATTAATTTAAATTCAAATTGAATTAATAATAAGGCCCCGCGAACTCATCTACTAAAACCTACTATTATCACTTTTTTTTAAGATCTGCTACTATTTGGATACATTTTTTTTTATTTGTTACACAAAAACCTACTTTTTTCCATGCTTGAAAATTTACACTACTGAAAAGTTGTTAACAGTTGAAATAAAAAAAAAATTTTAATAAAGTCAATGAAAAAATAAAAAAAATTATAATAAAATTCTTACGATTCAATTATTTTCATAAATAAAAAAATTTTCACTGGAATTCAATTATTGAAAACACTATTTAAATAGATTTTTAAAAAAATTCTTCGCAAGAATTCAATTATTTTTATAAATAATTAAAATTCTTCTCAGGAATTCAATTAATTTTTAAAATTGCAATAATAAATAAGAATAATAATAAATAATAATCGTTGCAAGAATTCAATTATTTTCATAAATTTTAAAACTCATCGCAGGATTTCAATTAATTTTAAAAAAATTTTGAATAAATTCCCCGAAAAATTAAAATATTCTTAAAAATTTTAATATTATTCTGTGAAAGAATTCAATTATTTAAAAATTTGTTAATAACATTTTTTATGAGAATTGAATTTTAAGAAACATTCAATTATTAAATACATTATTTATTTTTGTATTTAAATAATTAAATTCTCGTAGAATATTGTAATAAAAATTGATTTAAAAATAAATTTTATATTAAAAACACTTTAAAAAAAAATTTTTTTTTTAAATTCTTGTAAAAATTTTCAATTATTTTCAAACGGTATTAAAATTTTTCACCGAAATTCAATTATTTTCAAAAATTTTTATAAAAAGCTACCCAAAAATTTAATTATTTTCATAAACAATAAAAGTTTAACAGGAATTTAATTATTTTAAAAGAATTAAATAAAATTCTACGTAAAGAATTTAATTATTTTCATAAATAATAAAAATTTTACAGGAATTCAATTATTTACAAATTTTTCATAAATTTCTTCCCAATAATTCAATTATTTTCATAAATATAAAAAAACTTTTTAGGAATTCAATTATTTTTGAAAATTTTAATAATAATCGTTGCAAGAATTCAATTATTTTTATAAATATTAAAATTCATTGCAGGATTTCAATTATTGTTAATACAATTTGAAATGAATTCCGTGAAATTTGCAACTATTCTTAAAAATTTTAATAAACTTCTTTGCGAGAATTCAATTATTTTAAAAAATTTATTTGAAATTATTTATAATAATTGAATTGTTTTCAATATAATTTTAATAAAATTTTTTAAAAGAATTCAATTATTTTTATAAATAATATACAATTTTCAAAGAAATTCAATTATTTAAAACACAATTTTCATAAATTTTTTTGAAAAAATTCATTTCTTTAAACAGATTTTTTAAAATTCTTCTCAAGAATGCAATTATTTTAAAAACTTTATTAAAATACGTTGACTAAAATTCAATTATTTTCATAAACAATAAAACTCACCGCAGGATTTCAATTATTTTTAATATAATTTTAAATTTATTTTTCTAAAAACTCAATTATTCTTCAATATTTGAATGAAATTCTTCAAAAAAATTCAATTATTTAAAAAAATTTTATATAATTTGTTTCTAAGAGTGTAATAATTATTTTCAATTCATTTTTAATTACATTCCTTGAATGAATTTAATTAAGTATTATAAAAAAATTTTAATGCAATTCTTCGTAAAAATTCAATTATTTTAAAAAAATGTTGATAAAGTTTTTTATAAGAATTTAAATTTAAGAAATATTCCCAATTATTCAATTTTATTTTTGTATTTAAATAATTGAATTCTCGTAGAATTTTCTAATAAGAATTGATTTAGAATTGAATAAAATAAAATTATTAAAGTTTTGAATAGGTTTAGGATTTATAAATTTCAAAAAAAAATGATTGAATTTTGAAAGAATTATTTTTGTAATTTTTTAAAGATAGTTAAATTTGAAAAATGCGTTACATTTAAAATCATTTGAAATATTTTAATTTCTGCAGACAAAATAAATAAGTATTTAAATATTTATTTTAAAAAATTTTTCTATTTTTGAATGTAATTAAGAAATTATCAAAAAAATTGAGTATACTTTTTAATAAAGTTGATTTTAATGTAAACAAACGGTTTTAAACATTGTGTTTAATGTTTTTTTTACCTATGGGTCGTGACACTTTTACCCCATTCTTTAATTTTTTGGTTTAAAAAAATAGTCGATTTTAATTTTTATTATTTTATTATTACCCCAAAGTTTGTGACACTTTTACCCACATTATATAATTTTTAGAAAAAAAAAATAAATTGGGTGTAACTTTTTTTTTACTATTACCCCATGGGTTGTGACACTTTTACCCCATTTTATAATTTTTGATATGGAAAAAAATGAATTGTCGGATGTAATTTTTATTTTATTCTATTCATAAAAATAAGAATAAACAAAATTTTTTTTTTATTATTATTTAGAAAATGAATGTTAATAAACAAAAATTTTGCACAAGTGGTGAAAATTCAGTCGATGAAATCGGGTCAAATGAAATGGCGAGTCGGACCTCGCGCAATCGAAAGCGTTTGGTTTGAATCGCAACATGTTTATTTTCAGCTCGTTCTAAATGTGGATATCTTATGTAAAGTAACCGCATGTGCGCAGACGACAATGCTATGTCACAGGTGTTTATGATAACATGCAGTATGATTATCCGTGGTTTTCAGATTGATATATAGAAGAAAATTTCTCTTATCACGCGCTTATTATAAGTCGTATATACATATTTTTTTCTCTCTCTCTTTCACAATATATAATATATACATTTTACTTTTTTAAAAAAGAACCGCATGAAATCTAAAGTTTTCCTCTTTTTTTCCCCGCATTTTGAAAAAGATAAATGCTTTTCAAAATATAATCACGATTCATCATCAAATAGCTATTTTTATTTATAAATATATATAAAACAAAAAAAAGGGATTTTAATTTTCATGTCAAGGTGTTCTTTCGGTTTCTTTCATCTTTTTTTTTTCTTTTTAAATTTTGCAAATTTTTTCATCTTTAAAAGAAGCGGTAAATTATTTTTAATTTCTTTCTTTTTAATTGTCTTCTATAAACAGTTAACGGCTAAAATTAGAAACGAGCTTGAAATAATCTTTTCAAATAATCAGTCGGCAGGTGTTAAGTATGAGCCAAACAATTTTTATCTCATATCGTTGTCGTGAAATTATTATACTTGTGCGATTCAAAATTAGAAAATGAAAAAAAATAGCATATTATATGTTGGGGTAGAGAGAAAATTTAATTATATTTGGGCATATAATGGTGCTTGTACTGTCATGCTGACTATCTATATTTTTAACTGATAAATTACATATTGTACATGCAAAGTTTGTTCATTAATTTTGAATCTATTGCTGAAATATTTAATGCACAATTCATTTTCAAAATAAAATTTATTTTATTTGTTGTAAATTTTAATATTCTTTGTGGCCTGGTATTAATAAAAAAATACCAAAAATTTGAATCAAACTTGATTAACATTAAAAGTACGAAAATACTTTGAAGTTAATGTTCTTCATACCGTGAATGGTGTTAGAATAATACGTTCGTTTAATTTATATATATACGCAACTGTAATATATATATATGTGAACCTGAAAAATATACACGTGCAGGTAAAAATACATTTTCGTATTTTTTTCCATGTATACATATGAGGGCTGAAAATACAATATATATATATATATATATGTAATGTCTAGTACACACAAATGAAGTCTCTTTTCAAGTATGTTGACACTGGTAAATAGATAAGATAACAGATGATACCAACCAATCAGTGTACTTCTCCACGTAGACCATAATACAAAGTCACTTTTGTTGTCTGTGTAAATGAAAATACACAATTCCACAGAAATAATATATTAATAAAACAAAAAGCTTAGGGAAATTAAATCACAAATATTTTTTCAAATTACATATGTATGTACAAAATAAGATGGCATTCAACTATTTGGTTATGTCATTATTGCATATCTTTAATGACTCTTTAATCGTTTAAAAATATTTTCTTTTTTTTTAATATTAAAAAAAGATTTTTGAAATTTTCTTGAAAGTGTTAAATTATTGAATTTTATAAACAAAGTTTTAAATAATTAAATTTTTTCGACGAATTTTAATAAAATTTTTTTAAATATTTACATTTTTCGTAGCATTTGAAAAAAAAAATGGAACAAAAAATAATTGAAATTCTCCGAAGAGTTTGATTATTCATGAAAATAATTAAGTGTTTGCGTAGAATTTTAATAAAACTTTTCAAATAATTGGATTCTTTTGAAAAATTTTATTAAAATAGATATTGAATATTATTGAATTTAGGAAAATTCTTACAAATAATTGAAATTTTGCAGAGAATTTTTTAAAAATTTTTGAGAATAATTGAATTTCTGCGAAGAATTTTATTATTTTTGCAAATAATTGAAATTTTCCAGAGAATTTTATTAAAATTTTTGAAAATAATTGAATTTCTGCGAAGAATTTTATTATTTTTGCAAATAATTGAAATTTTCCAGAGAATTTTATTAAAATTTTTGAAAATAATTGAATTTCTGCGAAGAATTTTATTATTTTTGCAAATAATTGAAATTTTCCAGAGAATTTTTTAAAATTTTTGAAAATAACTGAATTTCTGCGAAGAATTTTATTATTTTTGCAAATAATTGAAATTTTCCAGAGAATTTTATTAAAATCTTTGAAAATAATTGAATTTCTGCGAAGAATTTTATTATTTTTGCAAATAATTGAAATTTTCCAGAGAATTTTATTAAAATTTTTGAAAATAATTGAATTTCTGTGAAGAATTTTATTATTTTTGAAAATAATTGAATTTTTGCAAAGAATTTTATTAAAATTTTTGAGAATAATTGAATTTCGAAGAAGAATTTTATTATTTATAATAAAGAGAATTGAAATTTTGACGAGAATTTCTTTAAGTTTTTGAATATAATTGCATTTCTGTGAAGAATTTTATTATTTTTGCAAGTAATTGAAATTTTGCAGAGAATTTTATTAAAATTTTTGAGAATAATTGAATTTCTACGAAGAATTTTATTATTTTTGCAAGTAATTGAAATTTTACAGAGAATTTTATTAAAATTTTTGAAAATAATTGAATTTCTGCGAAGAATTTTATTATTTTTGAAAATAATTGAATTTTTGCAGAGAATTTTATTAAAATTTTTGAAAATAATTGAATTTCTGCGAAGAATTTTATTATTTTTGCAAATAATTGAAATTTTCCAGAGAATTTTATTAAAATTTTTGAAAATAATTAAATTTCTGCGAAGAATTTTATTATTTTTGCAAGTAATTGAAATTTTACAGAGAATTTTATTAAAATTTTTGAGAATAATTGAATTTCTACGAAGAATTTTATTATTTTTGCAAGTAATTGAAATTTTACAGAGAATTTTATTAAAATTTTTGAGAATAATTGAATTTCTGCGAAGAATTTTATTATTTTTGCAAATAATTGAAATTTTCCAGAGAATTTTATTAAAATTTTTGAAAATAATTGAATTTCTGCGAAGAATTTTATTATTTTTGCAAATAATTGAAATTTTCCAGAGAATTTTATTAAAATTTTTGAAAATAATTGAATTTCTGCGAAGAATTTTATTATTTTTGAAAATAATTGAATTTTTGCAGAGAATTTTTTTAAAATTTTTGAGAATAATTGAATTTCTGCGAAGAATTTTTTTATTTTTGCAAATAATTGAAATTTTCCAGAGAATTTTATTAAAATTTTTGAGAATAATTGAATTTCTACGAAGAATTTTATTATTTTTGCAAGTAATTGAAATTTTACAGAGAATTTTATTAAAATTTTTGAGAATAATTGAATTTCTGCGAAGAATTTTATTATTTTTGCAAATAATTGAAATTTTCCAGAGAATTTTATTAAAATTTTTGAAAATAATTGAATTTCTGCGAAGAATTTTATTATTTTTGCAAATAATTGAAATTTTCCAGAGAATTTTATTAAAATTTTTGAAAATAATTGAATTTCTGCGAAGAATTTTATTATTTTTGAAAATAATTGAATTTTTGCAGAGAATTTTTTTAAAATTTTTGAGAATAATTGAATTTCTGCGAAGAATTTTTTTATTTTTGCAAATAATTGAAATTTTCCAGAGAATTTTATTAAAATTTTTGAAAATAATTGAATTTCTGCGAAGAATTTTATTATTTATAATAAGAGAATTGAAATTTTGACGAGAATTTCTTTAAATTTTTGAATATAATTGAATTTCTGTAAAGAATTTTATAATAATTTTTTAATAATTGCATTTTTGCAAATTATTTGAAACTTTTTCAAAATTCATATTTTTTTTTAGTGTTTTTAACTAAAATTGTTCGATAATTTCTAATGAAATTCATTCAAAATTGAAATTTTACAAAATTTAAAATTATTTCAATATATTTTTTATGGAATAACAAATTGCAAAAATTTGTGCAAACTTTTTTTGAAAAAAAAGAACAAAAAGTATTTCAATTTCTCAATAATTGAAATTTCTTTCATTATATATATACCTACTTTTTCTTAAATGTGGAAAAAATTGTGAATGTTTCTATACAACATATATCTTTTTTAAATACGTAAATCTATAAAGTATATAAACAAGTTGATTCATTAAAAATATTTTTCAATGATAAATTAAATGTGCTTCTCATGTTTATTATAATAGTAATTGGTGTGATATTTTATCGATTTTGTGATACAATTTTATATTTTATCTGAAATATTGACACATATATGGAACTCTTATCTCTATAGATTTCTAAAATTGAGTATAAATGCGTTCTTAGAATACCAGATAAATTATCATATATATATATATATATATATATATATATATATGTGTGTGTGTGTGTATACTAGAGAATCTAAAGAATCTGATTGATTTGCAGTAATAAGGAGGACGTTTATATTTGAAAATTCGGGGTCAAAAATGACAAGTATCATGAGCACCAATAGGGTCAAAATTACTTCTCCCTCTTCAAATATAATTTTTTAGAACTATAAAACAATCTGGAAATATTTAATCTCAGTTACTTTGAAAAGTTCTAAGGATAAAAATAATAAAATATTGAAATACTCTGCGACGAAACGAGGGATTTTCTTTCTTTTCAAGTTTTCGAGAATAATAGATTAATTTTTTTTTTTTTTGCTTCGCCATTTTACAAAAAAATGTATTCGGCGCCGCTTTGCAACCTGTACAAACAATTGTCCATTACATACAGTTATATATGATAATCGCGTTTGACGTCAAATATTAAATGATTTCGCTGCGTGAATCAGGCTGCTTAAATTGCCCCCTTCTAGATTGGATGATAGCTGCACGCTAAGTTGGCCGACAACCACTTCAACATAAATAAGATAGTACCCATTCTGTAGAGTTGCGATAGATGGGGCGATTCGTTGAGAAGGGACGACATATGGACAGTGTACAATCATTCAACAATACAACTAAATATAATTGTATGAGTAATAAAAGAATTTTTTTTCCCATTTTAATATTTCAATGTCTAACAATTTTTATGAGATGAATCCGATTTTTTTTTAAAGATTTTAGTTGCGATCAAATTTTGAAATAATCTGTTATTTAAAAAAAAATTGAATGAAGCTTCTAAAAACTATATATCGAGACTTTTTCCCCTCGCCCTCCATATTTGATCCGCCATTTTGAATTTTTCTTTAAAACACCAATTTTATAATTTGACTACAAAAAAAAAACTATTGAATATGATGAAAATTTAATTTGAATTGCATCACTTCTTTTTTAATTGGAAATTATTTATTTCAATTATTATTTAATCAAAAATTTAATGTTAGAAGAAATTTTTTAAAAATCCATATAATTATAATAATAATAAAATACATGTTCCGGTAATCTGTTCGCAGTTTGAAGTTAGTTGTTGTTTGCTTTTTTGTTTCTTAACTTTTTTATAATTTTTCTTTTCAAATAATTTTTCAATTTTTCAAATAATTTTAAAATTAATGTATTGAAAATCATCGAATTGGCGCAAAGAATTTTATCAAAAAAATTAATAATAATAGAATTCCTTCAAAAAATTTTATTATCTAGAAAAATAATTGAATTCTCGCGAAGAATTTTTAATAAAATTTTTAAAAATCCTAATTCTTTTGAAGAATTTCTTTCAAATTTTTTTAAACTAATGGAGTTTCTATAATAATTTTAATTGAAAATGTTGAAAGCAATTGAATTTTATGAAGAAGAATTTTAAAATTGTATTGAAAATAATTGAATTCTTGCGAAGAATTTTACTATTTATAAAAATAATTGAATTGTTTCGAAGAATTTATTTAAAATTTTAGAAAATAAATGAATTTTATGTTAATATTTGAAAATTTAAATTCTTTCGAGGAATTCTATTAAAATTATTTTAAAAAGAATTCAATTTCTGCAGAGGATTTTACTATTTATAAAAATAATTGAATTATTGCGAAAAATTTTACTATTTATAAAAATAATTGAAATGTTTCAAGGAATTTATTAAAATTTTAAGAAATAATTGAATTCTTATAAAGAATTGTATCGAAATTATTGAAAATAATGAAATTTTTTCGAGAAATTCAATCAAAGTTGTTTCGAAAATAATTGAATTTCATTAAAGAATTTTATTAAAATTAAGTATATTCAAAATAATTGAATTAATCACAAGAATTTTATTACTTTTTTTGAAAATATGTAATTAAATTCTTTCAATTTTTTTGACGAATATATTTAAAAATTGCATTGAAAGTAATTTAATTTTTATATAGAATCTTTTTAAAAAATATTTTGAGAATAATTGAATTATTTTTAGAGAATTTGAAATTCTTGTTGAAATTAAATTTTATGGAATTTTTTTGAAAATAATTAAATTCTTTCGTGTAATTTTATTTAAATTGGATTAAAAATTATTTAAATCCTGCAAAGAATTTTAGTATTTATAAAAATAGTTGAATTGTTTCGAAGAATTTTTATGAAAATTTTAGGAAATAATTGAAATTTATGAAAATTTTAAAAAATATTTGAATTTATCCGAGGAATTTAATTAAAATTGTTTTGAAAATAATTGAATTCCTGCAAAGAATTTTACTATTTATAAAATTAATTGAATTCTTGTGAAGAATTTTACTATTTAGAAAAATAATTGGATTTGTTTGAACAATTTGATTAAATTTTTGAAAAAATTGAATTTTTTCGAAATGTGTTAGAATTTTTTAAAAAATTGAATTCTTCCGAGGAATTTAATTAAAATTGTTTTGAAAAATTTGAAACTTTCATTTTTTTTTCACGTAATAATTAAAATTTAACTTACCTTCATTTGATATAATAACACACAATTTCACTGAAAATGACTAAAAACTTTTTCTTTGAAAAAATTGCACAATTTCTGTCAAGCGACACTTTTTCCCTTGTTTTTTTTTAACTTAAATTGTAAAATGAGAATATTTTCAGGTTATATGTAGGGTCTGAAACTTTGCATGATTTATTATGTCACTTTTTGGCGCGCTTTTAACTTGTAAGTTGTAAAGATTGTAAATTTGTAAATCAAAGAATATTTTTGAGGTTATGTTTTCTAGTCTGTGGCGTTTAGACGATTTTCACACGAAAAAATACTAAATACACGTAAAATTAAAAAAATATACAATTTATAATATTATAAATAGTCAAAAACACTCACCGATTGTTGATTTACCAAAAACTGTCAAATCGATTCCAAATTCCACATTAAATACGTTTATTACACAAATTTGTTTCCTCCTTTCAATCATCTTGTCGCACTGTCTTGACACTGATTTCGTTTTTGAATCCCAAAAGAAAACTGTTTGTTTCAACTATCAAATTGCGTTTGCAATAATTCACTATAAATTACAAATTGTGATACTTGTTAACTAGCGAATGGATTAACTAATACTTGTAAATTCTATTTTTTTTCATATTTGTATGAAATCGAGATAATTATAATACACTTTTTTATATTCGAAAAACTGAAATTGTAAACTTTTAACTGTCGTTTCTCGTTTCACTGATGCACAAGGAATGAGAGAACTGGTTGTCGCACAGGGTTGAGTAGTTAGATTGAACCATTTAATACTAAGAATGTGTTCCCAACTCTGGTCGATTCGCAGGGTTGAGTCACTTCGACTTTTTGTCAATCAAACAAAATAATATAAATAATAGAAAATAATAACAGTCATAACAATAAATATCTATTTTAGATTCTAATCTATTGTTTTTACTGAAAAAAGTAGTTTCTATAAAAATTGAGAGATAAAATAAAAGTTGTAAATTACTGTGTAAAATTACCTTGAGTGTGTTAGTTACCCAACTCTGTTGTTGACATTTTAACGGCTCGTTGTCTTGTCATCAGTAACCGCAGTAAGTATATTTTGTTTTCATTCCTTTGATAAAAATTCTTAGCAATATTTGCTAACAGTAAAAATATCTAGTCGTGAGAAAGATAGTTTTGATTGTTAAAAAGAAAAAAATGTTTGTGCAATAAATTTTCCATCAAATGTCATATCGTGTTTGTAGAAAAATTAAATTACAAGGTTATGTTGTCTTGGCGGAATATAACTACTCGAAATAAAAGAAAATATTATTATTATTATTATTATTATTATTATTATTACTCGATAAAGGTATTTTAGAAGAAAATATTAAGGAAATGTATCTTTAAAAAAATTTTTTTACGAGTAAGTAGAAAGATTTATAATTCAGCTCCTGTTGAATGGCAAATTTACTACCGCGCTGTTAAGCAAAGTTCATACTTAAGGCTGTGTTGAATTTCTTTCGAAACGAAAATTGAAATAACAGAGGAAATAATTTATTATTGACGAAAATTTTTAGATATTTATTTATTTATTTTAATGACGTATAATTTAAAAGTTTGTATTTATATTGTTTTATATTTTAATATACAAGAAGTGTAAAATATCTAGTTTAATAATACTCTTAACAATATAATTAATTTAATTACATACGAATTTATAACTATTGATATTTATAATTATATTTATAATAATATTTTATAAATATATTTATAATAATATTTTATAATTATATTTATAATAATATTTTATAATTATATTTTCAATATTATTTTATAATTATATTTATAATTATCTTTATAATTATATTTATAATTATATTTTATAATTGTATTTTATAATTGTATTTTATAATAATAATTTTTTATTAATTAAAGCAAGGTACATAAATGCAGTTTTGTATTTGCTGAAAAATGTTTTCTTATAAACAAAATAACAAAAAATTTTAATAACAGTTTTTTTAAATTGCATTTATTTGTATTTCAATTTAATAATTTTAAACTATTACTAAATAATTTTTGTTTCAGTAAATTTTTTTATTTTTTTTTATTTCCCAAACTTGATTATTTTTAATTTATTTTTCATTTTCTTCTATTTTCTAATTATTTGCAGAAATTTTTTGCAAAATAAAATTTTACTTTGGCAATTCTGTTAAATTTATTTGCATATTCGATGAATTAAAAACGAATAAACAAAAACATTTTTCGAATTTGTTTATAATAGATTTTACGTATTTTTCTTAAGGGAATGCTATTATTATTATTTTGATACCCTTAAAAGCACGAGCCTTCTTGATTGTCTCTATAGTATCCTAGGAATACTATATTATAATATTCAATTGTAAAAATACTGTTACGTAGTTAAAAGATTTGAAAATATTGTTCAATGCTTATAATTTATTATATTATATACTTTTATTTATTTATTCATTTTTGAATTATGTATGAGTTTCGTTTTTCTACACGAAAACATTTTTTTGAACCAGTGTCTTTATTTTTTTTTGATAGAAGTGATTTTTTCAGTTTTTTAATTTAGAGAATAAGATATAATTGAAAATTTAAATTTAAAGATTTATGCTAAATTTGATAATATAAATATTTAATATTTTATCCAAGGTAATTTACCTAGATTCGTAACTATCGTTTTAATCGCAAAGGAATCAATTTATTTGATCTCTAAACAATTCGTTACTTTACGATTAATTAAATAAATTTTCACTATTTCTCAAAATAATTAAATTTGAATTTTCTTTTTCAGGACTGACGATTTACTCTCGATTAATGTATTAGAATATTACATGAAAGCGAGCTAAAATAATCGAAATTATTTTAGCAGAGAGTATTTAGAAAAATTATTATTTTATGATTAGTAGAAGAAAAAAACATTATTTAGGAAAAAATACAATTTACAAAAATTTATATCGACAATTGATTTCAAAGAAAAAGTAAAAAAACTTAATATTCGAGAATAGGAGAAATTTTTTTAGTTCCCTTCTTTCAATATTTAACAATATCCAAAAGTTTTTGCAATAAATATAATAATCAATTGATTTTTATCAATTTTGGACCAAAAAGGTCTCTTGACTCGAGGGCGCGTGTGAGTAAATTTTTTTTATCGTCAGATAGAAACGAATGTTAATTTCCGTTTATTAATTCATTTAGTCATCAGTTTTTAGGGTATCAGTCATTTCATACCATTTGAATAGTATAAAATTTAGATTTTTTTAAAATGGAATAATTTGCTGTTACTTTTGTCCAAAAAGAGATTTTCAGTCCGCCCTCAAAGTTATTTAAGTAAAAAGTATATTTAAATAAGAGGAGCAACGTCCCAACTATCTATCTCGTCAGTAGAACGAGTTCCTCTCTGTTGGGCATTTAAAAAAGTACAACTATTTTTTGGACTATTCGGAGCTGATTTACAAGCAATTCGTAAATAGTCACTGGTCCCTAACCAAAAACCTTTTGTCTCAAGACTCGTGCTTGTTGAATCTTCATTATTCAGAAAATCATCATTTCTCAACATTGGTGTAATGTTCAGAAAATTTTCATTAAAAATATTATTTGACGATAATGAATCGATATTAATTGGAAACACTTCGGTGTCACAAAGTTTTTCCACGCATGGACACGAATTACTGGAAATCATACTTTCAACTTGTGATAATCTTCCAGGACAAGTGATTGTTCCCTTGCATGGACTATTATCGGCGATTGATTCAAGTTGACTTCCATTACGAATACTTTTTTTATCAAGTTGATCGGAACTGGCGAATCGTAATCTTTTTGGTGATTCACTCGAACATCGTAGAAATGTTGTCCTTGTGAGAGCTTTATTTTTTAGGGAACTCCTTGGCACTAAGGGATCCATTGTTATCGCTTTCTTTGTAATAGAACAATTTCCAATACGTCGTAAAGATCGTTCCTTTGAACGAATTTCTCGCATAGTTGGATCTTCACCTATCAGCCAATAGGTCATTCTTTCGCCCTTTCCCTTTAGTGAAATGATCCCTCGTTCTATTAAATTAAAGCCACATTGCTGATCGAGGAGGAGCTTTGTCTCGAGACTGCAGTGGATCTTTAATGCTGTGGGGGAAAAAAAAGCAATTCATTTATTTTTGTTTCGATGATTTTTTTGAAATTTAAAAAAAATTTATATTACGTGATCCAGTGGATTCCATTCTGCTCGCAGTGTTAACTGTATCTCCAAATAGGCAATAACGTGGCATTTTTAAACCAACAACACCCGCACAAACTGGACCTGAAAATTATTTTTTGCTTCTTCCGTTAAAAGAACAATCAAATAAAAATTATACTACTCTAAAAATTAAAAGACTTATAAATAATCAATCATTGCAGCGCTCATAAAGAATTTTAACTAGAATATCAACAAAACATTTAATAGTTGTATAATCAGTCGTAGATATTAAAACAAAAAATCGTCTCTGATTACGACTAAGTAAATAGATTTTATGTTCAATCAATGAAAATTTACGTTTAATGTTAATGGATTCCCAAGAGATAGTAAACTTGCGTTGAATATTCTGAATAAACCGCCGAGAGAAATTTACATTGATTTCAAAGGGAATTGTTTTTCTATTTTTTGACATGTCCTACAAATCTGTTTAGATTCCAGAAATTACAATTAAAAACTATTTTTTTTTTTCATTTTTAAGAAATTAAAATTTTATTTAAATATTTTTAATTGAAATGCTTTGTAAGCGATAGTTCAAAGGAAAATATTAATTTAGAATATATATGTACGTGTTGCATTACTCTCACCTGAGTGTATTCCTATGCGTAACTGCAATTTGTCTAACGGTCTGTGACGAATCGTGAATTGTTTGACTGCATTTAGAAGACACAAGGACATACTGGCTATTTCACTTGCGTGCTGAATTCCATTTCGTATTGGCAGTCCACTCACCTGAAATAGAAAATTAAAATGATACCCATTTGAAACTAATTGATTGCCTTGAATTATAATTTAATTATATTTACGTTAATTGCATATTATTTTTAAAAATGTTTTTCATTTCTTTGACTGCGATCTAAATTGATAAGAAATTATTTTCATGTGGATAACAAGTGGTCGGGTGGAAAAAGAAGAGTGGTGTTAGGAGTAACACATTTCATTGATTTACTATGTGCGCCGTGTTCCCGATTTTATTTTTGTAATAGAGAGCTGATCAAATAGTTATTCCATTTGTAAAGCTGAAAAAACTTTTTATTTTCCCTTAAATTCTGCAAAAGAAGCATATAAGAAAATTTAATTCCCAAACAGCAACTGACCATATTCTGTATTTTCTTTTCTTTAACGTAACAAATTTATTTTTTCATTAAATGATTAGAAAGTAATTCCAAAATCAAAATGCAAGTCGAGCAGACGTATCCAATTAGAGAAAGAGAAAGAATTTGACGAATTGTCACCACGGACTCGGATTGTCTAGAATTGCAAGATTTTCCAGATTTGAAAAAAACTTCTGCCGATGTAGAATATGATTTCATCCACTTTTCCTTAATGCCAGACTCTATAAATCTTTGTACTACTTGATCAAAACGAGTGATATAAGGTGAACCTGCACCCAGTGACGCAATAGTAGGAGCCGATGGAAAGTGTCCTCTCAAAAATTTAACCAATGACTGTCCGCATTTATCTCTTTTATTTCGAACCAAATTCTCCGCTCTTGGTATTTCCATAATACAGGATAAATTTTTAAATCTCAATAAATCATGCACGCATTCGTCTTCTTTGGAATACATAATTGTCGATTTGTTTAAAATCTTTTGCAGAACATCGTTGGTGGTATTTTTCATAGCAAAAAAGTAGTTTCTATCGATCATGATTGTTAGATTTGAGGAGAGAATATCTTCGAATGTTTCGTATTTAAATGGTGGTTCAGGATGCATTTGGACTCGTGTTATTGACGTGAAAATTTCCGAGGAGAACATAATACATCCGATGACAAATGCTACGAATACTATTCTCTCCATTGTTGCCGTAGGTTCTTTTGGAATAACTGATCCTAAAACAATTCGGATCAAGTAGTCACTCTTCCACTCCTCACTATTAAAGTTCATAATTCTTGAAATAATCCACAAGAAAAATGGTAAAATCATTACTATTAAGATATTCATTATTTGCCATTGGAATGTTAGATAATTGACATCTTTTCTGATGAGCGGTACGACTAATCCGACTTCTGATCGTCGTAAACCTTTATTGTTTTCAAGACCTTTTCCATTACAAAACGCGATGGATGTTTCAATCGCAGATATCTGAATTTCGTTATAGTAAAGAGCTCTAGAAATTCCTGAACTTTCTGTTTTTATACAACTTAATGTTCCCCAATTTGTAATCTCTGATTTTACAACCGTAAAATTTAAATGTTTTGTCAAATGTTCTAATTTCGTGATTCCTAGACCGGAAATTTTCTTCGATGTTTGTGAGACAATTACATCCGGAGGAGCATGTAGAAGATTACCAACAAGTCGATAACCATGCAGATTTTTTAGTTTGTCAGGAAACCAAATTGTTTTGCAAGAAGCTGTATCATTAGTAATCAACTTCAAAAAAGGATTGTAATGAAGTACTTTGTAATTGAGGTTCTTGTCATTTGTGAAAAGAGTCTGTTTGACGATTTCAATAACAGTAAAATCCAAAAATTGTTCGATCCAGAGTGTTTCGAAAAAGCGTCGATAACTTGGAATTTCATTGTATAGCAACAGTAGACATTTAGGTCGTCGTTTTAATTGTGAGAGTTGTACTAAAAAGTCGATGGTTGCATTTAGTTTGCTGTTAATTTCAGAATTTGTGAGAACAAATAGCGAAATTCGTGGATTGTAGGTAATAAAATCCGAAAATGAAAGTTTGTTAAAATTTGCCAGGGTGCATTCATGAACTGGAATAGTTTTCGATAATTTTTGAATAATCTTGTTGTAGATGGGATCGTCAATCACTGATATGTCGTGAATCAAAAATATCACCTGATAAATGTTTCGATCATTTTTCACACTTTCTTCAAGACTCTCAATCCATTCGGTATCATTACCTCCTATTACCAAACAGTTCGAAATTATCAATCCTGAAACGGTGATTAATTTTATCAGCATGTTCACAATTTTTGCAATTTGAATCAGTACGATTAAATGGACGTTTAAGATTTCAATTAATTTAATTTTAATTTAAAATTTTTTCTTTTTTTAGTATACTTCCTATTATATGAAATTTTAAACAGTTTGAAAGTAAACAGGTTTAACTATTATTCCGCAAAGCAGAATTAAACTAAAACTTTAACTCTCTGACGAAGCACTTCATTTGACTACTCGTATAGAAGCGATTTGCCAAATGACAATTTTTTATTTGACATGGAAATTTGATGGGTACAATTTAGTTGAAAGCAATTTTTTAATCTAAATGATTTTCAAGGTTACAAATGGCATTTGAAAAATGCTTTTATATTTATTATAAAATTGGATATTCTGTATTTTTTTTATAAGAGATCGCAATCTCTTGACCATTGAAATGAAATTGATTAAAGAAATTTTAGACAATAGAATTTACTTATCTAGAAACAAATATATTAAAATTTAATTCATTTAAATATTTTTCAGGACAGGCGATGGACTCTCAATATGATGCGTCAGAGCAGTACAATAAGGTAAAGTAAAAAAACATTATTTATGATCAATAGAAGAAAAATATATAAAAGTAAAAAACCTATTCGTACACCAAATTATCACCAACCCTATTATCTGATAGAATACAGCAATGTAACAGATTGTTTGCAAGTTCCAATATCTGCAAATTAATTTCCCAATTACTGTATCAATTACATCATTATATTCATCTACACATTATTGAGGAGCCATTAAATTGCAATTTTCATTAGAACTACCGTATTCTAAACAATACATATTTTGCAAATTCTACTTCACCAGATAATGTATGCATATTTTAGGATAATGAAATCGTTATTAAAACAATTTCATAATGTTCTGAATTTAATGGATAAATTGATTAATTCGCTTCTAGTAGTATTCACTATAACTAATAATAATTAAGGGGGTTACACTTGTCGTAACCATCGTGATCAATATAATTATATAAAAAATAGATATAATTTATTTTAAAGTCAGTATACAAGCGCTGCATTGCAGTTTCGTCTATTATTAGATTTTTATGAAAGTAAAAGTATTTATACAGTAAAATTACTCACCACCATGTAAGCGTCGCCTATAGTCTCCACTTTATAAACATCGTAATTTTCAATCGTCGAGTCAAAGCACGTGTACAAATCATTGAGGAAGTCAACTACCTAAAAGTAAAGCATTTAAACTTTTCACTAACTCCACGCTGGTTGTTTTATTTATGTACAAGAGTTATTTTTGAATTTCGAACATTTGCATTTGGAATTTATTTCTCCAAGGTGAAAACAAACGGGAGGGTTTATTTTTTTAAACTTTTTTTTTCTTTTAATGGAATGTATCGCTGAATGGAAAATTTAATTGGTACGTATCTTTCGTGGATTGAATTTTCACAAGTTAAATGTCATATGCGGTAATTTTTGTTCAGTTTTTACAAATGGAATTAAAAATAAAACCTACCTGTAGTGGTGTACTTTCTGCTGACATTGAAGTAAAACCAACGATATCGCTAAAGTAGATGGTGACAGAGTCAAAACTTTCAGCTTCAACTTTATTGCCTCGTTTCAATTGCTCAACAACGTATCTTGGCAGCATTTCGAATAATAGTGCATCTAAATGAAAACTCTAATTTGTGTTAATTTGCTTAATTATAAGGTCAACGAGTATTAAATTCTACTCGCAAGATGAGAAGTAATATTACTTTAATATTGAGAGTAATTTATTTCTGACTCTATTTAGTTTAATTCTGGAAGAGTCTTATTCTGTGTACTTAAGGGAGAGTGACACCCCTGACTCGAAAAAAATTGATCTTTTTTTATATCTACTTTCATTCGTCGGATAGGGTTCGACGTGTGCTACAGATAAATAAAACATTACAAGGATTTAAATTTTAAACTTTTCTAAAGTAAGACTACGCTTACCTGTTTTTTTCTTCTCCTCCGTTAATTGATCAGTTCGTTCATCAACAAGGGCTTCGAGATTATTTGCATATTTCTCCATCATCGCCATCATATTGTCAAAAATATTTGGTTTCCTGAAAAATTATATTTTTATAAAGTTGAATTCAGGAGCACATGAAAAGTTACTTCCATCCTTAGTTGTTTCAGGAAACTTACATTCCTTTGCGTAAGGGTCGAAGTTTATTTCTTATGATTTTAAAATCAGGTCGTAGTTCCGGATCCTCTGACCAACATTCTATTAGACAATCCCGTATAAAATCAAAATTATTTTCTAGCTGGCCTAGTGGTGGTCTGAAACAATAAGTTTCAAAATATAAAAAGTAATTCGAATTTCTGTAATATCATTTATAATAAATATATTTTCTTACCTATAAGGAGGTGAACTTATTTCTCGAGTTATAATTCTTTTGAGAATTTCCGGAGGTGTCAGATCAGTGACACCAAAGGGTCCATGACGTCCTTGCAATTCGTAGAGAACTATCGCAAACGAATAAATATCTCCTTTTTGATAATTTCTTGCCGTAGGTTCACATATTTTTGTTGCTCGTATCAATTCGGGTGCTCGATATAATAATGCTATTAAAAAAGTAGAGTTTTAATCTGATTGATAATTTTTTTCATTGTCGAAATTTGAATTTAAAAAAAAAATTAAAGTACTTGTGAAACATTTATAACCTTGATATCGCTTCATTACATCCTCTGGATCATAATCAGCATCGCGTTTAAACTCATGAAATCCGAAGTCTGCTAATTTCACCACCCAACGTGAATCTACTAGACAATTTGATGTACTTAAAGAGCCATGGTACTTCATGACGGATTCATGTAGAAAAATCATTCCCTTGGAAACGAAATAATATTTTTTTATAAATACAATAGTGTGGGCTATAATTAAATAATTTTAATATTTAGAAATACCTACCCTTACAATATCACCTACCAGGGAAGCCATGAACATATTGTCAAGTTTGATGTCTTCGTTTTCTAGTATGTCCTGCACATAAAATATTTTTGTAAGCTACTATAATTTAAAAAGGCTTCGAAATTTGCAATTTGTTTGTGGTAATAAATTATTTTCTATCATTGCCATGACCAGGAAATACATTTCTTGATTATTGCGAAAAGTTCTCAAACTTCTTTTAAAGCAAATTTTTCAATAAAAATATTTAATTCAAATTAAACATTATAATTTTCTGATCACGTCCTTTTGGTACGTACCAACCTTTAAACTTCCCCGGGCACAATATTCAACGACAATGCAAATATTTGGTGGATCCGTACAAGCGCCGATGAAAGCATTTAAATTATCATGTCGCAAATCTCTCATCTAAAATTAATGAAAAGAATCCTTTTATAGATAGAAGAAATTGTTATTAAGTTAGAAAGCTATTCGAAGATTTTTAATTATTGAGTCTAAAGTGGAATTAATTCAATGGTCCATTTAAAATAACAACCTCAAATATCTGCTTTCGTAATATTTTCTCAATTATTCTGTATTCAGAAATGATACAAAAAAAAATTATTATTTCAAGAAGGGAGAATTATTTGCTTTCAATACGAACCACTTTTAGCTCCTTTTTCATTTCCCTTGTAATCTCGATTGATTTTTTCCTCACTTTCTTTACGGCGAAAATTCTACCCTTATAAACGCCTACTTGTGTGTAAATCATCGAATAGCGAAAGTCAGCATCCGGATTTGAACTCAGCGAAACTTGACTAGTTCTTACGAAAGGCTGACTCTGCAAATATATTTAATTTACGGTCAACATCCTCCTGACAGAAGTAAATAGTAAATTGTGCAACGAGTGGAAATTGGTGACGAAATCCTTTGTGGAGACAAGTCTTCATTTCCCACAAGAAATTTACGATTAGATTTTAGAATTATAAATATTTTACATTTGCTAAGGGAAAAACTTTTATGTAATTTAAAAATTTTTTTTTACCTTTGAATTTGTTTTCACTATTTGATCATTATTCGCTGTGACATCTTTAGATTCCTTTAATTGGATATCTTTATAATTAACCTTCCAAAGAAGCGAATCAAGTTCTTGTTCGTATCTCCAGTTTCTGTATAGGATTAACAATATTGCTAATAAAACCAGCATCAATCCGCCTACGGTTCCTCCTACTATTTCGCCAGTATAAGCTGTTGGTAATTAGAAATAAATTCAATTTACATCAAATAAATTTGGTAGAATTACTGAAAGTTTATTTACCATTTAAGTAATTCAAATTAGGGAGATTATTCTTAATTTAATTAATAATTTATTCTTGATTAATGCTTAATTATTTAAGATCACTTTACTAATTTATATTAATCCCCTCGATTTAATAAAATTTTAGTATCTGAAGAGACCATCTGTGCATGGAATCGTTTCTTTTTTATTACCACTCGGAATAATCGTTGACTTTGTTGTTTTATTAGATGAATTTAAATTTAATCTACGAAGTGGTAAATGAGTTAGGGTATTTATTATCTCGAAAGCAGAGTATGCAAATATTTTGAAAACAATCCTTTCAAATACTGAGCATACGATTTCAAGAGGATTTAGCCTAGAACTTTGCATTCCTGGCAAAGATTACGCTATGCACCTAATAGAAAGTGCCGAAAGCATTTGCAAATGCAAAGAAGCATAAGAATAGCTTTTCCAAGGAGAAAAGAGAGAGGGCAGAATTTCTGAACGCTTAAGTTTCTTCAGATCACAATAGACTTTTTATTATACTATATTATATGGGTATGCTACAGATGTATTTGTATGTATAAGACGGTATTTGCATAAAACTACTAGACGTTCTTCTCAAATTTAAAGTTTTGGATAGATTCCAAAAAAATGTCGAAGATAAAAATAATGTTTAGTATCTGGAAATTAATTTAACTGGACTACAAGGATATTTGAAGAAATTCTAATCTCAAATATTATTTTTAATTTTTTTAAATAGAATTATAACTCTATTGCAGTTGCAAAAAATTATGAAAATTCTTGATAGATTAAAATGTCGTAGCGGGGTACTTCACTGAAGATCATTTGAACAGCAAGAAATAAAAGATTATAATTTTGGACGTCTCTTAAATGATAAAATGACAAGACCACAAAACATGATTATACTTCTACTTCAATATTTACTTACAGTTGCATTTTTCTCCATGATATCCACAGTAGGGCTCCGCTACTGGTGGTCCATTCCCCAGCCATGTTATTTCTCTAATGAAATGTAATTTCTGTTGGCGAAAAGAACATAGATTTTGCATTTGTAAAATAACTTTGTTCAGAAATGCGATTAATATCAGAAATTTAATTAATTTTAAAAAATTCCAATAATAATTTAAATCATAATAATTCACACTTAAAATATTTTTTAAATTTTATTTTAGCAAATATTTTCTAAACACATTATTTAAAGAATCATTTTAATTTTATAAAAAATAAAACCAATAAACCAAGCTCAAAATAGATAGTAAAGGCGTAAAATTTACCGGAAGATTTGTCTTTTCGTCTTTACCGATAAAATGTGCAATCGGGTAAAGTCCATGTCCCTTTGGGGATCGATTATCTAAAGCGATTAGAGTATAATTGCCCTCTGCGTCGCCATTTTCATCCATGTACACCATGTACCTGCACATAGACATCACAGCCAACAATTTAACAATCTACCTGTTGCTGTATATGACCAGCACTTAATATAAAATATAGTATCATGTAATCTGATAACAGTTTCATGTGCATTAATCATTTTAATGAACTGTTAGTTTGGAAGAAAAAATGTATTAAATTTGAAAAAATTTCATCACGTAAATTTACTCTTTATTAAATTATAATAATTTCCATCTGCGTTCTCTTTTACATTGATAGTATTCTTTAAAGAATTTATTACTTCTATTGAAGGTTTTAATACAGTTTAGTAACAATTTTAGTTTAACCAAAGTGAAAAGCAGGCTTTTCACTAAAGAAAATTTGAACAGCAAGAAATAAAAGATTATAAACATTTAGAGTTTTTAGTTCAGTTAAGTAATAATTTTGGTTTTGATTAAATTTCTTGGGAATGTAATATCGTGATGGCGATGCTTTTCACCAAGGAAAATTTGAACAGCAAGAAATAAAAGATTATAAACATTTAGAGTTTACAGTTCAGTATATTAACAATTTTAGTTCAGGTAACATTTCTTGGGAATGTAATACCGTGGTGATGGGGCTTTTCACTAAAGAATATTTGAACAGCAAAAAATAAAAAAATTATAAACATTTGGAGAAGGTATCCATGTGAGCAGCTCAGAAGCAAAAAGGTGATGAATATATCCGAGCCGAAGCAAATCGATAATAAAGGATAGTTCAAGGTGAACACGGAAAATCTTGAAACCGGGGACGTGAATATCCTAGGATCTAATAAGTCAGGGATGAAATTAGTAGTCATAGTCACTGATCAAGAGGAATAAGATAAAAGAAAACTTACCCCATGGCACTTTCATAGTGAACACCATGCAATGTGGATATCATTTCCCTCCCATTCAACGGGTCCCTATTTTCGTCTAATGCCTGAAGTAATGTCTTCCCGTAAAGGTGAACTGCGTCATACAAATATGCCGTCTCTGGTACAATCTGCCTTGTAACACAATGTGACAGAATCAATATTCATATCTTCAGTAAAACATTTTATTTTTATTTTATTTAAATGATTGCACTATAATTTTAATGATTTATATTAAAAGTGCACTTTCTATAAAGATGGGATAAAAAATGCAATTTATATTTTAAAGAAAAATTTGTTAGCCACCTGAACAACCCCTCCAAGATTGTCCACTGGATTACTAAAGTTGAATGGTGGTTTTCGTCTGTATTCGTTAATTAGTGTTGTGAAATTATCGAAACTAACAGGCGGTGAAGCGACAATACTGAAATAGTTTCGAAATGCTTTTAACATTTTCAAATCAGTTTGTTTCTGCCATAAACCCCGTAAATACTTATCAGGTTCGTGTTGGTCATATTGTTCAATGTCCACTCCAACCACCCAATATTCACCTGAAATAATAAATCCTTTAACATGAATTGTAGATTACAAACACATTCGAAAATTTAATGAGTTAAATTATTAAAGCAAATATTATTCCTCCTGTAAATATGTTACAATTCTGCTATTGTACCCCGTACTCTTTTTTACAAAATCCCCATCAATATAATAATTACTTGCTATTATTTTCTAAACAGGGAAATATTTTTTGTTCAATTTTATTTTGGGAGACAAATGTTTGTTACTATAATCTGTATATTGCTGTAGATAATAAATTAAAACAGTATTAAATTAAAAATAACGGTTATAAAAAAGAAGCATTGTTGCGTTCTAATATGTACCTGAACGTCTTACAGCGGATTATACCTTTTTCCAGGAGTTTTCTCTCGTCTAAAGCCATTAATAATCCCATGTGCTCGTAATAATTTCCGAGTATGATATATACTGTAAGGAATCAAAAACGATTTAAATAGTAAACATTGTTGTAGTTATATTGTTTATCAAATATTTATCCAGTAAAGTATTTAGCAAGAAATAAAAAATTATAAACATTTATAGAAGCTACTGAACAGCAAGAAATAGAAAATTATAAACATTCAGAGAAGGTACTGAACAGCAAGAAATAGAAAATTATAAACATTCAAAGTATCTACTGAACAGCAAGAAATAGAAAATTATAAACATTCAGAGAAGGTACTGAACAGCAAGAAATAGAAAATTACTGAACTTCTTGTTTGTGGCATATTATTGAACAAATTTATCACTGAAATTAATTAATTTTAAAGTATTTGCGCGACACCAGATATTTTTGACATTTTTTTGAGAAGAGAAAAAGCTTTAAGTAAACTAATTAGGTTTTCAATATTCCGACAGACGATAACTGTCATGTGGACTTTTAAAGTTATGCGGGTGATTTTTTATGCAAAAATACAAATCAATGTTAATTCAAGTCTCGCAGAGTGAAATGCGGGCTGCTATAAATAAACAGAAACAACATAATCATCTAACAATTATATTGATTTCTGTATTTTATAATTTAATTTATAAACATTTGAGTCTATTATTGTGATACAAATATACGTGAATTACATTTAAGATATATTTAGTAGTTGCATGGTAAACTAAACTCCCAAACAGTAAACTCTGTCCTCCAATCTGGACTTCATGTTTAACACTCCATAGTCTATGGGTATTGTATATATATGCGTATGCAAGTTCAACAGAAACTTTAGTTTATAGTAGCTTTGTACTCAAGTACTTACTTCGCGTTTCACTATACGTCTCGCTGACAAGTTTGTGAAAAGGATTTTTCATATGAGTCACGTGATAGGGTTCCTCCCAACATTGCAAATAGTTGACTGTAATACCAGCTGCAGCAAATGATGACAAAATTGTGCTTGCCACTGTTGACATTTTATTGAATTCAAATAAACTTGAATTCATGTATAGAAAAGATACCTGAAATATCGTTAGCATTAATTAATTAATTTTACTAATTATTTTGATCATTCTTTTCTATAAAATTAGTTGAACATACTTTTGTCCAATTAAATGCAGTAAGTACCGAAACAATAGATTTTGATATTTGTGTATCAGGAGGTCGCGTTCTGGCAAATGTTGGAAATTCTAGTTTGTCTGATGTTTCATGATGTGTACAAAACTGTAAACATTAGTAAATTTATGTCACATGAAAATAAGTGAAAGGTCATTATTAGGAATAGAACAAAATTAAAATTAGGAATGCTTGCAGTTTGTATTGATCAAACATTTTTTAAGTTATGATTTAAAATTTTAAGAAAAACATCATAGGGAACTATGATCTTTTTTATTTTTACTATTAAATTCGGTCTTTTTAAGAGAATGACCCTTAAATATAAGAATTTGTTGAAAGGCATTTTCTTACATAAGATATCATTGGTATATTAAAGGCAGAGGCCATTCGTCCCTCGTGAACACAAGTTTCTTGTGGCCCAATATAAGCACTGACGTTCTTCGTCCAAAGATCTGCTGTCATCAAAATGCTTGTCTCTTCTTCGCCGTAGGTCTCGGCAATCAGAAATTCCAGTTTGTGACCACGTCTACCTAACTCACCAGCATTTACCTGAGGAATTTTTGGAAAAATCTGTTTACAGATGCCTTGGATTCCGCACTCTTAACATTATATGGCGTTGATATCGAAATAAGAAAGTAAAATAAAAATACAACTAGCACAGTTTTTGATAACTTTATTTAAGTATGAAATTGAAAATAATAAATGCATATATAACGTATGTGTATTATTCACGTGAGATTAGATCAATTTGGTTTAGAGCTAAAGCTTGGGGAGATTTGCGAGGAACATAGTGAAGATTATGTGGTTTAGGAGCAGGTAAACAGTAATGTGGGTGCATGAGTATAATACTAATCGTGTATACGTATATACCTCCTCTACAGCCAAGGTGATGGCGCCGGAAATCCGAAAGCCAGGACGTTGATACTCAAAGTCGTTTGGCCGTCTCTTTGAGCCTGTAATGTATCCCAAGGTGAAAGTTTTACCCTTTACACCCACCTGTAGTAATGTAAGAGTTAACAACGTCGTCACGAAGAGACTAGACCATTTCAAGTGTACCAGTGGCATGCCCAACTGCAAACCCTGCAAGAACATAATCGTAAATTCCCTTTCACAGCTGTCTACATTTCCACGCTCTTAGTTATAATCTTAAATCTAGTTACCTCTGATATACAATTATCATATTTTGTCTATTTTACAAAATTTATTTTCATTTCTTCCTTACAATGTTATTCCTAATAATAATATTATTCCTTCATGTCGTCCATTATGATTGAAATTATTTTCTGATTTTGTATTTAAACAAAACAAAAATCTGTATCCTCATTGTTTTTAAATGCAATGCGCGTAATGAATAAGTTTTAGATAGGTAAACTAACATGTCATTAAGTATGCAATCTAAACTCCATTTGTGGGGTGTATGGACTAAGTGAATGTATTATGCATACAAGTATAGGTTTCCATAGTAAGCAGCTTAAGAAAATTGTGATGGTAACATAGTTTCAATTAACTAGATAATAATATTAAGCTCTATTTAAACTGGTGGGCTTATGTTTCTGAGAAATTTACCCATCGCTTTGTTTTACTTTCTGCATTCACTTTATTTAATAATTATATTTGATTACATGCTTCATTTAACTATTATTATTTCAATTAACTATTAGAACCTGGCATCTATTAATTAAGATACTGTAGTTAGAACAAACGTTACTACCTTTGGGAATGTCACGTCGAATGATAAGTCAATTTGCTACTTTATCGACAACAAGAAAAAAGGTAATAAATTTGGTTCTGATAAAAATTCTTGTGGTGGTGGGGCTTTTCACTAAAGAAAATTTGAACAACAAAAAATAAAAGATTATAAACATTTAGAGTTTACAGTTCAGTTTAATAATAATTTTGGTTCTGATGAAATTTTAAGGAATGTATATCGTGGTAGTGGAGTTTTTCGCCAAGGAAAATTTGAACAGCAAGAAATAAAAGATTATAAACATTTAGGGTTTACAGTTCTGTTTAGCAATAATTGTGGTTCTGATGAAGAACGATGAGAATGCATATCGTGGTGGAGGGACTTTTTACCAAAGAAAATTTGAACAGCAAGAAATAAAAGATTATAAACATTTAGAGTTTACAGTTCAGTTTAATAATAATTAAAGTTCTGGTAAAATTAACGGAAACGTTATATTGTGGTGGTGGGGCTTTTCACTAAATAAAGTTTGAACAGCAAGAAGTAAAAGATTATAAATATTTAGAGTTTACAGTTCAGTTTAATAATAATTTTAGTTCTGGTAAAATTTCGTGTGAATGTAATATCAGCAAGGTTCTGATGAAATTGTAAGGAATGTATATCGTGGTGGTGGGGCTTTTCAGTAAAGTAAATTTGAACAGCAAAAAATAAAAGATTATAAACATTTAGAGTTTATAGTTCAGTTTAGTAAATAATTTTGATTCTTATGAAATTTTAAGGAATGTATATCGTGGTGGTGGAGCTTTTCACTAAAGAAAATTTGAACAGCAAGAAATAAAAGATTATAAACATTTAGAGAAGGTACCCCATGTCTTCTCAATGGTTTATTGTTAGACTGGTTGTTTGTACTACTGAGATATATGCTGTATTGTCTCCTTGGGGTCTCCCGTGTCACTCTGATTGTCGTCACTTCAAAACAAATTTCGATACTTTCGAAAATGCGTACATTACTCAAAAATTAAAATTCTTAAACATTTACTTTGCCAGCAATTGTTGTAACATATGGTTTCAAATTTGTAAATGTTCTAAAATTTTTAAATTGTGCATTTATTGTTTTTGAAATATTAAAAAAATTCTCACCCTCTCTCGTTCACAGTATATTATTAAAATAAACTTCTACAATAATTAATTGAGAGTGATATTTACTCTTTGAAACTCAGTTTCGAGGTTGTCGATCATTTTCAGTTGAACGAACTAACAAGATAAAACACGTGAAAGCGCCTGCCTATCGAGAAATTATGTACACTCTATAAATCATAGAATCGAGAAGGGTTTTCGATGTGTACAGTTTGATGCGTTGACGGTGTGTCAAAATGCGTCGGTGGCAAAACGTGGTTTCATCCATCAAATATACGCATAGGGTCGCTTAACATCCCAAGGCTTTAGCTTCATCTCAAATACATTCAGAATTGTTGTCCCATGACAGCATGTTGTCCACCAAATCACTCGCAAAAGCTTTTTTGTCGTACATGTCACGCACTTCATATAAGATTTTTCCCCTCAAAATAATTCTACATAAATAATCTTTCAATTCTGAAGAGATTCTTTTCTTTGATTTGAGGGATTTTATTTTATTCAAGACAGATGTCTTGGTAGTTGAAAAATTAATTCTTTTCTAATGGGCAAAAAATTAGTATACAATAACAATTCTTTAATCAGTTTTTGCAGAAAAATGGTTGTTCTAAATTTGTAAAATAATTTTTTAAAAATTCATATATGGGTGTTTGGTATATTTGAGCCTGTTACATCGATAATGTTTAAGTGTAGCTAGCTTTGACGTAATATCCATTTTCAAAGCAATAGTTAATGGCTTTTGGTGTTGTTCACTCACGTGACAATAGATTTCAAATTCAAACAATGTTCCAATTGAGAGAAAAAAAGTTACATTTATTTTCAAGTCTAACTTTTTATTACAATATTTTTGTTTGTAGAAAATAAATTTTTTAATTCATTGACAAGAGTAGAAAAAATTGGAGAATTGTGGTGTGATTTTTATTTAAACTAATGAAATGAGAATAAACTCCAAAGACATTAGGAAAAAGTGGAATTAGATCGTTGCCTTTTAGAGTGTTTCATTATATCATTCAGAGTAAGCAATTATTGTCAATCTATAAAAGGGGAATCTGATTTTTATAAGTGGATTTTACCGGAAAGTCAAAATTTTCTATAAGGAACTTAAGTGTAATGAAGAAAACCGGTAAAAACCACGGGACATCATTAACAATAATCGATCTCCTATGGAGTGGCTTGTGATACACTTTTCGTTCAATCCACTCTCACTTGTTTTACTTTAAGTAGTAGTAGTAGACAAATTTTTGTTTGCTGACCGTGTCTTTTCTTGAGAATTATTTGGAAACAAAAAATAGAATATAATTACAATTTATATTCACATTTATACAAACCAATTGATAGGCAAATTTTAATGATTTTAATAAAACTTTGTCCAATTATAGACGGCCACGCAAGTTCGTCACCTTTCTCTTCTTTCTCACGTGAGACACACCGCGTAATGAAGGGCTTTTTGCACTGGAGAATAACGATGAACGTGAGAATCTTTGAAGTTCGTGTACAGCATCAATAAATTTTCAAGTAGGCCTCGATAAATCTTGAATGTCTTTTAAAGAATGAAAGACCGGTCAAGGAAAAGCGGCAAAAATCCACAACTTATAGAAACACACGTAATACCTTATTTAAGATAAATAAAGTCTTATTGAATTGTTTTCTTAAAAAAAATTAATTTTTCATTTTAAAATAATACAGAAATCGAAAAAAAAATTGTATCCATATTTATTAATCTGCAGGGTACTGGAAAGTTTGCAGTCAATCTTGAAAGATGAATAATTTTCGCTCATTAGATTTAAGCTTGAAAGAAACGTGAAGCTCCTTCACTATTTTAATTAACGTCTGGTATGAGATTTATTGGATGAAATTTTATTTTTTATTGACTCTGGTCCCTTAATTTTCTTAGAGCTTTCAATTAAATATTCTAAGAGATAAAAATCGGATATAATTTAGATCCTGACAATAAAAAATATTACCAGGTCTTCGAATAAGTAAAAAAAAATAGTTCAGGTTCGAAACGAGGTCCGAAACTAGTATAGAGGACATGCGTCAGGATTTTATTTTTTGGAGAGCGATTAACTGTCATTCTGTCATCGTCAGATATAATAAAAAGTTTCACATTTCGAAACCAGTGAAAAAGAGAGTTTATAAAGTGAATGTTATTTTTAACTATTTTTTTATACTTTTAATTTTTTTAAATTTTTTATTTTATATAAAATCACATGCTATTTTATATAAATTTAGTATTATTATAAAGTTTAACAAATATAGAGTTAAGAGAGAAAAAAAGTTGCATTCAAGTTGCAAATGAAAGTATTGAGTAATGAGCGAAATTATTGTCGATCAAATCGCGTTACCGCTGGAGTAGAATTTAAGAAGAATATCACCCCGAGGCTGACTGTTGTTTCTATATGAAGTGATATTTCACGCTGATTTACATTTATTGCGACATAAAAGGAGACCGATATTCCTCAGGCAGTAACACATTTAAAAATTCTTGTTATGTCGAGTTTATTACAACACGAAGAGAAATAGTTTAATTTGGTTATATATATACTAAACTCTATTTAGATTTTTATCTGTTAATGCGGTTTGTTGGGTAGATATTTAGGATCTGTTAACTGGATCATTCTAAAACTTATCTATTTTTTTATGACGATATAATACTTCTAATGTAATTGAAATTTTTTTAATTGTGTCTGCAGATTGAATTTTCTAATTTTTTATTTACTTACTAAATCTAGTCACAAATATCTGTTAATGCTATTCCTTAGTCTATTAATAAGAGTTAACATAACATTAAATCAGTCGTACAATAAAAATAAACAATGTTTGAATCTATCGAAGATATATTATTCTTATTAATTGCGAATGTAGTGGCAATTTATTTATCATATAAATATCATGAAAAAGTAGTCGAAGTCGCAAAAGAAGTCCTACCAGAGCAATGGTACGAAACACTTAAACTTACAGAGTAAAAAAAAATAACATTAAAATAAGAAAACATTTTAAAAAATAAAATTTTTTTTGATCACAAGAAAATTATTAAAATGGTTTTATTTAACGTTTCAAAATGTATTGACTGAAAAACGTTCGAAATTGTTTTCGTTAATATTAATTAATAGCTCAGAAATACACCTGAAAAGCTTTTAACTAATGTCTCTAACTCCATAGATTAAAGTTGACACAATTTTTCAACTGGACTATTTCGGTTTCTTTGCATGTTCTCACATCTTAACAGATTTTCAGTCTCATTTTAACAGTCTTTTCCAGACAAAAAAGTAAGCTGAAAGATCTTTCTAATTGAAGGAAAAAAAATTTATTTTTTAAGACTTTAAATTTTATAATTTAAAACGATTCTTTCCATTTCGAACGTTTTTGTTGTACTCCGACAGGATTAAATGGCAAGAATTTCGCGTATATTATCAGGAACATGTTTTGTGACGAAATTTTGTAATTCAGCATAAAAATAATGCACTAAACAAATAGCACAAAAGTTCGTAAAAAGAACTACCATTAGCAAAGTTATAATATCCGTCATTATTGCCTTTGTTTATCTGACTGACCTTATAAAATTATAAATGTGTATATATGAATCTGTTTCTTTCTTATTAATAATTTGAACAGAATCGAGTCCCTAGGAAAGAAGAATTTTAATAAATATAGACCCCTCGTAGGATTTGAAAATTCTTTTCACTTAAAAATATATAATTAATAAATACGAGAACTAGAAAACTTATCCTTTACAACTGAAATCATCATGAACTCATCTCATAAATTTGTTCTATGGCCCAGTAAATGTGAACACGGGAATGACTAGAAAAATCTGGTATAATTTTGAAATTTAATGTTCAAAAACTATAGGTACTTATTATGTTATACCAATTCTTTTTAATAAGAAGAAGCAAATAAATATTTCATTATCCTCTTCTATTGAGTATCCATAAAGCAAAAAGAAAAATGTCTGATCATAGTCAGATAAGGCCTTTCTGGATCATGACTATTACTATCATTGTCACTACTATAATTACTATAACCTTCCTCGTACTGATCGCCACAGGAATAATCGGTCCACAATAAGTCTAAGCATGTCTTATAGGTAATATTTTTTAAAACTATATACATTTGGAAAAGAAATAAGTATTTGGATTAAAAATAGTTATGGTCCAGTACATATTTTGAGGAATTTCTTTTTCATGATAAAATTTAATGAAATATCTTGAAGTTTTAATATGTTACTCCACAAGCATTGAAGAAAATGAATTTTTTTTAATTACATGTAGCTGGATATGGGTAACAAGGTACCACCTGGACTACTTTCCAAATTGGGCAGCATCAAAGAAAATTTGAACAGCAAGAAATAAAAGATTATAAACATTTAGAGTTTACAGTTCCGTTTAGCAATAATTGTGGTTCTGATGAAATTTTAAGGAATGTATATTGTAGTGGTGGGGCTTTTCACTAAGAAAAATTTGAACAGCAAGAAATAAAAGATTATAAACATTTAGAGTTTACAGTTCCGTTTAGCAATAATTGTGGTACTGATGAAATTTTAAGGAATGCATATTGTGGTGGTGGGGCTTTTCACTAAGGAAAATTTGAACAGCAAGAAATAAAAGATTATAAACATTTAGAGTTCACAGTTCAGTTTAGTAATAACTAAGGTTCTGGTAAAATTGAACAGCAAGAAATAAAAGATTATAAACATATAGAGTTTACAGTTCAGTTTAGTAATAATTTTGATTCTGATAAAATTTCCTGGGAATGTAATATCGTGATGGCGATGCTTTTCACCAAGGAAAATTTGAACAGCAAGAAATAAAAGATTATAAACATTTATAGTTTACAGTTCAGTATATTAACAATTTTAGTTCAGGTAACATTTCGTGGGAAAGTAATATCGTGGTGGTGGGGCTTTTCACTTAAGAAAATTTGAACAGCAAGAAATAAAAGATTATAAACACGAACTTCCCGTTTCTGGTTTGCTCAAATGGGGTACTGACCTTGAATTCAATAATTACATTCTTGCTTTTTGGATGGCCAAAAAGGACAAGGACAAAAAAAAATATTTTTTTTTTGAAACATTTTTTTTTTGTAATTTGAAGACTTTTAATTTCTTGCAACACATGCTTTTTTAATCTTTAATTATGTTTCTTTTTTTACGTAAAATGCATAGTTTTATTTCCAATATATCAATACAGCAATTAAACTAACTGCGGTGATAACGAGGACAATAATTGAGGCAATAAAAAGCCATGTTGACGTATCCATTTCCATAGTTCTTCTTGTTGACTATATGCAATTGTTAGTAAAAGATTTAATACTTTTTGTTTTCTCTTATTATAGAAGGAGTATTAGATTTTAATATCAGCATACTATATTCAAAAGTAATGCGCTAGAAGTAGAATATTATCGGACGAAAAAAAAAATTCTGTTCCTTTACAACATTTAGATTTTTTTTCATTGCATACTTTTTCTCTAATTTTTAATTATGTTTCGTTTTATAAAAATGCATACTTTTATTTCCAAAATACTATGATGAGAATTACACTAACAATGGTGATAATCAGCAGTGCAATTGCTGACAACCAAAGCCATGTTGATGAGTCCATTTCCATAATTGTCTTGTTTACTATATAAAATTATTAGTAAAAGATTTAATACTTTTTGTTTTCTCTTATTATAGAAAAATTATTAGATTTAAATAGCAGCATATTGTTACTTTTGTGTCTTTTAATTTCTTTCATGGTTCTTTGCTTAATCTTCCATTAAATTCTGTTTCTGTGTTTGATTGCATGTTTTTATTCCTAAATTACGTAGATAAAAAATATAATATATAGGGAGCATATCAATAATAAAGAAATTGTGCTAATCCAGATCCATGTTGATGTGTCATACTCGACCATATTTCTTTTTTAGTCTATACAGTTGTTAATAATTAATAAAAGATCTAGAATTGTTATGTTCTCTTATTAAAAATGCAGTTATCGGCTAATATCAGTATACTGCTAGGACTTGAAGTTCTAGAACCAGAAATGCGATTGATGTGGAAATTTGAAGAAATATTTTCGGAAAAATTATTTTGCGGTAAATTCAAGTTTTCAGTTGAATGACTCGATGCATTTTTCGTATTTGTAATTAATGTTTTCCTCTAAATCTGTCAGTGGAATTGTTTTTTTCATAGTATCTTTTGATTCTTTCAGTAATACCAATTCTGTTTTACATTGAAACCAATTGTTGTACAAGTGAAGGGAATATTCCGTTATCTCTATATATTTGTCTAATAAATCAATGTAGTCATCGAGCAAGTGGATGTATTTACAATCATTTGACATATTTCTCTTCTTTTTTACTAGAAGATTTTAAATAGTTCTACTTCCTTTGACTGAACTTTTCTTCTCCTGTGAAACCAACGTCAGATTTTTGAATTCGTGGATAAATATTCCTGAAGTCTTGTTAACACGATTCTGCCTTTGCTGATCTTACATTTATTTTTCGTTCTTGTGATAATATTCTTTGCCTCCTTAAGGATTAGTATTTATTTTAGCGATGTATTTCTTCTTATATATAAAGAGCAATTTAGACTTTAATAACAAGTTAATAATAAATTGTAACAAATAATAACAACTATAAAGAACAATGAAAAGATTGTTACATGGGGACGAAGGGTGTAAAATGTCCACAAAAAAAAGCGTTACATAATTTAAGTATAGCCCCTGATCGGAAGTATTATTCAACTTTGTGAAGATATAACAAATATTCATCAAAAGATATTTTATGAGAATTACTAGTCCAAATTTTAATTATTACTATTTAAAATTAAATTGAAAAAACATTAGGGAAAGAAATGTGGATTAGTTGACGTAACAAATAATAAACAGAGAGTAGTGATTAAAAAAATCCGTAATTTAGTGAAAATTGTAAATTAAAATCCCCACTTAAAAGTAGTGTTAATTATAAATATATGTTTCACTTCGCGCGCGACCTCATTTCATCAATATCACTTGTCTATTAGGGAAGAAATGTTACGAGTACCTGACGCGTGATCAACATGGATAATAAAAAGACTTCTTTTTATATTATCAAATACTAAAATGTATCTCGCGCTGCTTACCAGAGTACCCTATCTATATTTTTGAACACGAAACACAAATCCAAGATTAAATTTTACTCGAGACTTCTAGGGATCACTGATTACGAGCCTGGAGTCAGATTTTCAAAATTCAAAATGGAGGATCCAATATGGCGGACTCTAAGACATAGTTAATTTTTTATGAAACTTGGTATCTAGGGGTTTTTGGGTGTTTAATTAATTTAAGGAATTTAATTTCATTCGAAATGGTTATTTAATTAATTGACAGTTTGTGATTACATAACTTGTTATTTGTTTTGGGTTTGAAAATCCTCAGGACAAGTTAACTGGTTATAATATTAATTAATAATTAATTATAACATTAACTGACAGTTTGTGATTACATAACTTGTTATTTGTTTTGGGTTTGAAAATTCTCAAGACAATCTTCTTTTCTTTATATGTAACATATTATCAAATTTACGAAATACAAAATGGCGGATCTAATATGGCGGACAGATTTTTAAGAAATAGTTGAATTTTTATGATGATTGGAAACTAGGGGTTTTCTGGGTCAGTGACTATAAATCTGAAGTCAGAAATATATTGACGAATATATATTAGCTGCCGGTTATGAAGTGAAAATAGTTTTCAATTGCACATTCCGTTTAGGAAGGTGGCAATATAAAAGCGTACGCTTTTATGAAACTTTTAATCAAACACTTTGTCAAGCTTAAAGTTAAGATTATCTCATTTCCTCAGTTTCAAGCTTTTTTCCTTCCTCTTTTTTTTTACGTTATCGCAATAAAGTACAAACGCCGAGGTCCTTTCCGCTAAGAATAAGTTGGTCACGTAATGCGTGCACAGTGCAAGAGAGGCAAGCAGCTCTATTTTATTCTATATGGACTCCTTTTTATTTGAGTCTTTCTTTGAACATCACTGTCATCATTAACCTTAATATAAGAACTAGAAAAATATTTTTTTTTTTATTTCAAAATAAGAAATAAAACAGGATATTAAATTAGTAAGCATATTACTTAAAATTTTGTTAAAATATATTAAATTTTGTTTTAAACATTAATTTTCTAAGTTAATTAAAAAATATTTATTTTGAAAAAAAAATTTTATTAGTAGAGTTATTATTTTTGCTGATAAATTTTTATATTTGTCTTAATTGCAAATATTGTTAAGAGTCATTATTGGGCTTTATTTGTTAAAAATGCAGTTCATTAAAGACTCTTCGCTTTACTCTAATTAAATTGCTCGATTACGCTTAATATATCGTCAAGTTGCAAAGGAATGTGCACGTTTTACTTTGCGAATTTCAAAGCGCATTGGCAATTCTATCCACGAGATTCCCGTTCATCGCAGAAAACCCCCAACATAAGGCGGCTATTGCAAAAGTTTCTTTATAGTACTTCAAGAAACTTTTATTTCGCGACGATTCTTCTTTTGAAATCCAACTTTTCTTAATTTCAAAGTTACTTGCAAACGTGTTCGTGTAAAAAATATATATAATAAAAATATTTTTTTGCCATAAGAAACTAATTTACGAATATACATAAAATATTTATTAATGATAATTTATTAAAATATTTATAATAGTTTGTAATAATTGTATACAATTTTGAACTTTTCTTCGGATCGAATTACCCTTAATCCCCAAGTATCTTTACTTGGAAGGGGGCTTAATTTTTTAAAATAAATAATATTTCTAATAATTTTTCTTAAAAAAAATTGATATTATATAAAATAATTAAAATATAGAATACAAGTGATATAAATTAAAGCATAAATTAATAAATAATTTTAAATTACTTGCATTCTAAATTTTAATTATTTTATATATCAAATTTTTTTTAGAAAAATGATTAAAAATATTATTTCTTTTGAAAAATTAACCCCTCTTTAATATAAAAATGTTTATATTTTTTTGCAAATTGACAAAATTTTACTTTTTGTTCCAAAAAATAAGTTTTACTTGAATTTCTTACATTCTGCGAATAGTTTTTTTCCAAAAAGTTTTGTTTATTTTAATTTTATATAAAACAATTATTTTTGCAAATTATTTTATAGGAAAATAGAAAAATATTCATTACCTCACTGGAAACTATTGGATATTATCACACCTATGACTCCTGATGAAAATGATTCATATCGAATTTTATTTTTTGAGTTGGCACTTGTTTAGAAAAAAAATTTCGCCGGCGCAAAGTTGTCTTCTAATAATTGCGCGAGTGTCTTGAAAATTCTACAACATTGAACGAAGGCGTGCGCGAACAGACTGACAACGCTTTCGTTTCATTCTCAAACGGAGAACGTGAACCGCTTCTCGATATATAATAATAGGAAAGGCGCATGATCAGTTTTTTTTTACTATATTTTTGAAATTCTTTTGACCCTATTTTTATTTATTTATTATTTTTACCCTAAAAACGAGATTTTTATATTCTTTTTTAAATTTTTTTTTTACTCATGATCGTAGACCGCATTTAAAGAAACTAGAAAAATTAACATCAATTTTCTGTCAATGGGAAAAGGAAAGATTGAAATTGATTTATAGTAACGGAAAACTAAATAAAAATCTACCAAATAGTGTAATCAGAAAAAAAAATTTTTTTGTTTTATTTTTTAATTTGAATTTAAGGATGTTTTGAACTATTTGCACTGAAGATAATTTTTACTAAAATTTTATGAACCAGTCGGTGTACCACTATTTGAAGCAGCTGCATCAGCAACAGGATCCTTATTTTTCGTAAACAACTTTTTTATTTTGTCATGACAAAAGTATATTGTCAAAGCAGTGGCAATTACTGCGATAAGCCCACCGATCACTAAGTAGAGGAATTCAATCTCCATTATTTAGCAGCCTGAAATATGTAAACTGTAAGTGGTGCAAAATATTAAATATTATGTTTACTCTTATTAATAGTTTAAATTTAAAACCAAGAGATTGTTGAGAATATTATGACAGAAGAAAATGAGAATTCATAATAATATAATTCTGTAGGTAAAAGTGATATGTCTAGATTGAAATTTTATTGATGATATATTTAGAAGGCGATATAACCTTCTATAGACTCGATATATACATATATAGATAGTTGTATTTTGTCTCCCGCATTATGTGACATGCACACAATTTCTTTTTACCAATGAGGGACGATTGAATATTGCGTAAGTCTACATAATGTGAATGAATCTGGAAAAATAAATATATATACTATGAAAAAAGGAGATTAATTAAAAAGGAAAGTAATTGTAATTTAATTTTTCACTTGATATAAGATAAATGAATAAAAATTTGTTAAATATATTTTTCATAAAAAGTAATATGAAAAAAAAATTTATATTTAAATTATAAAATGTATTTAAAACAGTTCCAAAAATTCGGTACAATAGGTCAACTTTTACGATTTAGAGAAATTAGAATTACGAATTTGTGGTTAGATTTGCGAAATTCAAAATGGCGCTCGATGATTATGAATTTGATGTCAGATTTACAAAATCCAAAATGGCGGATGAAATTTTTGGAAAATCATCAAATACGCAACAGAAATATTAATTATTCTTAAATTTAATTGTTGTAGGACAGAACAACAGTCGTTTTTTCAGTATAGGTAAATAGTTTACTCAAAGTACAATAGAGGTGAATTCGTTATTCTCTGAATGTGTTAAATTACTAAGATTATAAATTGGCAGGGTCTCTAAAGCAATAGTATATCCTTTGAATAGGAGTCCATAAAGGATTTTAGCTGTAGGTCGTATCGAGAACCAAACTGTCGAATGAAGTGCTTTACAACGTTTGTCACATAAATTCGCCTAGAATTCCTAGTTAATTTACAATTAGTCTATGTGCACAATCGATATTATAGCTAATTCACGTTCAGCATTTACATAAATTTATTCACAAATTAATTAAATTCCCCAATGGGTAGATTTCATCAAAAGACATTTTAAAGACGTTTTAAAACTTTTCTATGTCTTGGCCATTATAGATCTGTCTTCAGCGGCTAAGGTGCTTAAGGCGTAACAGTAATCCTTCTAGTCCAAGGTATTCGAGTTCGATCCCAGCTTCGTAGGAATTTTTTCATTATTTCTCTATAATTTAAAAGAATATAAAATTAAACGTAGAATAAATCTAATACAATATTACTGTGTTCCAACTTGGAAAATAATGTGAAAAAAGTGTCTTAGAAGATTTGAAGGGATGTGAAAACGACGTCTTTAAAAGACACTTACTTTTTAAAAGTTTTTTTTTGGATGTCTTTTGCAGACGTCGTTTGGACATCTTTTTTCAATTAAAACAACTTTTGGCTTTCTTGATAATTCACAGTTAACTTTCAAATGTAAGATATTAATAAGAGTATAAATATTTCTGATTTTTATTCAACTCCACATACATCACAACCAACTAAATAATGGAAGTAGATATTCTCTATTTAATAATTGGATTTCTTGTCCTAATCATTTTAACAGCTGTGCCAGTATATATCTTTCATGAAAAAATAAAAGAAAGGCTTACTGGAAAAAAAGAAGGTACTCAGAGCTAAATGGAAACATAAAAGCAAAATATTTAAATTATAAAAAAATAAATATAAAAAAAATTTTTTTTTGCGAATTGTTTTGCAGTTCTGGATGCACTATAAAAAAAGGTTCTAAGTTAGAGCTGATTTCGGTATTAAAAATTAAAATAAAACCAAATTACGATTTAGTACCAAAATTGATACTAAACCATCCCTGGAAACCAAATTTCAATTACTTTATTCCTGTGTTTTAAAAAAAATTCAGGAAAGAAAGTTTCAAAAGATACCTCAATGGTGTAACTCCCCCTTTTAAATATAGATATTAATTCCAAAGTATAAATTCAAAATTTAGTCTCTCTTCACAAAATAAAATTTCTTTATATTTTTGTTTAGAACAAAATTTGTTGAAGAAAAAGTAAATTAGAATTTGATATAAAATCTTGGATAATGTGAAATTTATTCAACATTCTCATAGACTTTCCTATCAATATATTGATTATTTTCAAACTTCAGTATCCGTTTTACTCGCAGAGATAATATAAAAATACATATAATTTTTTATTTGTAATTATCCAAATGTGGTATAAATTAGTAAAATTAGATATTTCTCAAGTATCAAATTTGTACATTAAAAAAAAAATCTTATGATTAATCTTTAAAAATATATATTTTGCTCTCTTCTATTTCCTGATTATGATAAGATTATTTTATATGTGAGAACCCTGTAGAATGATATTCTTTTAGAGAATAAAAAAGAATCTGTAAGATGGCACTAGAATTCACTTTTCGTCGATAAAGCAGAAAAATGAGAAACTTTTATTCGAGATTTTAAAGATACTTCAAACAAACAAAAATTCTAAAATTACACTTAAATATTTGTTTATTGAAATCTTTTTTCATTTTCGTGCATTTGATTCTAATTTTTTTCCTTACTTATATAAATAATTTCATTTACTTAGAAATAAATAAATTTGAACTGATCCTTTGTTAAAATTAGTTAAATCTTTAATTTTACTTTAAGTTTGTAATTTTTGAGTTTATTTTTAATAAATTTTTCAGAAATAGAACCACTGTCTAGAATCTTAGTCTCGATATCGGTAAGAATTGTAAATTCAGCATATATTAAAAATCGTTAATTTTGCTACTAAAACGAAGAATTCTTTTTAATTTTATTAAAAGGTTTATATTAGATGTATACAAATTGTACATAGAACTCGTGAATATGATATTTAATTGCTTTACGTGTTTTCATTTTATGGAAAATTAAAGGGGGGGGGATGAAGGAGCAAATTTATCTCTGAATGCGTCATTTTATTAAAAAAAAGGATACTAAATAAAAAGAGGATTTAATTTTAATTTAATTTTTTTCCCTTAATAATTCATACTTACTGCGTAATTTTCAATGGCTTTATTGTTGATTGCATTATTCTATATCTCGTTAGCGATTTAAATATAATCCACTTAATGGCTTTAACGAAAAAAAGGATATAAATTTTTTTTATTTAAACACCATTACAACCGGAAAGGTTTAAAATATTTAATTGCATGGTACGTAGGAATTTTTAGTGTAATTAGCAAATTGTTCCCAAGTGATGTTTTATTTTAAAAGTATTTTAATAAATTTTATCTGAATATTATAATGAATCACTCGAATTTTATTTAATATACATTACATTGTTCAAGATCGAAATTATATTAATAATAATTAAAGAGAGTATTAAAGATTATCAGGAGTATTATCTTTCCATTTATATAATTTTTTTTTATTGTTACAATTAAATAGCTTCTAATAATCAAAGAAGAATATATGATTCGATTTTCCAAAGACATATAGTTTTTACTTCGGCGCCTAATTGAACTCCCGAGGAGGCTAATCCTTAGAAATTAATGTCAGAGGAAAGGTATCATTAATTAATTATGCGTACTTTTTTTTCCTTCTATTCTTTTTGACTTTTTCCTTCTATTTCCTCTACAACTTCTGTTTCCGTTTATGTTTTACTTTCTTTTTTCTCTCCTCTCTCTCTTTTTTTTGACTTATTTTACTTGTTCTGTAGTCGTAATGCTTGCTGACTCTTGAAGGCATTCATAATTGCAAATCAATACTCACTTTACTATTTGATCCGGTCTCATCATCACATTTCGCATGCAAAGCGATTCATCTAGAAAAAAAATTTGAGATGCTTGAGAAAATAAGCATCTTTTCATGTTTTCAACGCTGCTTCAAAAGCTCTCTCTCTCTCTCTCACTTCTCCTTTGAAAGAATGATAAATTTTTGCAAAAAAATAATCCTAATGGTATTGATCGCAAATAAAGTGAGGAAAAGCATTTTGGACTTTCTCTAATAATTGATGGTTTTATTAAGCAAAGAAAAAAATAGAATTAACGAAGTGGAAAGTACGATTCAGTGAATTAAAAGTTTTATTCTTGTATTGTTTGGAAAAAAATTTTCTTTTCAAACGTATTTTAAAAGACATTTATTTATTGTTTTATTGATTTATTTATTTTGATAGTTTTTATTTATTTAAATTGGTTATTTTAATATTTGACAGTATGGGGTTATGAACTATTTTTATTTATTCCATTAATCTCTTTAATTTTCTGAAAACTACGCAATCTCTTCTCCTAAATGCGTAATTTATAATAATTTTGATTTTTAAGATTTAATTCAGTAAAGTTCATTTTGATTGTGTTCCGATTATAAAATATTAACTTCTAATTGTATTTAATTACTAGGATTCAAAATTATGTCAAGTAATTATTATTTTGCGATTATTTTGTTTCCTTTTAATATTTTGCATTGCTTTATGTTTTATAATTGATGTATGATTTGATTTTGAATTTAAATGAGTTTCGCGCCATTTTCTAGCAGACAGAAATGCGCTCGCGCTCCGGAGTTTAGGGTTTGGTTATAGTCTAATTCAGACGCGACTGGCTTCTCGAAACACGAGGCAAGAAACAATTGTGGTGAGTCGATATAACTATTTTCTATTATATTTGGTTAATTTAAAACACAAATTCCATTAGATTTACGCTCAAGTTTTTCTTTTATATATAAGCTGAGGGTTTAATTTATCAGAATGTCTCCATTATCGAAATATTAATTAATTATTAGTTGAAATTTTAAATTAACGATATATTGCGATATTCGTATGTATTTATGGTCTATAATTATTTTTAGGCCATAGGTATTATAGAATATCGAATTATTGTGGAGTGTGTCACTAGACTGACCATCCACGAGGAGCAAATGACTATCACAACATGCGACCCAACTGGAAACTGTGGAAGTTATTCCAGTAGTAGCATTCAAGTTAAGATAAGATGAATCTCAAGCAGTCATAACTGGAGACCCTTGTTATAGATTCTACCGGAACCGCCAGTCATAACTGCTTGAAACTCAAGTTGCGTAGACTTTAATGCTACTACTGAAGTCAGTCATTTTCTAATCAGGTAACAACTTATCCATTGTAATTAAAATTTGCTCAACGTCAAGAGATACATGCTCACTCATAAGCGATATCACTTCTTCTGACAGATGGTCGTCAAATTTAACACACGGATTTAATACATAACAAAACTTTGTTGCAATAACTAAAACAGAAGTCTTTCTCTATTTTAGACAAATAAGACTTTCTATTCGTTCTACAAATATTATTATAGTTTTACATATTATTACATGAGATCATAAGACACATTAATTTTTTTTATGTTACAAATAGAGAAAAAAGGATCGTGTCTTATACGAGAAAAGAAATTTTATATTTGCTCAAAGAGAACCTCAATTTATGGTAATTAGCTTACTTGTCCTGAGGATTTTCAAACCCAAAACAAATAACAGGTTATGTAATCACAAACTGTCAATTATAATGTTATAAGCAATTATTAAAGTTATAACCACTTTACTTGTCCTGTGGATTTTCAAACCCAAAACAAATAACAAGTTATGTAATCACAAACTGTCAATTATAATGTTATAAGCAATTATTAAAGTTATAACCACTTTACTTGTCCTGTGGATTTTCAAACCCAAAACAAATAACAAGTTATGTAATCACAAACTGTCAATTAATGTTATAACTAATTATTAATGTTATAAAAACTTTACTTGTCCTGTGGATTTTCAAACCCAAAACAAATAACAAGTCATGTAATCACAAACTGTCAATTAATGTTATAACCGCAATTATTAATTATTAATTAATGTTATAACCAGTTTACTTGTCCTGTGGATTATCAAACCCAAAATAAATAACAAGTTATGTAATCACAAACTGTCAATTATAATGTTATAAGCAATTATTAAAGTTATAACCACTTTACTTGTCCTGTGGATTTTCAAACCCAAAACAAATAACAAGTTATGTAATCACAAACTGTCAATTAATGTTATAACAACTTTACTTGTCCTGTGGATTTTCAAACCCAAAACAAATAACAAGTTATGTAATCACAAACTGTCAATTAATGTTATAACTAATTATTAATGTTATAACAACTTTACTTGTCCTGTGGATTTTCAAACCCAAAACAAATAACAAGTTATGTAATCACAAACTGTCAATTAATGTTATAACTAATTATTAATGTTATAACAACTTTACTTGTCCTGTGGATTTTCAAACCCAAAACAAATAACAAGTTATGTAATCACAAACTGTCAATTAATGTTATAACCGCAATTATTAATTATTAATTAATGTTATAACCAGTTTACTTGTCCTGTGGATTTTCAAACCCAAAACAAATAACAAGTTATGTAATCACAAACTGTCAATTAATGTTATAACAACTTTACTTGTCCTGTGGATTTTCAAACCCAAAACAAATAACAAGTTATGTAATCACAAACTGTCAATTAATGTTATAACCAATTTAAATGAAATCAAATTCCTGAAATTAGTAAAATATCTCCCAAAAAACCCTAGATAGCAACTTTCATAAAAATTAAAGTATTTTTGAAAAATTTGTCCTTGATCCTCTGTACCTGAGAGACATGAGATCCTGCTTGCTAAAATCCTCCCCTCCAAAAAGTTATAAGTTATTAATCTAAATTAAAATTATTAACCCCTGACGAAACAATTGAAAATTACCTTTTTTAAAAATAAGTAACAAACTTAAATAAGGGATATTCAATAAAATTTTAATCCCACGTAAAAAGTACTCTTTTTATTCTAAAAGTCAAAGAAAAGAGAAAAGGGGATTAAATTTAAAACATTTCTATTTAATAAACACACTCTAATTAATAATTATTTCCTTCCATTTGCAACTTAATGAAGAGTGTGCGATCTTGTAAAATTATATTTTCAGCTTTGAAATTATCATTAATATGTGCATTATAACCTATATATATATATATGACCAGCTAATATTAATTTATGTAAATTTTATTTAAGAGCTGAGAGCTGAGAAAAGCTTAAGATTTATATAAATTACTCTTATTACTTCTTGTTGAAAATTTGCATTCTCAATCTCGTGAGAAGTCTTTTCCAGTATACAAAATATGTATGTATAAGGGAAGTGAGAATAGAAAATAGCTCTCGTTACCATCTTTACTTTGCTCTGAAGGAAAAATTTATTCTATCACAAGCTTGACGATCGGTTTTTTTTTATCTTGACTATAAAGCTAATGAAGATTCTATGATCATTATCAAATTTTAACCCTCCATTGCAATACGATAATTATTTGATTTTTCCAAGCTGAAAAGTCTCAGCAAAAAGATGAATCGTCTCATTTTAAAAATATACTCAAGTGTTCTAATTTTTAATCTAGTTATCTAACACAATCGTTTTATGATTTAGTTAATGATGATTTTGAACTAATTAGTTTTGTTTATTCTAAAATATGAATCAATTTTTTTTTACGCTGGATAAAATCTAAATAGTTAAATAAAACCAAATTTAAAAATGTTTAGTAATAATATGAATTGTTATAATTTGATATTGCTTGTCTATATGTAAAAAATTACAACATGTTTTCCGATATAAACCATCAGTAGCCTAAAGGAATAATATTGTTCGATTTTCGTCGAACTTTCAGAAAAAAAATTTTGCTCTCGTCATGTACAAAATTTCCGCAAAATATGCTACAACATTATCAGGATGCAATGGCTATTGTGAGAAAATTTGGGAAACAATACCCATTTATTACTATGACATACAATCTAAATTGACGTCATATATAGGAAAATTTATTACTTTATCAAACTGCTTTTGACATATTCAATGTATCGTCGTCGTAATACGAGAACTTATTCACAATGGTAATAAATAATAAATAAGAACAAACATTTGACAAGTTTGGCTGTATATTAAATGTATATTATTTAGTTTTATAAAACATAATTTGTTAATTATTTTCTTTCTTGTAGTTTCTGAAGAGGACACGAGCCATAATGTTGATCAACTTCTTCATTCAGACGGCGCTAGTAGTCCAACGGTCACGGTGAAAACTGTAACAATTTTATTCTGACAAGTGTCAGACAGCAGTAGAAAGTGTTTCCAGATGAAATTCGCAGCTATTTCTTTAAGAATTTATTTGTAAATGCTGTGATTTACAAATTTTATTCAAACTAAAAATATTTTGAAAACTTAAAATTCAAATTTTTCAGTATATTAATATAAACGTTTGCAAACTAAATTTTTAACGCATTAAAGTGTAATGAAAATGCAAATATTTTTAGAGGTATATAAGGGTTTTATTCCATCTATACACTGTTCTTTTTTATATATATTTAACCACAAACAAATAACATTATTTAAAATTATTATACAACTTATCAATAAAATATTTACTCCCTTACAATTTTCTTTTTTAAAATTAAAATACGTCTTTTCTTCTCTCTAAATATTTGTAATTCTCCTTTTAATTGATTAAAGAAAAGAAACACGTTTAAAAATTAAAAACTTATTAAAATCAGTCTTCTTTATATTTTGACAGTAAAATATACGCATTAAATTCTAAATTAAAAAATAAAATTTTACTATCAGGTATCGTTTTAGTTTGATTAAAATTAAAATCAATATAGACTTTCTTTTAAAGTAAAAATTAAATATTTTCTCCATTGGTCGCTTTTTTACGTTAAAACTTGTACTTTCTTGAAAATTATTCTTAAGAGACAAAAATGTATGAAAAATTTTTCTTTTTTTGATAAAAATTGATAGATTATCGTTAAATGTATTATAATAAATATTCGGTCGTTTTTTAAACATTTATACACATATATAGTTTTCTCTAAAGCATAAATTACTTGTGTATTTTATAATATATATATACAATAAATTTACACGTTGTAGATAATATAACAGTCGTTAGCCCATTTTTGTTAATATTTAAAATTTCTTAAATATATTTATATACGTTCAGTCACAGTCATATATTATATATTTATAATTAACTTTATCTAATAACATCAATTAACTTTATCGTCTATCTTCAAATCGAAATATACTCCAGATAAATTTCTAAATATTTTTTAGTAAAAAAAAATTAATTAAATTTAACCCTATAACTGGAACTTTAACCATGATTCATTTTTAGTTATCTGATAGTTGATTCCGGCTAGTATTACTTTAATTTTGATTGGTGTGGTGTTAAACGTCATTTGGGGTACCTAACAATCCCAGTTTTCGTTGGAGGTTAAAAAAGCATATTTCCCTTCTAGGGTTAAAATCAAATTACCACTTTTATTGTCCTATTCGTGAAACAAAAAAAGATGCATGCAAAAACACATGTTTGATGTCTCGATTTCTCGGTGTTAAGGCTAGAAAAGAATTTCTAGAATTTAGAGAATTGCATTCAAGTTCTTAATAGTGAGGGAATTTTCTCTGAGAGTGATCATCGTACTGTGTAGTGTGCACTAGAGTGTGTGCACACGTACATACTTAAGCGCATACCTGTAACAAACCCAAGTACAGTTCCTACGGAAATCGGAATTTCAAGATCGTATCCGCTCATACGTTAACTATTTTATGATCCTCGAAATCATGAAATCTACATTTTGACAGACATATTCTCTATCTTGGCATATATTTTCTTTTTTTTATCTTCAATGGGGTCATTTAAAAAAAAACTCTTTAAAAAATATAAGAGAAAATGAATAGTTTGATAAATTTGAATAGGTACTTTCAGTTATTTAAAAAAAACACACATTTTTAAATTGAAAAATTCTTCCCTCAGAGTAATTTATTTAATGAAACACATTTTTTGCAAAATAGAATATGTAAAAAGTTTCAATACTATCCGGAACAGTGTTTAACTTTTAAATAACAAAATTTACAATTGCAGATGAATGTTTTTAAAATTAAAAAAAATTGTTATTTTTATATAAATTGGAAAATGTGAACAATAGGAAAACTATTTTTTGTTTCTACCTCAATAAAAAAGAAAAGTTTCATGTTCAATTATAGAGAATTTTTAAACTTGGAAGAATGGACTTTAAAAGAAAGTACGTTTTCAAATAAAAGGAGGAATCACATAAATTTAAAACTAGTGACTAATTGTAAAAGTTTTTGACTTTATGCGGAAGTAATTTTATCTCAGGACTTTAACACTCAACGTCTTTGCAGAAAGCCGACAAAAACTTTGCAATTGGTGTAAAATTTCATTTGACAAATTGGAAAAATATAATTTTAAAAATTTTTAAATTATATATGTATACAATTTTTAAATTGGAAAAATATATTTGAAATGTAGTTGAAATTGAGTAAATTATTGTGGGAAGGGGGAATTTTTTTTATTACCGCTGGAATTAATCGATTATTTTATCCGGTGATAAGATATTGAAATTTTAGGTGAACAAATTGGATATGAAAGGAGAATTTACGTAAAGGTAATGCGGCAGAGGAAATCGATAAGTTACACGTGATTGAAGATATTAGAGCATCACCACATCGGTAAATTTATTAACACCTCATCGTGCACTAGCTCTTTAATGCTACTGTAATATTATTATCGGGTTGGTCTTTATACTTGACGCCTAATATTTATATAATCTATATTTTTATTTTCATAATGATGAATATTCTCGCAATTAATAAAAAAAAAATGTTTTGGACTGGGTATGTATATTAAAATACAAAAATTGATATTTATTTTTTTATAATATGTTACAGATGGAGAAAAAAGGATCGTGCCTTGTACGAGAAAAGAGATTTTATATTTCCTCAAAGAGAACCACAATGTATGGTAATTAGTTTACTTGTTCTGAGGATTTTAAAACCCAAAACAAATAACAGGTTATGTAATCACAAACTGTCAATTAATGCTATAACCAATTATTAATGTTATAACAACTTTACTTGTCCTGTGGATTTTTAAACCCCAAACAAATAACAAGTTATGTAATCACAAACTGTCAATTAATGTTATAACCAATTATTAATGTTATAACAACTTTACTTGTCCTTTGAATTTTTAAACCCCAAACAAATAACAAGTTATGTAATCACAAACTGTCAATTAATGTTATAACCAATTATTAATTATCAATTAATGTTATAACCAGTTTACTTTTCCTGTGGATTTTCAAACCCAAGATAAATAACAAGTTATGTAATCACAAACTGTCAATTAATGTTATAACAACTTTACTTGTCCTGTGGGTTTTTTAAACCCCAAACAAATAACAAGTTATGTAATCACAAACTGTCAATTAATGTTATAACCAATTCGAATGAAATCAAATTCCTGAAATTAGTAAAATAACGCCCAACAAACCTTCGATACCAAGTTTCATAAAAATGCATCTATTTTCGAAAAATTTGTCCGCCATATTCGATCCGCCATTTTCAATTTTGAAAATTTGACTTCAGATTCGTCACCAGACGAATTAAATTTAATTTCTACAAAGCAGTGAACTAAATTTTAATAAAGAATTATGCTATTCAAATAGTAATTTTTTTTCTCATATGAAAAAACTTTATCCAATTTTTTCAAATAAACGTTTAATTCTTTTCGGGGGAAATTATATTTAAATGACTTTTAAAATAGAGAATATCATGAAAAACTTTCTCAGTTCAGTAGGAAATTTCCAATTTTGAAATATGTCTGGAGTAAAATTGAACGATTCGAAGTAGACATTCTGAATAATTTATCATTCATTACTTTGCGCATTAAGCTAATTGAAGTCTGATTTATCCATTCGGTCATAAATTTATATTTGAGCAGCGCCACTCTTTAAAATGATAAAATCAAAATTTTATCTAAATATAAACATTAGACAATTTTAATCGTATAATATTTCGACACTTATTGGACATAATTAAATGTTCAATACAAGTAAAAGAAAAAAGTTTAGAAAAAAATTTATTTAATTAAATATTTTATTTGAAAGTTAAATTTACTATTCGAATATAATAAAAACTATCTCTTTTTGTAATAATCCGCAAATTTTTGTAATAATAGAAAATTCGTTTTTTATTTCTAGTTTAAAAATGGAAAATGAGCGTGTGGTGGTCGTTTAAAAGTACTTTTAAGGATATGATTTAAAATTCTGAATGTGCTGCATTGGTTATTCTCCACAAACTAGACGATTTATGCCAACAACGCTTAAAACGAAAAAAATGGTTAACAAAAAATGGAGAAAAAGTTAAAGTGAAAAATGTTTGTAACTACAAAATTGTCTCTTTTGGTTTTACGTGAAGGTAATGTTGAGAATTTATATATGTGAGACGTAAAAGTATGTATATATATACAAATAATGTAAGTCACTAAAGAGAGTGCAACAAGTGTCGAAGAAGGAAAAACACATTCAGACCCTGTTCATTCTTTTTTAGAAAAAAAAATTTTGTTCCTTAACATTCGTGCAATCTAAAATAGATGTAGATTATTTAGGCATTTTTACATTTTGTTGAAAAATTACAATTCACACAATATACATTCTCATGAATGTTTTATTGAAAGATTCGAAAATTTAGATTCTGGCATTTTTTTGTTGTAATTGTATTTGATTGAGGTTAATAATTGTAATATTCAAGAAATATATTTCTAAATTTTTTATAAAAAAAATAGTATTTGAAAATAGGCCTTTACCATTAAATTATTATACAAATGTAAACGGCCCAATAAATAATTATTTAGATCTTTTCTTTCACACACTTTACGTTACGCTTTTGAAAACAGTTAAAATTGTTTCCATTATTTTATAGATGTAGAATTATAACATCTACTTTTTTATAATTCTAGTATTTATAATCTTTATCGTTTTATTTCTGTCTACAGTTATAAACTATATGGAGAGTAGACAAGAATTTACCTGCAAAATCTATTTTTGTTTGTATACAATTTAAGGATTATTTTGTTTGTTTTGTAGTAGAGAATTTGCACTGGAAAAATATTCGCGAACATAAAATTCTTTCTACCTTTTAGTTTTGTACATAAAGAAATGTTTGTTTTTCAAAACTGAATTAAACGATTTCGTCAAGTTTTCATCTTAGTTTAGGAAGATCTGTACAAAGGAATATATTTTTAGTTACTGACAATCGGAAGGAAATTCAAATTCTTTAAAATCTTTCTATAGCTTCTTAGACACGAATCTCAACTCTTTGGTTTATGTACTACACTGGAAAAAGTTTTAAACCCTCAAATTGTGGAAATTAAAAAACACCAGACCTCTCGTCGAAACGAGATAAATAACAAGTTATGTAATCACAAACTGTCAATTAACGTTAAACTCCTTCGAATGAAATTAAATTCTTTAAAATGGAAAATAACGCCCTAAAACTCCTAGACTTACCAAATTCGTGGATAAGCTAAGCCCATACGTCCGGCATACTTTTTTCGACGACTTCTTTAGTGTATTTGTGTTGCCAATAGAGTTGTAAGTTCGTGATGATAGAAATTGTAGAATTGATTAAAAAAATGATGAATTACATGCCATGACATTAGCCAAATTATCATAACATGTAATACCTCAGATGTTGAATTGAGATCCTAACCCTAACAGTCTACTCAACATTGTGTAACAATGACCCTTAAGATATTAAAAATTAGGCCATTAGAAACTAAAACCTAATTGTAGGTTTTTTCATTATGCATCTAAAATATTATATTCCATCTAATTTCACTTTCTCGAAATTGTACCCTTTTAGTGTCCGTTGCAAGATTAATTACTTGATATGATCACAAATAATCTCACAAATCATTTTAACATACAACTCTTATAATCTCTCTATCTTATTAATAAATTATCTATATAATAAAATGTTCATTCAACCACATTGATCTTGAAATCCTAAACTTTTCTTTGATGATTAATGACACAAGATACATCAGTGCTATTTTTAAGCACAAAAAATAGAACTTTAGACCTGCGTCAGCAAAGTGTGTTGTGCACCATTTTTCAGAAGATTCTTATCCACTATCTCCTGTTCATCCTGCTCTCGAGATCCACTATTAATTGTGATATTTGTCCTCGAAGTCATGGTAACATTTGTTGTTGATGTTTTACTAATTAACAAACCTCGTTCATCCTCTTTATCATCGATATCATCCTTTGATTGTGCAGATACAACCATACGATCAGCTTGTAGTCTTTCATTATTGCCTTTATTCTTCCTCGGGAAGACACTGTTTTCAAAATGTAAATTTGCATTCACCTCCTTACTGGCGGTGCAAGTGCAGGCCTTCGCGAAACTCTTTCGAAAATTATCACTAAGAAAGGCATAGAGAATTGGATTCATAGCACTGTTACAATAGGAGAATACTCCGGCCATGAGGAAAATTGTAATTGTCAATTCTGATTGACATTCGTTGGGTTCAGTGTAAATTAGTGACATTTGCGTTACCCAATATGGTGCCCAACAAAATATGTATGCTGCTATTACAGTTAGTACCATGATGGTGACTTTTCTATTCGAACGTCGTCTATCATTGGATCTATTTTGTGGTCCTACTGTTTGTAATTTCCTTAGGACGAGAATGTAAAAGACCAAGACTAAAGTCAATGGAATTGCATAGCCAAGAAGAAAAGTGTAAATGGTGAATGTTGTCTGACCGCCGTGTTCGTTAGGCCAGTAAATATTGCAGCTAAGTGAACCATTTTCACTAGGCAATGCATTTGCGTAAAGAAACACTGGTATCATGAATAGTGCACTCATTATCCAAGCACCAAGTGACACAATTCTTGAGATGAACGGAGTTCGAAATTGGGGCGATGATATTGGATGACATACGGCAATATATCTGTCAGCACTCATGATGAAAATAAAAATACTGCTGGTAAATTGATTGATACTAGTTGATGTCATGTAAATTTTACACATTACTGTTCCAAATGTCCAAGCACCCACTGACATTGTTGTTAATAGAAAGGGAATTCCAATTAGGAAACACTCATCCGCTACGGCTAAATTCAAAATATAAATGTTGGTGACGGTTTGCATTTTTGAAAAGCGAGCAACAACATAAATGACCATTGTGTTGCCCACAAGTCCAGCAATACAAACACCTGAATAGATGACTTGAGCTATTAGTGAAGTTAACGAAAAGTTCGTTTGGCAGTTGTTGATTGTGGAGTTTGTGGTATTGAAACCCTCGCTTAATGTCACGTTCATCATGATAATTGGATTATTCTTCGTATTGTTTTTTTTTCTTTTACTTCTAGGAATTCTCAATTCTTAAACCTTCGAGTTTTTAATGAGTTCATGTAATTATCAAGTGGCAATAATCGTTGCTGCGGTAATGATCGCGACGACGATGGCGCCATTTCATCGCTTCTCGATAAACAAACTTCTCTAGTTTCTACCGTTTAATACTCCAATCTGGAAAATAGAAAATTTATATTTACTTAAAAGGAAGAAAATAAAAGCAATTATTTTAATCTTATTCTTAAAGTTAATGCAGTACTTAAAAATGTTACTATAACCATTATCGCAGAAATAATACAGAAGCTTTTAAAACCAATGATATAATTTCTGATGAGGAAAATTAATAAGAAATTTTGACCCAAGAGCTGGAATAATAATGTTATTATTTTTTATTTGTATTCCACCTATCGAATTCATTATCATTTTATATGATAGCAATTCAGGTGGAAATATTAAAACGTACGTTATTAAATTACACTTGAAAAAAATTTCCTACGATATTACTTTTAATTAGACGTAATCCATATTTGAGTGTAGGTGTTATTTTTTTCTTTTATCAGAACCTTTTTTCCTCAACATTTACCTTATTAGATTCCCAACTCACGAGGGTCCGACTGGGCGTTATGAAAAGTTGGAAACATTGCTTTATCGATCTGAAGGAAAATTGAGAAGGGTGTTGAATATAAACCAAAGGATCTGTGAAACAAGTAGTTTCCAACTGAAATTGAGACGAAATCGTAAATGAATATATTGTATTCTCGACGTACAGTCTGCTATGTGAAATTCATTATTCCATATTATCACTGTATCGAGTTGGAGGATTTTTTCATAAGCAATTTTTATTTCATTCCAGGAATTATTATGGGATTGTGAAATTATTATTAATTGTAAAGGAAGCAATAAAATGAATTTTAAATTCCATCGGTCCCGCTCAAGTCATGTTTTTCAGCAAATTCATAGGATGTGTCTTCACGCATTGTCGCGGTGTATACTGATGCCAAAAGAAGAACAAGTCAGTATTTATATCGAAAGCACGGACGTTGTAGAAAGACCGGGCTTCCCCCACCAAGATTCATGGTACCCGCTCCGTACGGGTTACAAATTACAATATGTCAAAAAATAATTACCACTAAAAGGACAAGTTATTTTAAAAACTAAATAAATAATTACAAAGCGGTATGGAAATTTTCATCCAGTTCCGGAAGGCTTATGGCATTTCGCCCAAGGGACTGTCCCCATTTGAAAGTACATACATCCACATGCCAGAATGAAGAGTCAGGAGAAAATTTAAAAATCGTGTTACTACATGGGAAACGGGCTTATGAAATGACGCGTGTGGCCTCAGGAAAAGATACGATGCTGTAATATTTTCAAGGGAATTGAGAAATATTCGTATTTGAATAAAAAGGGTCCTCTTCCAAATCAAGAATTTTTGAAATGAAATATTTCAATATAAACCCGCTGAACCATAATCGAAATATAAGCCGTGTGGGTGTTGACGTCTTAAACAAATTACAGTAGACCTTTCTTGAGGATTATTATAAGTTTTGATATAGTTAATTAAAAAGTAAGATAAAAATATTCAACTTTATTATTATCTAGTCAAAAAACTTTCTTTAGAATATAAATTCTATTTTGCAAAAAAAAGTTAATGAAGTTCAATAAAATTTACTAATTATTTCGTACATACTTTATTGATTTCATTACTTTGAAAAGTTAAGGTGCATCTCTGCTTTCAGAAGATTTAGCGATGAAAGGTAATTTGTTAACAAATTCACTAAGAAAAATAGACCCTTTGTACTTAAATTTGTATTTACTTTCAAAGAAATTTTCAAATACTTACACCTTCTTAAAGCTTCAAAAGCATTAAAGTATCATGTATTCATAACTGTTCGTAGTTTATTAAGTTCATCATTTTTCATCATATTTTTAATTACTACTGAGAAAATAAAGTTAAATTATTTTAGTAAGTAGATCACCCAAATAGGATATACAATATTTTCTCGAATATTTCAAAAATATAGATGGCAACCGTGATTCTTGAAAGATTTTTTGTAGGCAACCTTATATCATAAAATTGTACTTTTAATTAACTATATTCTTGAACATATTATTTTAGGCAACCTATTCGAATGTTGGCGTTTATGAACAGTGCAGCAAACAAATGAAGAGAGTTAGTTGCAATGCTAATAGTGAGTAGTCGATTGGCGACATGGTATAACTGTGTAAAATGGTTTCATTATTATTGTTAAAAGAAAGCTCTCAAATGGATGCTTTGCAAGAATTTTGGAATTGCGAATATGGATGACAGCAAGGTAAGCGCTATTTTGCGACAAACATAATATTTAATTTTCATTTAGTTTAGATGTATATCTATTTAAAAAACCAAAAGTAAATTTGAAATTTTTCGCTCATAAAATATGAATAGCTCTATAAAAATATTCTGAAGGTATGACAGAGTTTTTTTTATGTAACGTTCATTTTTTTAAGGCTTCGCGAGTTAAATTTTCTAAGAACCCTCACGTAGTGCAGAGGATTTTTGTAATTCATGAAAATTATTAATTTAAATGCGAATACACGGATCGAGTCCGTTAAGTGGAAGTGAGCGTCCTTCAACTGCAAAGTGAGCTTCACTGCGAAGTGGCGGAAAATGGACCCTAAGGGATGAGTTTAAAATGTTTATAAGATACCACTTTACATCTCGAGCAACGAGTTAATGGCTTCTGTAGCATAATGTTTATAAAATTTGTTAAGCATAATAACAATAATAACAATAAATTATTAGCACCCTAAACTTTAGTTAAAAAATTATATAGTGGTGGTAGTCACAATTTTATTCAGTATTTAAAATTTTTTATTTTTACACACTTTATTTTACAATGGACATGAACAAAAAGCATACATTTAATGTATAATTATTTAAAAATTTAGAATTTTAATCAAAAGAACAACATTTTATTAATTTCCTATTAAAACATTAATAGTTTACAATTGAAATACAATTTCAAGATAATATAAAAAACTAACCGCAATTTATTTATTTTCAATTTTTTCGCTTTACAATAAATTCAAACTCCTTTTATAAAGTACTATACTTTCTTGTACGTTATAAACAGTTCCCTTGAATTCAACAGTAGCTTTGAGCAACAAGAAAAGTTTCAAGATAAGTTTACTTTGATTTATGAAATATAAATTTTAACTTTTGTAATTGCTTTCAAAGAAAAAGTGTCCAATTTTTTTGTGTGTTGTATTTCAGTAAAATTGTATTATTCGATTAACCAACTCAAGAAGTTTTATAAAGGTAAAAATAAAGGAAATTTTTTCCTTTAAACTCAAATAAAAGGACGTCTAGAGACATTTAGAAAGGGAGGTTTCGGTAGATATACTTTAAGACAAGGAAGATTACAGTGTGCGAAAGCTTAGTATAGGATTAGTCAATTTGAAACGGAACGTGACATGGATTCCAAGACATTCCTCTCAGTGTAAAAGTTAATTTCTCTCTCTCCTTGCCACTCGGTTTACAAGTGGAAAATACAAACAAAATCCTTTAAAAAAATAAATAATTCTAACACAGTATTTTTGAAAGATAAAAAAATTCTTTTTTAAATTTTCAATTCTATATGTTAATAATAACGAGTCCACTAATTTAAACAATCAATTACGATACATAGTTTGGGGGCAAACAGAATTTGACAAAAAATCGATTTTATTACATTTTCCTAAAGATGTAAGTCTCGAAAATTTACCCTGAAAACCTCAAGTATATCCAATAAATAATTTTCTACGTCCTACTGCAATTACAGTATTATTTGTGACATTCAAATATTGCAAAACATTTATTATATATTCCCGATACAGCTGATTCAGCGTAAGGAATTAAATAATCATTTCCACACGCAAATCAACTGTGAAACTTTAAACGCGTAATTTTTCAATTTTTCAAAGAATGAAAAAAATGAAAAGAAGTAGCAAAAGTATTTGAAATAATGTTTTCCTTTTTTTTCTTTCTATATCATGAGAGTAATAAATTGAATCAGATTCCGGTTGACAGAAAATCGAACATAAGTAACGAGGGGTTCGACAATTTCAATAAAATAGCATTTTAAACAGGAAATCCAGATAAACTCTCGATTCCATCGTACAGCGTCGATAAAGAATTACGAGCGAATAACTTTTAATGACCTTCCTAGAGAGAAGACGTCTTTCAATTGACGAGGAAACTGGGCATATTCCAGATTGTCATCGAATGAGAAAAGACAATGCCCAGGTGAAAATGGATTATATATTTTATGCTTTTTCAATATCATATAACAATCATTTTTTTATTGAATTTTTACTTTCAATATACTAAATTGAAAATTAAATATAATTTATCTTTCTATAATGTATCTTTTGTTCTTAACTCGACGTTCACAGAAATAATAAATTTGCTAAATTTTACACAATACTGTTACGTTCGTAACTTCTCATTAATATACCTAATTTAACACACACCGAGAGACCTACTAAATAGCCTAGTCCCGGAGTGGCTTTCAAAATACACGGCGATTTAAGAACCAGAAACAAAATTATTACTAACGTGAACCGTAAACTCTAAATGTTTATAATCTTTTATTTCTTGCTGTTCAAATTTTCTTTAGTAAAAAGCCCCACCACCACAATATACATTCCTATGAAATTTCATTAGAACAAAAAATATTACTGAACTGAACTGTAAATGTTTATAATCTTTTGTTTCTTGCTGTTCAAATTTTATTTAGTGAAAAGCCATACCACCACAATATACATTTCAATGAAATTCCACCACAACAAAAATTATTACTAAACTGAAATGTAAACTCTAAATGTTTATAATCTTTTATTTCTTGCTGTTCAAATTTTCCTTGGCGAAAAACTCCACTACCACGATAAACATTCCTTAAAATTTCATCAGAACCACAATTATTGCTAAACAGAACTGTAAACCCTAAATGTTTATAATCTTTTATTTCTTGCTGTTCAAATTTTCCTTGGCGAAAAACTCCACTACCACGATAAACATTCCTTAAAATTTCATCAGAACCACAATTATTGCTAAACAGAACTGTAAACCCTAAATGTTTATAATCTTTTATTTCTTGCTGTTCAAATTTTCCTTGGCGAAAAACTCCACTACCTTCTCTAAATGTTTATAATCTTTTATTTCTTGCTGTTCAAATTTTCTTTAGTGAAAAGCTCCACCACCACGATATACATTACCAGGAAATTTCATCAGTACCAAAATTATTACTAAACTGAACTGTAAACTCTAAATGTTTATAATCTTTTATTTCTTGCTGTTCAAATTCTCTAAAGTGATGATATGTTTGTCAAATTCTGTATTTAAGGGTTTTCGTGGCGGCTGATTAGAAATATAATGTCGACAGCAGAGTTTTAATGGTGCGTATTGGTTTTTAGCTTTAAGAATAAGTGTAAAATAGTTTACCTTCATCACGGTCATAAAAAATCTTCATTAAGTTGCTTATGTCCTGAAGAATAAGTTCGCCATTGTTGAATAGTTCAATTTTCAGAATGGAACATCTGCTGCTTGGTAGCTTTTGAAAAATATCTTTTTTCACTGATTTCTCAGAATATGTGTATTCTGTAACAGAAAAAAAGTTTGGTTGATAATTTTAATTTCAATTGTTTTTGTAATTTTTACTTAAAATTTAATATTTAATTGACATCACTCGTCATGATGGAGTCTGCGCGAGTATCGAGGCTAATTATTTTTTTTGCTATCGACCGTGGAAATTTTTTAAATCGCATGACAACCAGGGACATATTTACGGTTTTAATGCGACATCTGTTTGCTTCTGTAATCCTTTTGCATTCTCAATCCGGCGTTTCGTAAAAGTATACATTTTTCCAATATTATAAAAATACAGAACAATTTTTCTTTTAAGTATAAAAGTAATTTCATTAATATTTGTTAAATGTTAAGGCAGCTAGTGATCCTTCGAGTAACTGTTCGATATAACCAAAAATTATGGTAACTTTCTAAACATGTGTTAACATGTGTTAATCTGCGCAGAACAAAGTCTTCTAAGCTCTAATCAGTTAAGAAGACCTTCCTACCTTTACCGCAAGCATCAATTCCTTCCACACCTCTGTACATAGCTCTCTTGGTTCTAGACTTCACGCCCGAACACAAGGCACATAAGGTTCGTAGGAGTCTAGCCTATCTCAAGAAGTGACCACTTGATTCAAATGAGATGCGAGTCTATAAAGTAATTTCCATCCAAGAGGTCATTAAACTTTCCACATTGGAAGCATGTGGAAGGTGCAGTCGATAGATCGAAGAGTTACTTTCGAGATTCGCAACTTGGATTGCCTTACCCAAGAAGCAGAAAAAAGATTTTAATTTTCAGTTAGATTTCTAATTTATTAACAGACTTAAAAAGCTAAATTTAATATTCAATTTAAGTTAGAGGTAAACGTACATATGTCACAAGTTTTTAATTTTTGTTTTCAAATTCCGAGATAATATTTGTTCAGTGCCGCAACAAATATTAAGAAGTTTTTTTTTAACTCTATATATGTGTGTTGACCTATTTATTCAAAAAGCTTCTATATGAGCACAAATTATACGATACGTGGACTGCAATGGACGCTCGATACCCCTTTATGCAACAGTTTTTACTAATCATATTATAAAAATAATAGGTGTTATTGAATGTACGATAATTAAATGAACAACAACTAAATTTCTCATTATGTAATTTTGAATACTAAATTACTGACCAATAATCTTACGTGTTTACATTAACAACATTTGTATTTTATTATTATTAATTTTTTCCGATATTGGCACTTTTTTAATAAAAACTGAAAGTTAAATTTAAACTTCAAAATTAAATATAAACTTTTTTTTGTAATGAAAAGGGTAAAGAGAATATAGGGTAGAAGCGGGTCGTAAAAATAAAATTAAAAATAAACACTTGAATCTTAGGCTGAAGGTACCGAAAGATGTGCGTTGATATACATAAAAAGAAATGTATTTTTATCCAAAATGTAAGTCGGCGTGAAATGCCTCTGACAAATATGATTTTCAACGATCTCAAACGATGCCGAACCCATAAAAATGTTTACTACTTAAAATTAATTTTCCTAAGAGCGTAACATTTTAACAGTACTTCAAATAAACGAAATGTCTCACAGCTGAAAATGAGTTTCTCGATTTTTTGACAAATCACTGTTGTATTTTATTATTCATCCCCCGTTTTCATAATTTATTGAATTCGTCTCGGATCTCAAAGATGACCCTGAGTTATTATAAATACATTTGAAATTTAATTATTTTTTTAATTTTTTAGTTTAAATTCAATTTAAAATTGATTGAAATTTAATTTAAAAATTGTTTCCTTAAATCTGGAAATATCATCTTTAAGTAAATACCTTAGAGATGAGAATATAAAAAATCGCGCTTCATGAACATTGTCAATCTCAGAATATAGGTATACTATAGATTTTTATACAGTAAAGCAAGTTGTGGGGTGAAGACTTATGTAAGCAAGTGAAATTAATTACTCCCCTGCTTCGGAAAGGCCGACAATAAAAGTAGAAAACTTGATTGAGTGGATATGTATACACTTCAACAGCTACAGTATGTCTTGGATAACTTGACGCTTTTCTCTCAAGTAGGTCTTAAAATCGATAGTCTCGAGATATATCAAGCAGGTCGAGTTCAATTAATATATACTTACAAAAAGCCATTTAATCTTCATCTTACATATATTTTTTATCCAAAGGTGTATCTCAATACACGACTATTCCAGGAAAGTGTATTTGCTAATTTTACACAATACTGTTACGCCCGTAAATTCTTAATAATATAGTTAATTTAACAAACAGCGAGAGACCAACCAAATATCCTAGTCACGGAGTGGCTATTAAAATACAAGACGATTTAAGAACCAGAACCAAAATAATTACTAACCTAAACCGTAAACTCTAAATGTTTATAATCTTTTATTTCTTGCTGTTCAAATTTTCTTTAGACAAAAGTCTTTCACCGTGATAAACATTCCTATGAAATTTCATCACAACAAAAATTATTACTGAACTGAACTCTAAATGTTTATAATTTTTTATTTCTTGCTGTTCAAATTTTCTTAAGTGAAAAGCCCCACCACCACGATATTAGATTCCCACTAAATTTTACCATAACTAAAATTATTACTAAACTGAACTGTAAACTCTAAATGTTTATAATCTTTTATTTCTTGCTGTTCAAATTTTCCTTAGTGAAAAGCCCCACCACTACAATATACATTCCTTAACATTTCATCAGAACCACAATTATTGCTAAACGGAACTGTAAACTCCAAATGTTTATAATCTTTTATTTCTTGCTGTTCAAATTCTATTTAGTGAAAAGCCCCACCACCACGTTATACATTCCTTAGAAACTTTGTTAGAACCAAAATTATTACCAAAATGAACTGTAAACTCTAAATGCTTATAATCTTTTATTTCTTGCTGTTCAAATTCTCTTTAGTGAAAAGCCCCACCACCACAATATACATTCCTTAGAAATTTCATTATAACCAAAATTATGAAATTATAATTACTAAATTCTTGTTTTGATTTTTAGGCCAAAGAATCCAAATTTTTCATTAAAAAATTTTAAAGACAATTTTTAAGTTTGTCAACATATTTATTATTAATAAAATTGTCTCTACGTTTCGATGATGGCCACCATCTTTTTCATATAATTACTCAAGCTGTTATTGCTTTTAAAAGAGATGTTCATACACTGAGAGAAGAATACTCATAGTATAATTGTCAAGTCTTTCTTTTTTATTTGGTTTTAAAATAATATTCTCTTACAACATTCAGTATGGGTTCATTAACTTATCCTCATCTCAAATTAGGTTTAATTCTGAAACTAATTTAAAAAGGAGGAACATAGGTTTCTTTTAAAAGTTTTCAGTTTCTAACGTAACAATAGAATAGGTTATCCTAATTGATATCAAAATAACGAGTTTTTTTCTGTATGAATACATTTTTCCATTGAATTTAAATAATGGAAGTTGCGCCTGTAATAAATATTGTTGAGAAAACGCGGATCGTTTGGCACGGCAAATGCACGTTGTGTGTAGTATAACACGCATATTCAAAGTAAGCCAAGCAAGATATGCCGAGCTGCAATCTCAACATATATGTACGTGAACTGCATTTTATATTGGGCATCCAAACAGTCGAAATGATAAAATTTTTGAAATATACATTTTCCTTCATAAATGACCTAAACATTATTTATTGTCTAGTAGCGAAAAAAATGCAACATTAAAAAATACCGGTGATAATTTTTAATTACTATTATCTTGTATTTAATGTGGGAATAAGAATTTATTTTTTATGTGTGTAATTTATTTTTTTTTGTGAACTTATTTTAGCTAGAGTTGGTACACCGAGATTCTGTGCTGATAACTACTCTTTTTCTGCTTGGCCCACTAAAAGTGATCGACTTTACCGCACTTAAAGCACGCAGACGATCTAACCACCGCTTACGATCAATTTCTACTTATCGGACGTGATTTTCTTCTATGCTGGCCTGTTGCCTTTATTTTATGGCGTTTTTTATAGTCTTGATTTATATTTCTAATGTTTTTGGGTATTAAAATTAATCCTGGAATAGGGGATAGTTCTTCTTTAGCAGAATAAAAAAGGGAAGAATTCGAATTTTTTTGTATCCCTAGCTATAAGTTTGAATTTAGTGGATCCCACCGCTGTCACCATCTGTCTATTTAACGTCTCTGTTCAATGCAGGTAGTGTTTCGTATCAATACTATAAATTCAAATTGTTCGGTCTGTGTCCAAATTTGCTCGAAAGGTCACTTTGGTATAATGATAAATTTTTTTTTTGCACAGGGACTTTTGGGAAATCTGCTTAAAGATACCTTGGATTTCAAACTCCAAATTTATGTGGGGTTGGTATAAAGAAAACTAAATAAATAACAGAATAAAACGTAACTAATATGATCTACTGACAGTATTGATCCACGAAAATCCGTAACCTATTTGCTGCTGTCCTTCTTAATTAGTTTTAGTCCTTGCAAGTGTCTTCTTTGCTTCCTTAAGGATCGTTCGAAAGGCTCCGCAGTCTTCAGTACAATCTGCGATCTTATGATCGGCTTCACCACACTTATAGCACCCAGTCAATTAGTCCATCATCTTACAAAGTCAAAATTATTACTAAACTGAACTGTAAACTCTAAATGTTTATAATCTTTTATTTCTTGCTGTTCAAATATTCCTTAGTGAAAAGCCCCACCACTACGATATACATTACCAGGAAATTTCATTAAAATTAAAATAATTACTAAACTGAAATGTAAACTTTAAATGTTTATAATCTTTTATTTCTTGCTGTTCAAATCTTCTTTAATGAAAAGCCCAACCACTACGATATACATTACCATGAAATTTCATGAAAATTAAAATAATAACTAAACTGAAATGCAAACTCTAAATGTTTATAATCTTTTATTTCTTGCTGTTCAAATTTTATTTAGTGAAAAGCCCTCTCTCCCTTATAAATATATATACAAAGAAGAAAAATCTACGCCAGCTGTATAGTTAAAAATTCCATGAAAATGTTCTCCATGTACAAAATATGAAAATTCAGGTCAATAAATTTTACGGTTTAAGAATTGTGGTCACGTTTCGTAATAAATTATTTTCTTGATCGAAATTTTTTCGATTGTTGGTTATGAATAAAATCAAGCAATCCATTCCCCCTTTTTTTTAAATAGGTGTAAATCAATATGATAGTATATTACGCGGTTGTTAATCGAATTTTCACTTGGTTTGTGAGGATATTATAACGACCCCTGTATATACAGTTTGAGAACCGGATCGATGGTGCGTCAGTGCGTCGTCTATATGATTTTCTCCCCTAGCAAACCTCAAATCCCAAACTCTCATTTCACTTTTACCTCATTCTAGGAACATAATCAACCCCTTTCTCTAAAAGAACTACGACTCTTTGACGCCTGTTTCAAGTAGATACATAGCACCACTGTGTGACTTTGCTCCTTGATTAAATTAATTAAGTTGGTACTTCAGTGTCTTTTCTTCGCATCTAGTTTTTTTTTTGAATTCTTTCATCTCTTTTACAAACAGTCCAAGTACTATTTTAGTAAAAACCGATCAACTATCAAGTGTAGTAAAAATTTTAAAAGTATATTTTTGAAAAAAATAAAACTAATCAAAGTGAAATCAATCAACAGATTATAAAATTCGTTATTCATGAAAATCCTCTTATAAAGCAGTCTTGAAATTTTTATTTGAAAATTGATTTTTTTATTTTTAAAGCGTGACATTTTTCAACAGTGTTCTTAAGTGAGAATTGAGGTAAAATAAAATGATTGCTAAATATAAAGAAATCAAAGGAAAACTATTGAGGAAATGAAATTGTGATAAATTGACATTGTTATAATTAACTTAAAGCGGAAATAAAAGGTACCAAAATTCGTTTCAAGGTAAATGAAATAGAAGAGAAAAGAGGAGAACAATGATATTATTGACTCTTGTTAACATTTTTTTCTACTCACAGAAAAGTCAAGATGTAAAATTTTTTTCTAAACTCCGCTGCAAAAAAAAGAACATGAAACTAGATGGGGATTTCATTTAATATACATAACTTATGCATAAACGTATTCTTCATTCAGACCACTGAAACAAAAGACATCATAAATGGAATATGTTCCTTATTCTGACTGTAAATCTTTTTTAGAAACAGGAGAAAATATCTTCCATGTATTTTTCAAAAAACAATGAAATAATTCAGCATTATGGTTGAATTCATAATGATCCCTATCTGGATATATGTTTTAATGTTTAAAACAAAATTTATGTACTATTAAATGAAATAATTATGCAACGAAAATACTGTTATTTCTTATATTCTAAAAAATCGGATGTCACTGCAAATTATTTTCCAATTCTTCTATTTAGAGCATCAAAATTACTAAATTCTAGAAAACAAGTGGGTATTAATTTTCTAAAAGTTATAAATTGTAGAAATAATTTTATTAGAAAATATAATGTGTTCTTTGCTTTCGAGTGCATATGAATATTATACAAGAAAATGCAATTAGGAGAACAATTTTCAGCTATATTTTACACTCGATTATCTGTGAAATGAAGCTTTAGATGAATAGATTTCGTAACGCATGCGGTTAATTGTTTGGTTGTGCTCGAACCTGTTAGAACTCGGAAATTAGAATCGTTAGCTTTGAAAGCTGAGCTTACTATCAAGGGAACTAGAGTTCATAAGCTAAAATATACTGATTCATATGTCAACTTCAAATTTCCCTAGAAATTAGTATCTATCATAGAGCCACTTGTGCTTAAAACTTAATTCTCCACGGTTAACTTAGATATTGAAGTGAAATTTTTTTTTTTGCTTTAGGGTAATTAGTTATTAAACTTGATAATTAGTTTAGGAAATTTACTTTATAGGCACTTTATAATTAAAAGGGAAAATAATTTTTTTTTTATGACAAATATATGTATGTCCACTGCAAAGTATCATTGATATTCTTTATAGACGGTATATTTAGTATCAAGTTTGTTAATCCAAGGCATCTGTAAGATTTTCCAAAAGTCCCTATGCAGATAGAGATGAAATTTTAATATAATAATAATAATTATTATATTATTTTTTCCTTAAATTTGACAGTTTGAGATTATAAACTTTTTTATCATCAGTTCTTCCTGTTTCAATTCAGGTGACTTTTAGTCCGACGGGCCTAACGAACTCAGGGTACCTCAGTTTGAACGCCTGCTCTTGATGTCGACGATTAGAAAATTGCTCATCAACGGCAGAACTGTGTTTAGCTAGTAAAGAGAATAGTTAATCCGCTAGCCATATCCATTTGGTTTATAGCCCTTAATGGACCCAGACTTCATTACCCGTTTATTGGAACCTAGAATCGTCATCTTCTTTCTTCTTCATTTCTAGAGATCATTTTCCAGCATCTGATGGTCCTCTTCTGACTGAGTAAAGGCACATCAGGTCCCAGATCAGTAACACCTGGTGCTTAATTACGATTGAAGTCTGTTTTAAAAAAAATTCTTATTTGGATATTAAAGCTCAAAATATGCACGTTTAGCTAATAAATACTATTTATAGAAAAGTGTAGCGGTTTATTAGAAAAAAATTCTTGAAAATGGTCTTATTTTGACTTAAATATGGTGCAGCCCCCTTCAATAAAAACGTAAATTAATATAACACCTGCTATAATTTTAATTTACATATGGCACACATGTGCACCGTTTAATATTATTTTCCCTACATCAATATTTTCTGGAAGAATAACAGCCAGTCTTGGTCTATATATACGTGTATACGTTCCTTATTCGGGAGAATTTTTAAGAAGAAAAGCTTTCAGCTTTTAAAAATATTTAGAGAAGAAAAGTGGTTTAAACCGAGGAATTCGCCAAGTAGTTTTTAATATTTTGGTTTTCATTAGATTTATTCAAAAGCTGATTTTGTTAGTTATTATAAATATTTATTTATATTGACAAAATAAGTGAAAATTTAAACAAACTATTCTCTTCATCGACTTTGGTATTATAAGGAATTAAAATAAAAGTAATTACAATATTTCTTAAATATATGTTATTAACACATTCTCATGTAATGAGAATTTTATTAGTGAAATTATAAAATTAGATATATTAGCATTACTTGAAAATTCTACTTTTCTTTGAATTATCTCTTTATCTATGAGTCATAATTATAGCTTGTTTTTAAAGCAACAAAGTTACAACTCAACACAAGTTTGAATATAACTTAAAGTACCGATTTGTATAATATTACAGAAGAGGGAAGCGATAAAATAATATGTTCTCTCGTTAAACAAAGTTCAAAAACTCGTTCCATCTAAAAGTAAAAACAAGTGAATTAATTAGCGAACTATATACACAGGGATTTTAATATTTCTGCTGAAGCTTTTTTAGAAAAGCCAAAGCTGTTAGAGGGAATAATATGTAAGAATTTTTTACAGCAACCATTAGAAAATATCATAAGAATTTAATTCACGCTAAAAATACATAAAAATTTTAATGACTCTTTAATACTTGAGTATGTAGGATAAAATTAATGGGGTTATACCGTAGACATTTTTGGGGATATTTTCTCTGAATTTGTAGAATTTATTTACTATTTTTATTTTTACATCAAACCCTCGAATGTTAGGGACCTCATCATCCATTCCTTTCATGTCAGGTGGGTGGTAACGCAGATTTTGTCTACCAGCCTGGTGAAATCTGACCTTGTTTAATATGAGAGACAAAAATGTGATAGATGAAATATTCTGTTTTAAAAGACAATTCCAATTTCGATTCGCTTCATTGGTTCCTTGACAGAATATCAATGTAAGTTCAATTTTTCAAATATCTACTGACACATTTCTCAACAAAATGTATATTAAAATCTATTCTTTTAATTCCGCACAAATAATTTCCTGAAAAAAGGTGAATTCTATATTCTTTCAAACATATATATCATACTATTTCAATATTGAAAATAAGAAAGAAAGACTCAATTCAGATTGAAATTTAATATTGAAAAACTTATCTTCTTAACAGAAAATCAATAAAAAGTAAAGCTTAAATTACATGACAGGGACATTTAAAGAAAAACAATTTAATTTCATTAAACACGTGGCTGGTAGACTTTTTCTCATTTGCATAAGAAGCAGTTGAACTTCTTTTTACCATCGTAGAAATTTTAACAATTTTAAAAATTATCACTTTATAAATTATAACAAATCCAAGAAAGAAACGTAATATTTTTAATAATGTGAAAGGAATACAGTTTATTCGCCGAATACGAAAACCTTCGAAACAATAGGCCACACACATTACAGAAAGAATAACAAAAACCCAAAGAATCCACCAGACACGAAAGCATTGTTCCGGAGAGGCTATCAAAATACACGTCGACTTAAGGTCCAAAATTATCACTAACCTGAACTTAAAACTATAAATGTTTATAATTTTTAATTTCTTGCTATTCAAATTTTCTTTAGTAAAAAATCTTGCATCGCGATTAACATTCCTACGAAGTTTCATCAGAACAAAAATTATTACTTAACTGAACTGTAAACACTAAATGTTTATAATCTTTTATTTCTTGCTGTTCAAATTTTCCTTAGTGAAAAGCCCCACCACCACAATATACATTCCTTAAAATTTCATCTAAACCAAAATTATTACCAAACTAAACTGTAAACTCTAAATGTTTATAATCTTTTATTTCTTGCTGTTCAAATTTTATTCAGTGAAAAGCCCCACCACCACAATATTATATTGCCATTAATTTCACCAGAACCTTAATTATTACTAAACTGAACTGTGAACTGTAAATGTTTATAATCTTTTATTTCTCCATATTAGAGTAAACTTTCATAAGTTCAACAGAACAATAAACATCAAATCATTAAATAAAAATTGAAGTTCTTATATTTCAGTATGTATAATAATGAGTATTGTTTAAAGGTACAATGAAAGCGTGAGTTTCAAGCTTCATTAGGAATGAATATGGTGCTTTTGTGTATTCTCATTGTCAGTATAAAGTTTTAGATTCAAGAGTTATCCTCAAGCTGTCTAAAATATGAAAGCACTAATATTGATTCTAATAGAGAACAGGTGATTCCCGAGAGACATTCATCATCCTATAATTAATCAAGTTTCCAATTTTCAACTCAATCAAAATTATGAGTAATTTATTTTCTCCAATCCCATGGTATTTTGCTTTTAAAATTATATCGCATTTCAATAGTTATAATGAACAGTGACAATGGATAATGTTCAATTTATAGTATTTCAACTTTTTCTTATTATAAACCCTTTTTTCTGTCTACCCGATTTTTAATGAGGAAAATTTTCACATTAGCAAGTTTTGAAATGAAATATTAGTTGAGAAAAAGTTTTAATCATATAATAATAAAAATGTATTGCTACCTCAAATACATGCAGAACCACTCGATTTCTCCTCTATAGTCGGACGAATAACATTTTCCTTGCACTCATGAATTTCTAACCATATATCCTCTTGGCGTGACCTCTGACCTCACGTGATATGGCAAACCTTGTACTTTTCAAATAATAGTCTAACTGCGAGGACGAGTAATTTCCTCTTATACGCTCTATGCTTTTAGAATTCATAATTTCGAATTTTTGAAATCTTTTTTTTTCTATTTGGACAATTAGAAAAATTAAAAACTTAAAAATTTCAATTTTAGAAAGCTGACTTTTTTAAATTGCTTAGGATATAAAAAGGTAAGTTTTTAAATGATAAATTTTTTTAATGCTTTTCTAAGGATTGTTAGGATTTTAATATATTTTCAAATAGGGAGGAATGGTGAAAATTTCCATCGCTTTTAAATAAAGGGTTTATATTTCCTAAAAAGCTGTTTGATGGAATGTTTTTTATGAAAACAAAAAAAGAAAAAAGTTTGAAAAGCAATTCCCAAGTTGGGTTCAGATAACATTTCTTGAAAATTTAACACGACGTTTATGAACCCTTTAACGTCTCCCAGGAGTGAGTCTAACTTTACAAGAAGTTATCCCTAACACAAGTGAATCTCTGTTTGGGTCACATGTACCAAATGCAGTATACCTATCACAGTTTGCATAAACTCAAAAGGTGGATCCATTAAAATGAATCGTTGATTTTAGGACATAGAAGCTTCCTGCATATATGTATACTACTGATAACCGTAGCTCTACGTACATATACATATGAGAGATAAATATCCGAAACGTAGTTTACATATGGATTAACGGACGATCGATAATTTACCGAACAGCTATGCTTTATGCTAAAACAGAATCATCTAATTGATTTTGTATGTTATTCAATCGCCATAACGTTAAAATTTGTCATTGTTATAAAAAACAAAATTAGACATTCTTTTTTTTTGTTTCTAAATAATTATCAAGAAAAGAGAAAGAAAAGGCATTATCAAAATATAAAATAAACATTTTTTTCTACCGTGGGCAAACTAATTTTTAATTTATTTCTACCCCACAGAAATATAATATCCAGCCTTCTTTCAACTTCTTTTTTTTTTATCTTAAGTTCAGAATTGTTTATATGATTTTGGTTCGAGCTGGTCAATATAATATGTCAGGCCAAGGGGAGAAATTATTGTCTCTCTCGTAATTCTTAAAGTTTGAACGCAGGAGCACTGCTTCCTACGGCTTTCTTTCCCTTTTTTTGCCTCTAACCACAGTCAACCGACCGGAAACGACATGCACGATATTACCGTTGACGTAGGCGTAGCCCCACCGTTAATATACAACACCAAGATTTTTTTATGTGTGTTTAAAATTAATTCCTGATAACGCCATATAATTTATCACGGAACCATTATAATGTTTAATAACCGAGGGAATATTTTTCCACGTAAATTCAAATTAATCAACAATTTTTTTTTATTATTCTTTTTACTATTAAACACTTTAATGTTCGAGAATTCATTTTCTCGTTCAATTATTATCGCATTAAAATTGCAATTTTTTGTTTTGTAACTAAACGTAAATTCTGAACGTATAAAGTGACATTAAAAGCTTAATGTTTCTGCATTTTTCCAACCGTTCTATTTAAAAGAATGATTTTAAGAGGCTGACATGATTTTTGTTTGTAATGGGCGTCGGGTACCTCAATTAATGAATTAATACATTAACAGCTTCTCCTACAGTCGGGCCAAAACCAAAATTATTACTAAGCAGAACTGTAAACTCTAAATGTTTATAATCTTTTATTTCTTGCTGTTCAAATTTCCTTTAGTGAAAAGCCCCACCATCACAATATACATTCTTATGAACTTTCATCAGAACCAAAGTTATTACTAAACTGAACTGTAAACTCTAAATTAATGTTTATAATCTTTTATTTCTTGCTGTTCAAATTCTCTTTAGTGAAAAGTCCCACCACCACAATATTACATTCCCATTACTTTCACCAGAACCTTAATTATTACTAAACTGAACTTTAAACTCTAAATGTTTATAATCTTTTATTTCTTGCTGTTCAAATTTTATTTAGTGAAAAGCTCCGCCATCATGATATACATTTCCAAAAAATTCCATCAGAACGAAAAAGACTCTGGTAGCAATTGTTCATGGATCTGCCATCGGGTGCCTTTCCCCAAAAGGCAGTTTTGGCGTCTGGCAGTGTAAAATAAATCTTCTTGAAGATAAATTATGCTCAGGTGTTTAATTTACAATTAATGTAAAAATTGATCTTCTGTTACAGTTTGGTTCTTGTGTTTATAAAGTTTTGTGTTAATAAAAGAAATACTATTAATTAAGTGGGTTGGCTTTTACATTAAGAAGATGCCCCTTGACGGAAATGTGACAAAATTATATTTTAAAATTTATAACAATTTATTCTTTCAATCTAACTTGTCATTGTAACTAGAAAAAGAATTCTTTTGTACAACGAAACCTTTTTTTTGCAAATGACATCCAAAAGTTTTTACATCGATGAACACAATAGAAATATACACCATACCTGTGTATATACATCACCATGGTTATCTTTTCAAGAGCCCTATAAAAGAGCTTCCATAAAAACCTGAAAACATTTTTATACATTTGACTTTATTGCTAAAAAAAATGTAAAACTATTCACTGCGGAAGAAAGTTATTATCAATTTTTGAAATGCAACATTTTTCAGAACAAAGAGAACAGTGTTAAAAAATTTGAAATAAACATGAATAGTAGTTTAAAATCAGAATAATAATCCATGTTTTTTGATTATGAAAAAAAAGTTCAAAAAAAAAAATTATTCATAATTCCTCAGGTCACTTTCTGCATAAAGATGAAAATAATGAAGCTCACCCAAGTCAATTTTTTAATAGAGCAACTTTCTCGATTAGTTTTCTTCCATTCATTCAAACAGTATATACTGTGTCTAGCCTCGGGAAACGCCTTGAAAACTTTTCCCTACAAAAGTAAACGTTAGACTTTTCCCCCTATGTATCTGGAATGAAAATAATTTTTCTCGAAAAAATACAGCAGTTATTCTTTCTTGCTTGCATGATAAATCATTTATAAAATATTGTATAATATATTTCACATGTAATGTCATCAATATATTTTTGTTTTAATAAATTTTATTTAACTAAATTTTTTATTATCACTGAAATGAAGTTTTATTTAAAAGAACATTTGCGCAGAAAAAGATACTCAGTTCCCATTAGTAAGGTTTCTGTTATTTTTCATATAAGTAATTTCTGTTCACGTTCTACTTTCGCAGTATACGATTTCAGTATATAGGTATATATACATACACTTTTAAGAGATATATTCGCGCTCTTTTATGTTCATTCTACCGAATGTCATTTCTTAATGTTCCTCTCTTCGTTTCCTTAGAAATAATTATACCTTTGTTTTCACTTCAACGTTAGAGAGAATTCATAAAATGACGCATTCCATAAAATCGCAATGCTCCTTTTGTAAACGCCAGAGAGTAAAACACTTTTCCTTTAGAATGCCTTAAATGATTAACTTATTTTTTACTTTTTTTTACATTCAAAAATTCTTTCCTCACAGCATGAAGAATTTTTGTTATTTGAATAAAATGTTGGAGCAAAACTGCAGGAAGTTATCAATTTTAGTAAATAATTATTAATTAAAGTTTAATTACGTTTTGGTTATTATAATTTTTTTTGTTTAATGCGTGTAAAATTAGTCAAATCAAAATTATGCCGATGCTCGTAATTATTTCTTTGTTTTTCACATCATGAAAGATTTGCTTTTTTTGTAATGAAGCAAAAGCTTCGTCAAGCATTCACTTCGATCAAATTCAATTAAAATTTAAATTAACAATTAAACAGAGAGAATTTATGTTTCGTGAATATTAATAGAAATTTCCATTATACATTTTTTCAATAAAATATTTTCAGATACGTAATTTGAGTATAAAGTTTGGAACATGCAGTGGTAAATAAATTTCAAATATTACAAAACATTAATATGAGAGTTTTGGTGCAAAAGATTTAGAGATTTGATTTTGTTGTTTTTCGAAACTAAGTTAAATGTGGTAGGGCTTTTCACTAAAGGTTATTCAAACAGCAAGAATAAATGGATTCTACAAAATTCGGAGAAAGTCTTCGTTAAACTTATCTCTTTTTAAGTAATTCGCAAATTGATTCGTGACTTTTTTCCAAAGGTTTAGATAGAACACTATTATAAACCTCTGACATAGGTTGTTGCTGTTTTACCGCAACTCACACGTCTACAGTTTCAAAGAAGCCTGATCTCTTTTTGAATCAGTTTTTTCTCCAGTATCTTGTTATTAGCGATGTGAGCTTTCAACCACTGCCCCACGAGTCCAACACCAAATAACTGTGTAGAGTCTTTCTGAGCTTCAGGAAGAAAAGCTTCCAGTGATTCCATTAGACTCAGGTACGAATGACGGATTGAGGACTCTATTCAGTCTTCGAGCCTGATCCCTCATTCCTCTTCTTAGTCACCTTCTATGTCACGCAAAGGGCAACATTAGGATTATTTTGGGTCTCTGATATTCACTTCCTTCGTCCAAATACCACATTCGTACTTCACCTTTGAATCTCTTAAAGCTATTGTCCATACTATCCCTTTAAGTCCGCAATCTTATTTCACCTTTGTCTTTCTAGCATCGCATACCAAGTGATTCACCCACGTCTCAGAAAAATTAGCTTAACAGAGTTCGTTCTTGAGATTTACAGGATTAAGTTCATTCATAGGATGATCCAAGGAAAACCGCGCGGAGGTACCTGCCGCGATAGATAAATCCACTGAACTCTGCCGTCGTGAACCCGGGATAGAGATTTCTCTCTTTGCCTTTAATGTCATACGACTCACATTCAATAAGTGATAACCCATAGTGTACAGAAACTAGTTAGGCACACTTTGGGTCTGTGGAGCTATTATAGCGTCAACTCAAAAGCGTTATTAGAGATGCTCAGAAACGGAGGAAAGAGGGTGACACGGGCCCCAAACTGTTAAGCTTCATTAGGCCGACTGGAGCCGGTCAGGGAACAATGTATGCTGACGTTCTGAGTAAACTTCGCAAAAAGGTTAACGTCCAGGTCAACTCAGACATTAGCCATATGAGAGTGGTAGTAGCGAGAGCTACAAAGAAGGGGGACCTTCTCATTAAAATTGAAGCAGGTTTTTACCGCTGTGGTTACCAAAGCGGTTGGAAGTATGGGTAAGGTGCAGTCAATAGATAAAAGATATGCGCTCGAAATCTGCGACCTGAATTGACTTATTCAAGTAGCAGAGATCCAACAGGTGTTGGTAGAAGTGCTCGGAAAGCCAGGAAGCAGGAGGGTGATGGTCTTATGACCTAACTGCTAAGGGATGAAGATCGCAGTTGTAGTCACCAACCCAGAAGAAGCGGACAGTCTGAAAAAGTTTGGTAACATAAAAATAAATTTGTTCCTGATTAGAAGAAGACAGATAGTCACTAGATATCATCGATGCCTAGATTATGTCCACATAGGAAGAGATTGTAAGGCGGTAGACAGATCGGTTGCGTGCTTTAAGTGTTTTGAAACAGATCATATATTTGAAGCTATGATAATAATAATTCTTAACAGAAAGAGTATCCGAAAATAATAAAAGAAATCAATTTTCTAAAATACTTCAACATCTTTCGTAATTCTATATTTAATCATTTCTTTTCTTCGAGAAATACACATTTTCAATGTGTATCTAACAAAAATAAATTAAAAAGAATTATAGAGCGGAAAAGTAAATTAAAAATATGAAGTGAAGTATAAAAGTTGATAAGTAATTTAATTCGTTATTTTCTTGCCTCTAATGGAATGAATCACGGATAGAAGAAATGCATTGGTCGAGAGGAAACTCTGATTGAGAGCAGATCGATTGATGTAGCATGAGACAGGAACCAATATTGCCTCACCATGTACACAAGACGCCTTCAAACGTGGTAAACCACTTTATCACATAGAATTGTTACACGTGTAAATTGAAGTAAAAAGTTTACGCGGACAAGTTGGTGCTTCTATTGTTGTCTTGAAACGACTCTTCATTGTTCCATTCTCCTTTTTTCTCAGCAATTGGACACTCCAATTGGTCCAATAATAGTACAAGAATAAAAAGAAATCAAATAATTGTGTCTTTTGTTTCAAAAAAAATGGTTAAATGCAAGCTTTTTTCTATTTTAATCCCCCTCCCCTCCACCCTTTTTTAAATTAAGTAAAGAAACTAACATAGAAAAACGAAAAATTACTTGAAACTTTATCTCTCTGGTATTAACGGAGAACGGGAACAATATTTGCAATCAACTTTTTAGTTGGATAATTGTTCTTCTTTTTAACTCTTTCAAACACGATAGAAATTCACTTTATAAACTCTAGATTAACGATTTAAAAAGTGTATTTCAAAAACAGGAAAAATATTCATTTAATGGGAAAAGAATTTTTCCAACAATTTTTTAATATTAATTTTCCATGATAATCCGATCGTTCTATTCTATGGAGAAAAAATTCTAAATATTTTAATAAAACGGAATGTTTGATAAATTATTTTTAGTTTAGATAGAAAATAAATTCTTCTGAAATCGCCTTGTTTATTGAAAAAATTTTTTTTATACAAATAGAAGAAAATAAATTTAAAAATCTGCTATTAATTGATTGTGAATAAAACAACTTCTGAAATAAATGATTACAATATTTATTTGCAATGTATGCTTTTTGATAGAAGAGAAAAAAAAGTCCACAACACTATTCGACTAGTTTCTTTATTTACAACACAAAAAATGTGCCAATATTGCAGTTTACTTCATGATGCAATAAAGCTCTACCAATGTCCGAAGTTGAAACACTTTTTAATAAAAACTTTTCAAAAAAGTTGTCAGACATTTGTTATTGTATATCACAGCTTATAATCTTACGTGTGAAAATCTTTTATAAGTTAACTGAGCCTTCAAAACTTTCTTAATATATCTTATTAAGATTTAATAAATACAATAATAACTTATTTTATATGATGTGGATTGTACACTACAAAATTGTAATAGGTCCTGCTGCTTTAATTATAAATTTGTCTTTCATCAAGAATAAAATTCGATTGAGTAAATTACAAATCTTTTTTAAATGTTAGTGGTTTTTCTAAAAGAAAAGCAGAAAAACAGTTTGGTACATCTAGGGTCCCTCCCTAAAGCTTATAAAAAAATTTGTTTATTACATTTATCATGTAACATAAACAGAGAAATGAATGTTTCAGAAAACAGACGAGCAACAGTTGGTAAAAAGGAAAATGGTGTTCAATTAGGCACAGATTTTCGCAGCATGTATCAACCATGCGGTTAATTTATAAATAAGTGATTCTTTCTCTTCGGCTTTCTCGAAGGGTGTAAAGCCTTTGACTGACGAATTATTACCCCTATGACCCTTATGAGTGTTATTACCGCTCTCGATTTTAACCAAGAGAATGTAAGTGACAGATTACGTACATATCAAATTTTTTTATCGATAAACCGCATTTAGTTGTCAGCTTACGACGCGTGAACAGACGTTTGGATTATTAAATTAAAAATACTCATCCATTTTGACTGGAAACCCAAAAAATATTTATAAGTCATCAAAATTACCTCTCTAGCAGTTTTTCGTTTCTTTTAGCAAGTATAATATTAAAATTTAAATAAATAAATCATCTGTGAAAATTAAAATTGGTAGAATGAAAACTTAGTGAAATGAAAAAGCGATTAAATGAAAATTTAGTGAAACGGAAATTCGATCAAAAGGCAAAACCGTCCACGAGCCAACAAAATCAAAAGTCATTTTTGGTTCAATAAAAATGTAAATAAAACCACATAAATTTGTGTTTAAAATAACTCTTTAAATAATTTTTTAGTTAAAATCCAACATGAACTTTGATTTAATATCGAAGAATCAGAATTATTTTAACTGAAATTTTTCCAAATTCAACTAGTTGAATTAGATGCCATTTTTTCCAAAAGCCATAAGCAGACATTTTCATAAATTAAAAGTTTAAAATGTTTTGCAACTCGTGTCATTTAAAAATTAAAATTCTAAAATTCATGTTATCTGAATGTAAAATTAATATTAAAAATAAAAACAATTGAACATGAATTAAATCAAAATTTAAAGAAAATTAAACATCATCTACATTTTGTCTTTATAGCGGAAACTAATTTCCTATTACTATATATTTGTACATGAAGGTCTCTGTGTTATTGAGTTGGCGTGTCGCTTGCACCAGTGATTTCCGTCACACCCTTCGTCTATACTGTGTACCCGTGCGTTATTTTCAATCAAATGTCGATGAATTTAATTGTCAATGATGAACTATTGAAATTATGACTGCTTCTCTTTAATCTTCACTTTTAAAAAAATTATTTCCATAAACAAGTTTCTCCAATAAAATGAACGAGAAACAAACATCAATTTGATAACAGGTTATTTAAGCTCAAACTGTCAAACTATAAAATTATTTAAATATAAATAAATATTAAAACGATTGCCAAAAGTGAATATATTTTAATTGAACATCAATTGTATAACAGGTTATTTAAGCTCAAACTGTCAAATTATAAAATTATTTAAATATAAATAAATATTAAAACGATTGCCAAAAGTGAATATATTTTAATCAAACATCAATTGTATAACAAGTTATTTAAGCTCAAACTGTCAAACTATAAAATTATTTAAATATAAATAAATATTAAAACGATTGCCAAAAGTGAATATATTTTAATCAAACATCAATTGTATAACAGGTTATTTAAGCTCAAACTGTCAAATTGTAAAATTATTTAATTATAGAACGAAAAAATATTAAAATGATTGATAAAAGTGAATATTTTTTAACAAACATCAATTGTATAACAGGTTATTTAAACTCAAACTGTCAAACTATAAAATTATTTAAATATCAGATTATATCTTTCATCCAGAAAAAATTTGATTGTGTAAATTACAAATATCTTAAAATGATTATTAGAATTTACAACTAGGGTTACTCCCTAAAGGTTGCGGTTGTTAAAAAAAATTCAATTGCAGTAGACAATATGGTATACATCACCATTATATACGAAAATATTAAGATCGAGAATATTATTTCTCTTATTTTTAAATCAGTCGAAATAAAAATATACATGTGTCAGACTCGTGACACCCTCAAGTATGCCATATGTCGTTAAAACAGTTTTTAAATAAGTCTCGCTTTTTCACAGTTCAACAAATTTTGTGCTGCTTATCATATTTGACAGATACTACGCACAAGTAGAATCTATAAAATTTTATTATCCTTCATGGCAAAAATAAATAAAAACTAAAAGATTTTTGAGTACAAAGGAATATACAACTTACATATGAATACACGTCAATAATGTGAAATTGTTTATATTCTCGCATATTTTACAAACAAATGATGTCAAATGGAGTTTACATATTTTAACATTTATATCCATTTTATGGTTATTTTTGCATCCACGAATTTTTAATGCCAAAATATTTCCGATTTTTCCGACACAAAAATAGTTTGTTTTATTTACTTTACCGCAAAAATATGTATATTTGAAATTATTTCTACTTTCTACCGATAAAGCAGATGAGGAACGTTAAATAAAATTTTCAATTTATCGTTTACGTTCGGGTTTTAAATGTTTTCTAATATAGTAATAAATTATATATGTTTTTCTTTTTATTACTGTTGCCAGCATTCAACTATATATTTTTTTCAATGCTAAATAAGTAAAATTAGTTTGAATTCATAAAGGTTAAAATTGATCTGTGGAGGAATTAAATTTTCGTCCCTCAAACATATTGGGTTTTAATAAACATATATATTGCTTATTTACATATTTGTGTGTAGTAAAATGACATGCAAAGAATTCGATTTGTGTCACTCATAACATAACACAACTGTCATGTCATTAATGTAAACATTTTTGCGACTTTGTATACAGATAGATATAAAGATAAATGATAACATAAATATTCGTATGTCTAGAAAAAATGAACGAAAAACTAATAATGATGAAACTAAAATTAAAAAAAAATTCATGTCAAATTTTTCTTTTAAAATTATTTAGTTTCGTTAAAATTTGTCACATGTTAAATAAATGATTTTCTTCCCTTTCTTAATATTTTGTTTGCAGTTATATGAAATAATTTGAAGGGAAATTTTGTCTCTCAGTTTCCTTACAGGTTGTAAAATACAAAAAGCAGTAGAAAACAAAATTTCTAATTTTCGACAAACACTTCAACTAAACTGGTATCGTGTTGAACTGCATAACTGTTTCTGCCCTTGAGTGTTTGGCATTATTTATGGGTATAAAGTGATACTCTTATCCACAGAGAGCAATTCAAAAACTAGATCGTATCCCACACGTCTCTTTGTAACTCTTGATGATATCTTGAAGAATTCCCAGGCTTCTGACTCGAAATAATTGAAAATTACTTCAATTAAAAATAATCTTGAAATGTATAAGCATTTTCGGGTAAATACCCGGGACTTAATTTTAATTAAAAACATCACCATTGGATTGAATTGAATACACAATTTTCTTTAATTAATATTTTTTTTTGTGTATATCAACCACAGAAAAAGCTAATTTAACTGTCCGAGGTCGCTTAAATCTGTAACAAAATTGAGGTCACTAGATCATCATTTACCTTTTTTTTCAAGTTCCTAAACTACTGATTCTACAATTTGTGATTGCATCCTTTTTATTGAATATTTGAAAACTTTTTCATTTCCCTTTTTTTTTTGTTTCTTTATTAATCGATATGTTGTGGTTATAAATACATATATAGATATATGTATGATGTAGTAACATATATCATATATATGACGATAACAAGTTTTTTGCCAATTCGAATCCGCAATGCTCTTGTTTTCTTCACTTCATAAAAAAATTGGCTTCATTCACATCTATGTTATAAACCCAAGAACAAAAATACTAAAAATCGTTGATGGTTTACAACCGTAAATACGTACAATTCATCCTGCTTTATTGGGAAATTCAAACTGGCAAATACTGAAGAAAAGAAAATGATTTTTGTGAAACTATAAACAAATTTTACTTTATCAAAGTTTAGGTTTATAACATTATTACGAGCTACAACTATAGTTTCTCCCTATAACTATACGTTTAAGTGAAACGTACATATTTTAGTCAGACGTTCCTGGCATTTTAGTAGGACATACAGGTTTTAGTCAGCCTTAAGGCTGACTCTAAAAGCCTTCACGTACATTAAATTATTTATTTCAAAATATTAAAAATTAGAAAATAATCAATGTGAAGATTTTATAATAGAATATGTTTTATGTTTTGCACCAAATTTATTATTTTCCGTTTCAAATTAAATATTAATGTTAATTTTGTTTTCTATATAAATGTTAATCGCTTAAAACATCGTCGAGCTTGAAAATAAAATGTTACAATCTATATTATGTATATTTTAGTAAAAAATATTATTTGTAAAAATCATTTACTTTTATAAAATTATATAATATATAATATAAATGTGAAAGAGGAGAATTTTCTTTCAACGAATATGTACTTTGTACTAGAACTTGATTAATATAACTTTTTGTTAAAACAATTTTCAGCACAAAATGTATTTTTCTCATTTCTTAAATATGGCAAACACAAACACTAAGTGGAAAAAAGTAAATTTTTTCCAACATCAAAGTCTTTCTTTTGAGCATTTAATAAAGCATTTCAGATGCATAAAATCAATTTCCCTGGAAAAGTTTTCTTGTATTCTGTATATTTTATTGATTTGAGAAAATTCTTTTTACAAAAACATCAGTCCACAATTTTTTCATATAGTTTTAAGTTTACAACATCTCGTTCATTTTGTTCATTTAGTTAATTTTTCAAAACAAAAAAATTTTCACAACTTATTTCTAATGATTTTTTTCTGTTACAATTTAAAATTAATTTATTCATATTGAATAATAATTTTACTCATATAAATCTTTTGAAAGAAAATACTCCACTTCAAATTTAATCTCAATGTAATCTGTTTCTCTCCAAAAGCTCATGTTTTTGAACGATATTTAGACCCTTAAGAAAACTAATGAAAACTATGAACCCTCTAAATGTTTGTGTATACACGAAACAAAATAAATGGATCCAATAAAATATTGATAACGTCCTTTTATCTACTATTCCGATGATATTTCAGAATCTCATAAATTTTCATAAGACGATATATATAAAGTACATAAGACGCTATAGGCTATATAAACTGAAACATTTTATTGTACACTTAAAATCGTATAATCCTTCAATATCTGCACTTAGGAGATGGTCTTATCTGTAGTGTAAATAACAGTATTAAAATAATTATTATACTAAGATAATTAGTAAAAAAAAAATTAATAAAATACTCGGTATGTAGTAAAAGAATCTAGAAACTTTTATAATTAGAGCAAAATTTGTAAAGTATTTCTTTTACCTCCAGTTGAAATTTTCGATGTAGCTTACCAGAAATCTGTAATAGACAAAATATGAAGAAAAATTATACTATGTTTTCTGTACAAAATGGTAAATGAAATAAAAAGCAAGGAAGAGAAAAGACAAAGGAAAGTAGACGATGAAGAGTAGAAAAGTTTCCAATGAATGGTATTTTATTTCGAAAAATATGGAGACTTAATATGTCACTTTAGTTCTTCAGGAAAAAGCATTGTTGCCAATCGCTACTAGAATAAAATTTGTGATACCACGACGACAAAGGGAACTACTTTGTTCTCCCCTTTTATCGTTTATTCTCCTGATTTCTTTCATTGTGTCTTGAGATATACATATATATATATATATGTTATCTTTAGTCCTTTGGGCGAGTCTTTCTTATTCTTTTTTTTTTTTTTTTTGAAAGTGAAACATGCACCAGTGCAAAACTTTTGTTAGCGCTCTGAACTCTACTACCACTGTTAGATAAGACAATTCCCAGTGACACTCTTCCACCAAATTCACGCGAACTTAAACCAAATAAATAGAGAAGAAAGGGGTAAAAGAAAATTAGAAAACTCTCCTTGTGAAGGAGGACAGTTTTTCTCCTCTGTGTATAATTTCTATGTATTAACTTTATGTTAATGATTTCAAATTTTATTTTTCTGGAATTAAATTAATTTTCTGTCATTGGAGACTGATATTAAGGGAGAGGTTTTAAGAAAGAGTAACTGTTAAATAGAAATTAAATTAATGAAGAGAAAGAAATGTTTTATATTGTTAAATTTAGTAATTCTGTAAACAAACGTACCGACATGAACAACCTTAGTGATTTATATTTTAATCTAATGTCCGATATGACATAACTATAATTTTTTACAATTAGAATCAGAGAGAAAGAGTAGATCCAGATGTCTTCAGGAAAACTGAAACAAAATTAGAACTTTGTGGAGTCAATCGAGAATCGAGACAAAATTTAAAGTATTAGTTATTTGTTTTAAAATTATTCTTAGAGTTGTAGACCCAAGAAACGATAGCTCCTTCAGTGTGAGGTCGAAAAAATGACGTTGTCTAGCAGAAACAGAGAATGCAGTAGATTTCCCTCGAATTGTTTTCGGACCAGCCAAAGTGAAAGATTTGGCGTCCAGGTATCGATGTAAATTAGATAAAACACCCCTCCAGCCTAGGAGTGACCGAATTATTGATTTCACGTTGATGTCGTAATAATGCAGTCCTTAGAAAAATAGAAATGTGCCTCGTAGTAGAAATTATCTCCTTGAATGAATTTGACTAGGACGAGACGCGAAGAAGGCACTTGATACTGGAAGAGATTTTCAGGACTGGAGTCAAAGAATAAACTCGATGACAGTACACAACTAGTTAACTTGGTCACGGTTTATGGACTGACACGAAGAAGACGCGAAGTTAATTCGGTGGTGACTTGTGGACTAACTGAGTTGAAATCGTTCTCGTAGAACACAGGTAACTACCTGTGTAAATCATTTGAAGGTGACTTCTGGACTGACACGAAGCTAATTCGGTGGTGATTTCTGGACTGTCAAATTTGGCAAGGAACCTTCTATACTGTTTCTTTTTCACACCACCCACTTTTATTACTTTTGGGGTCAAGAAATCTATATTGATTTAATTTCTAACTCGTGAGGACCCAATAGATTTTTTTGCTATGCTACATAACTTTATATGTACCCTACAAATTAAATTCAGGGACAAACGAATTTTCCTTTTCTTTATAGGTTTATTTTATTAACTTGTAAAAGGTGGTGAGAAATTTAACAATTTCTCACCACCTTTTACAAGTTAATGAAATAAACCTAAATTTAATAACAAACATTTGTCAAATTGACCACATATCAAAGTTAATGTCCTTAACGTCGAGAAATAGAGAAAGAGCTCATCTTATCGGATTTTATGTGTTTTTCCACTCTGGATACTTTGATTATCCTCGCCAAGGCAGGTCGAGTCGTTCACCTTTTGTGAAAGAATCGAAATCAAGCAGAAACTTACTAGAACATACACACCACAAAAGCGCCAGAGAAAATGAATTCAATCTCCGCATGAAACGAAGGTAAACTTGAAAGGAAAAGAAACGTAAAATATTTTGTTTCACCTAGTTTTATTGTTGAAGATAATATTTTATTCATTCTCTATATATAAAGATAAATTATTTAATGAGTAATTGTCTGATTAATTTATCAATATACATAATTGATCCATTTTTGTAAATTTTTCCATTTTAAATCAATATGTAATCGTGTTCATTTTACAATACACAATCTATATGTAATCCTTTAACAATTTCCTTTAAATACGCTTTCAATTATACGTATGTGGACATAAAATGTATTGTATGCAATAAATCATGTAAAATGTATTAATCGTTCTCATAATACGCTTTTAATAAAGTTAATAACTTTGTTCTGTTCTCTTTTATGATCATTATTAGTCAGCTTATTCCAAAATGAATATTGAAGTTAATTGCGAAATTACCTAATTAAAAAAATTTTCAATTTTTCACCAAGAGTAGAATTCACAAAAAAAATATAATTTTTTAAAAAATTTTCCACTTAGATTACAAATGGAGAAACGAGATAAAGAGTTCCCTTTTTGAGAATTGTTATATCTTTGTAGTTAATTTTAAATATTAATATAAGGGGTTATCGACTTTTCTCAATTGTTAACTTTAAAGCTACAGCATAAATTGAGACTTCGTTTTAAATTACTAAATTAATTTCATTTAGAGACAATATCCAATTATAAGCGAAGAAATTAATTTCTGTCAGTAATATGAAATTTACATTATTCTGAGAAACGTGCATTCTTAGAGTTATTTCTTTTAATTCTCAAAAAGAGCGGCACACTAATTCAATATGGCATTCACTAAATTAAAGTTATAATTAAACTTAGTTATCGTTCTATTCTTCCAGGTTGGATTTTTTTTCATAAAGAAAACATCAATTTAATTGGGAGTGTGAAGGTTATTGGAAAACTTCTCTATCATTTTTACAGAGAGAAAGGTTCAGGAGATAAATATTTTATTACTTGTTCTATACATGTGAAAAAGTTATAAAAAAACGATTGGATATGGGGCAGTATGCCTAAAATATTTAACTAGAATATCAATATTTTTTTTGTAGTGAGATATGAAATTATTTTATACATATTGAGGTGTGAAATAATAAATTTATTTGGAGGTTGGAATTTCTATCATCTTAAGATGATAGAAATCTTAAAGATGATAGAATTTCTTTCTATCATCTACTGTCATCTTTATTCGATTGTATAAATTACAAAATCCTTTTTAAAGTTGGTTCGAGGTTGGATGGAAAGTTTAGAAAATTATGACAGAACAAATGGATTAGTCAGAGGACGATCCAAAAATGATCAAGCAGCGACCTGTTGCTACCTTGACGAATTTTCCTGCTGTGCATGCGCCGTTGCCATGACAACCCAGGATCGTACAATCAAAAACCTGATCGATGGTTCAATTAGAATTTCAAAATATTATTTATAAATTCTTCGTCGACCGTGATAATTTTTTTAAGCAGATATACGAAATACTTCCCATTAATTTAATTCAAAAACAAACAAAAAATTTAGAATCAGAATGTCATTTCCTAAAATAAATTCTCTGAACACATAAAAAACTATTCGTATATAGAAATTTTCTAAAATTCACCACGATTTTCATTTGATCTCTTGCAATATCATTTTCGTTATATTATACGTATAAATTTTTTACTGTATATATGAAGTTTCTCGTCTTCCGCTATTGCATTTCCGGCAATACTAGATGCTATCGGTGTTACTTCCATTTACAAATATGTTCGTAGCATGATCATGGTATAAGCAAAGTTATAATAAATGTCCTCTTGTGAACTTCTGCGTGCAATCGCAAGCCAAGTATATTTATAAGTACACAAGGAAAAATGTTTGTTAAATTTGTCTTTCCTAACTTGAGGGAAGTTCCACTTAATATACTGTAGTTAAAACAACTTTGGTCTGTAATGTTAATAAGTACTTGTAAATAGAGCAACGTATTTTATTTATTTTTAAATAAACTTGTCATTCTGCAATTAACATTTCTATTTACTTAGTATTTTTGTTACTAAGGTCCTTCTAATTAGAAATAAAGTATAAAATTTAAATCAGGACACTTCTTATTTTTTACTTTCAAAAATTTTTTTTAGTTTTATTTATTTTATATCTATTTTATATCCTCATATACAACGATGTATTACTCTAATTTTTAGTGCCTACAATGGTTTACCTTTGGATGTATTTTTTGGTTCAAATAATAATAAAAAAAACACTAATAATAAAATAAGATAAAATATTTTTATTTATGAAAACCTTTACTCTATTGTTTCAACAGATTTTGTTTAATTATCTAGTGACAAAATTAAATAAACCTTACAGTATAATGCTATACTTTGTGTCATGATGACATATTTTCTTTTTAAAAAGATAATTATTTAAATTTTTTATTTAAATTTATATATTTTATCGACGCTATATTTAAACAAAATTTAATTTAAAAAACTGAAAAATATATTAAGTTCCAAAGAAATAGGAAACAACAAAAGGACACATTTTTCCCAATTGCATCTCTCTCCTTCAAAGGAGAAAGAGGTGTACTATTGTACCTTTGACTTTTGTATTTCTTTGTAAGATATTTTTTTTTGTTCTTTATTATTTTTTCTTTGCAAATAGTCGATGTTAAATTTACTTGATGTGAAATCTCTACAGTCTTTCACAAAAGAATAAATTTTACAAGACTTGATTCAAAAAATCAATTTTTGATTTGGCAATGTAGTTTTTATTTAAAAAAGTAATTTTACATTTTACTTTTCAGAATACCGAAATAATATTTACATAAATAAACGCAAGTTGTCAAAATATATTTTTTGTCCTACCTGCACGAAAAGTATGTCATTTCGGGCACTTAAAGTGGGCGCAAAGTAACTTATTCTCGCCCGGGGCCAGGAAAGTGGTCGCAAAAGTTCTTTTACGCCCGCTGACGTCACACAAGCGGGCGCAAAAGTACTTTTGCGCCCGCTTCATCTAGCCCGAGCGGGCGCAAAAGAACTTTTACTCCCGCTTGCTGTACTTTTGCGCCCGCTTCGCTCGTGCCCTCGATGCCATACTTTTCATGCAGTTAGGACAAAAAATTATGTTCACAACATGGGCGCAAAGGAGATTACGACTTTGGCGAGATTTCGGGACCTCAGGGACATTTTCGCACCCTCGGCTTCGCCTCGGGCGCGAAAATGTCCCCTTGGTCCCTTCATCTCGCCATCGCCGCAATCACCTATTTTGCGCCCTTGATACGATAATAACTATTATTCTATGTTAACCATTACAGTTACTTGTTCTTTCTATTTTACTAAAAGGTATACTTACAAGTTTTATTAAAAACGTCTTATTTTATTTTAAGTATATATAATATTCTGTTTGTAAGTAAATTGAGAAAAGCTCATTAAAAACTTATATTTCAAGTGTCGTAACTTTTATTATGGATTCTATTGTAATGGAAGTTTAATAAAAAAAATTTTTTTTCAAACTTTAGCACTCTGAGTTTTGAAAAATTCTAAGTAATATTCGATTGTGTAAATTACAAATTCTTTTTAATGTGGCAACGAGTTTGGATCAGTAATATTCGATTGTATAAATTACAAATTATTTTGTAATGTGAGATTGAAATCTAAATAAAAGCCCTCTGCCAGCACGACAATTCATTTACTTCTTACAAACAAAGTTTTATTAAATAAATATTCCATCAAATAAAAATTATGTCCCTTTTGGAAAAATAATAAATCAAGGGAAAAATCGATTCTTAAGTAGACTTCCGGTATCGTCATAAGTGACACAAAATATTCCATCGAATATTTATGAGTTTATAAAATGCATGAAAGAAACTTTAATATCTCGGTAAAGGTCTTGGAATCTTTCGAAAGGATATCGAATCTTTTATTTAATAAATTATTCAGACTCTTCTACCTTTTTTGTTTCTATATTAGAAACAAAAAATCACTCACACAATGTATAAAAATATATTCCATTTTTCATCCTTCAAAATTAATTTATTGCGATGACGTAACAGTAGCCTTAAATAGAATTTTTTAAATTAGGATCAGATTAGAATTCAGAAACTCCAAATACCTTCAAGTATAACAAGCTTCTGGAAAAATATAAAAATACCTATAAGATAGAGGAAAAATGTCCTTACGTTAGATTTTATCTTGTCTCTTATCAAATTGAATCAATTATATATTGTGTTGCTACTGCATAATGCATATACGAGTTTTAAGTCCGCCGGAAACAAAAAGAAGATGAGTTTTGAAAATTAGGAAATGAAAATTACTTTTATAATTAATAAGTAAAAAAAGAAGACAAAAAACTAAAGTCCTGAATAATAAATTCTTATTTAACGAATACTAAAACTTTTGCGACAATGCTATTTTATTTAAACAGAAATATTTTTAAAAATAAATTTAATTAAATATTGTTGAGGAAAACAGTTTCAAAAAAGAACATTCTTCCTCTACTTCGTAAAACTAGAATTAAAGTTTTTTTTTTGTTTTTTAATCTCAAAAGACAAATTTTCTTCTTTAATAAAAATGAATCTTTCTGTTAAAAAGAATTTCCAGTGCTTTTGATGTCAGTGAGAAACTTTTATTCTAGATGCAGACAAATATATATAGTAGAATTTTATCAGGCAAATTTCGAAAGAAGTTTATCGTTGCTTCAAATTACGAACAGGAGACAATTCAAAAGGCAAACTATAATGTTGAACTGAAACAATTCGTTTTCAGCATAAATAGCTTTTGTTCCCCCGCTATACGTTATATAGTAGAACATTTATTCTTGAAGTTCCGATTTGCCGTATAGGAATGGAATCTATATATGCTGTTCATTATATAGTGTATAGTTGATAAGGTGAACCACACAAGAGCAAGAGACACACTTCATCGGTCTTGTATATTGCAGAACTTTCCCATTGTTACATCATGAACTCTGGAATTATTCTAAAAATTATTCTCAATTACAAATTCTTTATCTGGTAGATTGTAAATTATTTTTTTTATGTGGGTTCCAGTTTTGGACCCTCTTTCATCCTTAAGTAATATTCGATTGTGTAAATTACAAATTCTTTTTAATGTTGGTTCGAAATTTAAATAAAAGAAGTTTAGCTTAATGAATGTGGAAAGCAGAGGCAGTATACCTTTCAAAGAATTAAAAATCTCCCTACGTTCTCTAAACATAAACATCACTTCACTTTAATTCACTGGATTAGATTTACGAGATTTTTCACGTTTTAAAAAACGATTTTACGATGCTATTCAAATTTACTCAACTTTTAGGGGGCAATTTTAAACTTCACTTGGTGCTTCACGCTATAAAATTTGTGATATCAGTTTGAAGAATCGAACTTAAATTAACTTGGCAAGAAAAAGTATTCGACTCACGAAAAAGGTTATTCTTTGCTATTTGAATTTTTACGTGGGCTGTTTGATTCGAAGAAAACATTCTTTTCAAGTTATTCGCAGTTCTTGCGGTAACGAACTAATCCATACGGATTTCATATATATATTGGCATGACACCAGCTAACGGATTAGTGCATGAATTATGCAAAAGGAAAGAAAGAAAATAAAGAGAAAAATATCGTGATACATGAAGAGCTCATAGAATACAAAGTATAATACCCATTCGCATTGAAAATTTTACTCTAATATTCAAGTATAGATCAAAAGATACATATCTAAAGGGATTCAATTGAATTAGTATACGGCAATTGTTTGTTTATATTTTTTTTATTTTGACACCAAATAGAAAAAATCGTATTACAGAATTTAATTTATTACTACTGAAAATTGTTATTTTGTTTCACAAATATAAACTTTTCTCATATTTGTCTTTCATGTGATTCCAAAAGTGGAACATTTGGCACCTTTTGTTTTATTTATTGCCAAATTTTATAAGGCGGAATTTATGTGAAGTCTTCAGTACAAAATAGTTCTCAAACAATGATTCTGATATATCACATTTCGTTGTTTTATGCCACGAATACACACCCTTGTTATATCTTAAAAACCAGAAATTTTTTTTTAAAAATAAAGTTTAGAACAACAGAATTTTTTTAAGAACTGCAATTTGAGATTTTTTTAAATTATACATTATTGATTTAATTTATTAGAACGCTGTTTTCGATTTTGTGTCAAATTGTACGATCGATCATCATGTTTTAAAAAGCTTCTTAGAAAGAAGAAAAACGGTTCAAAGTATTCCGTCATTTAAAAAGAGCAACGAAGGCAGGAGAAGAATGATTGCTCATATAAAAACAAACAAGAGACACTTTCACAAGATTTTCGTTGAATTTTCTTTCAGAAAAGATTGGTGAACATTTCCCAATAGACATTCAAGTTGGAAGAATAAGATCTCCCAACAAGTTGCATTGTCAAGGGTGAGGAGAAACTTTCAACTACTTTCAACTTTACAACTCTTCACATGTTCCCAATTTATTCGTCACATATATATACACATCTAAGGCGTTGAGAACTATAATAATAAATTATCAAACAAATAACAAGATACTCTAAGAAAAATCCCAAAAAGCCCTGACATCTAAGTTAGCTTTTATCTTCTTAAAAAAATTCTTAAAGGTACTAATTTCAGACCTTAAAAGTAGGTTCGACTAATTTTTTTACAGCAAAACAATATTGCAAATTTTGAAAGAATAAGAAACAAAAAGCGGATAATTGATATACCCATTGACAGAAACATTCCCTTTTATTGTGAATTTAGAGAACTTTTAGAGAAGATAATTTTATCTTGAAGTCTAGAAACACTTTTCTACAGTAGGAAAGTCTCCATTAGAGGACGTTTACTTCCCTCCCCTATATAAAAAAATCAAGAGAAAGTTCCTGGCAACACTAATGTGACGTGACGGCTCGTTGGACAGAGCTTCTCCTCATAGAGCAAAAAAAAAAAAAGAAAACCTTTTCTGCCCGCAACTAATTGTTTTATACCAAAGTTTAAAACGAACGTCTATTGACGTCCACAAGTTGTTTTCACAAAACTTGGGTCACAGTAATTTGTCACCCTCACATTATTTAATTTTCTGTCATCATAAAATGGAGAATTAGTTGGAGAAAAAAAAAGGTCTATACTCAACCTTTTTCTATAACACTAAACAAACACGATTGTTATAAAGAAGTAAAATATATTAGGGTTGAAATTCACGTGCGAGCACCTAATTCTTATCCTAAAACAAAAGTTTTGGTAATAAAAATAAAAATGTTCGTACGAGTGATAAAAAAAGATTATTTCTGCGACATGGCACAGTTAGAATGTATAGTATGACTCTTAAAAACTAAGAGACATTTAATTTCAAATTTTATCTAATTATGTCATGCTCTTACATAATTAGACTAAAAGATACGGGGCCAAAAGTTCCAATGTTAAAAAAAGTAATATTCGATTGTATAAATTACAAATATTTTTTAATAGTATCATAAGAAATATAGAATTATTCCTGACCCATATCATGTAGAATCAGAAAACGGAAATATGCGATAATTATATATTTGTTGTGTTGTCGTTGAAATAACTTATATTTTTTAAACTTTCATTCATATTAATAATTCCTCTGATTTTAACCAGTACGCGGTAAGTTTGCCAATACTCAATATTTAACAACCAGTTGTGATGTAATTTTGCCTCAATCCTAACATATGCATCGAAGCTGCTGAAATTTGTCAATATTAAACCCACAATTACTTAATTCAACAAAGCATTGTACAATTTATGTTTATCTGCAATGATAAAATGATGTATTTCCATTTTAAACTAGAATTCATTTTGTTTAAAATTTTTCGTTTTCAGTAATTTATTTATCAAATTGTAAATGTTTAATATTTACCAAAACAGCAGTACTATGATATTTCACCAGTTCTGCATTTGTCAGTTTTGATTGTAGCATTAATGTCCTTTACTATTATGCCAAATCTCGTAGCATGTGTCTCCTGTTAAGTTATGTTATCGGTTTTGCAAATATCGAATCAATAATTGCGAAAGGTGTTTCAAAGTGAAAATTTATTTCTATTTAAATTCAATTGGAAAGTTTTAAATTGATTTTCAGAAATAAAAATAGAAAAAGTTGATGATAAAACAATAAAAGAAATTGAGAAATCAGTTAGAGATTTGGATTTATGAAATAAATTCAAGTCCCTCCCTGAACCAAGTGTATAAAAAATATATTTTTATATGTAAGAAAATGACGAATCAATAGAGAGAATCGAAATTGGATAGCTGAAAATAAAGCAGTTGACGATCACAAATGTACGAGGAGACGTGTCCAAAAGGTCAAAGGTAACAGCTGTGATCAAACGAAAAGTAATCGGCCCATAAAAAACCCTTCCAACTTTTAGTCAGACAGATTTATTTTTCATTGTCTCATTAATATTTATATCCAATTTTTTCTACACATATGAGTCTAGAAAAAAAAAACCGATTTAAAAATAATAGAATCATACTTATAAATGTTCGATCGCTTTCAATTTTCTCTTTCATCTATGTATGTATCATCTGGAACAAATTTACTCTTCTAGAAATCGAATTTTTTCTTGAATTAATTAAATTTGTTTTAATGAAATCCTAAATTATTATAATATTTGAGATCATAAAGTTTTTAAAGATCATAAAAATTTGTAGTTTAAGGTTAAGAACGTTTTTTTTTAATGTTCGAAGAGAAGAAATTTTCCGCCAACCATTTTGTTAGGAAATGGAGTTTGCAGAATTTTTAAAAGGTTTGGATCTTAAGGAAGCCAGGAAGACTTTTGCTGGGACAAATAATAAATCGTCAAAAGCATGGTCGCTCGAGCGAGATCTCAGGGACTTTCGCAGAAAGAAGAATTATTCAACCAAGGGGAGTTGTTTTGCTGTGGTTTGGGAAGGGAAAAAACAATTCTCACATTACCCTGGAGTACGGAATTCTTTGTACCTATTAACATGGAGTTGTACTTCTCCTCTAAAAGTTGAAAAGTTTTCCTGCCTTCTTCAAGCAAAAGGAAAAATTATAAATACTCTAATAAGGCAATTTTTTATGGGTCATGAATCCTTAATGGCATGGACTGATCACATTTGGGTAACTTAGATACATCACAGAATTTATAGATTCTTAAGTCAACTCGAGTCTAATCCTCATGTTCATAACTTTTCCAATTTTTTAAATATTCTTATAAACATTTTTTGAAAATTTCGAGTTCGGTCTACTATAAGACATTTTAAAATAAGCTGTTATATAAATTAACAATTATGTTTAATTGTCACGAAAATAAAACTCTAGTAAGACATTCAACATTATATTCCCACCGACTTGAATATTTCTAAAAAAAAATGTCTTTTAAATTTCATCTTTTATTATGATTGAATTGATGCTGCCTGTGAAAAGTGATATTTTTTCTTGGATGAAGGATGAGTTCTTTAGTTATTAGATTGAAACGTGACCCGCGGTTGTTACATTTTATGTTAGTTTTACGCACGAGGTGAGCTATTGCACATAAAACCCGCTGTACGGTTATAAATTTTAATGCTCGATATTTTTTATATAAAATAGAAATAAAGAAATTTTACATTCAAAAGAATAACTTCAGTGAAACATTTTTTACAATCCTTTGAAATATCTTTTGTGTAAGATATGTCATTGTACACAGATTTATCACTCTTTTACTATCATGTAAATTTTCCTTTCTTGCAAGTTCACTTAATTTTAATACAACGAATAAATAATCAAAAAAGCAAACTGTAATGAAATTAAATTAATATAATAATTATATAAATAATTTTTATTTACTGTTAAAGTAAAAAAGAAAAATATTTGAAAAGTTCATTTTAATGCTAAACGGATTTTCCTCTACTATCCAATAAATTTTACGGGAAATAAATTATATTAAAGGGATAACATTCTTTTTTTTTAAAATTATTTAAAATTACCAATTTGTTTGCTTCTTCGAAAGAAGGCAATTAAACTTAATGAAAAGAAAATAAATTTAATTTACCGAGACGTAGCGTAAAAAAACAAGAAGATTGTAACTCTTATTTTACAAAGAAGATAAATTTAAAAAGCAAAGTAGCTTGAAAGAACTGACACTGACTCGACTTTATTGGAGAGAGTATAAACCAAAGCTAGTTTGAAATTGAGTGTGGAAAAATGGTGGGAATTCTTTTCGCTGGAGGGAAGCTTGAAATAATATATAAAAGTATCCCTCATCGACAAGCTGCAATGAGAAATGCAGAATGCTGTTCAACTTTAAGAGTTAAAATCATCAAATTTTTCCGCTTTTAAGGCGTCGTTTATTTCATCCATAAAAAAAATTCGATTGGGTAAATTACAAAAACAATTTTTAAATCTAAAATTTAAATCAATTAACCGAAATTCATATAAGTAATTAAAATTAAAATTAATAATTATTTAACTGAAGTCAATAATTTGGTCTTATAAATAAAATGTGAAAAATCATACAATATTTACTGCAAGAAAGAGAATTTTTGCAAAAAGAAAAATTCTCTGTTTCTAGATGTGCAAACACAAACATGAAGTTTCTGGATCAAACGATAACAATTTCCTGTAAGCCGGAGATGAATGAGCTGTAAGGATGTTAAATAAAATATCCTTTGGTCGTATCAAACTACCCAATTGAGGCCGAGGAACTGCAAAAATCGATTCCTACGAAGTGCCTTTATCACATTTATACGTTCCTCAAATAAAGGTAATTTTTCATAAAATCTTCAAGTGATGTAATAAAAATTTAATGGAATGTAAAATTCAGAAATAAAATGGTTTAAGAAAAAAAGTAGAAATCATATTTTCAAAAGTTCACACCAGGTTTATCACATATAGCATAAAATATAATTTTTCACATTTTTAATATTCTTTTGTCCTGCAAAACAAGTGAAACTAATTTTGTAAACTGAAACTTTTTGATTTTTTTTTCAACAACAATTAACGTAAACAGATTATGACAGAGATTTAAGGTACCTTTTGTTAATCAAAGTTTTCCAGAAAATTAAAATATGAAAAATTTATAACTAATAATTGTACAAAGTTTCCAAGTCTATTTTCACTTTTAGGTATAGAATTAATTTTCAAAACTTAAAAAATAAGAAATCAATGTAAAAATATTTTAACGGATTTCCAATAACATATTTATCGTTTCAACGAAAATTTTTCAAAGCACTTTTAACGAGAAGCTTTTGTTGGCGAAAAACAATTAACTTTGCGTCACTTGCTTGACAATTGACAACTTTTATGCAGCTGAATATAATGAAACAAGTGCACGTGATTGGATAAAGTGTAAAATAAAAACTAACTATACTCGATGCACGCGCGTGCTTTGTGCTGAGATTAATTATAACTGTATTTTCTTTTCGTCATTAAAGATGGGCTTGTGAATAGCATTTTTTTTTATTAAAGGAAATACGATAACATAATAACGTAATCAACCGAGAAATTACATAATTTTTGCTTTATTTTACAAAAAAAAGTATATTTCACAAATACGTAACAAAAATTTTATATTTAACCAATTTTTTATGCAACAAAAACTAGAAAGCGAACAATTTCTAAATATTACATTCAGGAGAATTAAATAATTAACTTTTGTAATTTTTAATTAAATTTTACAACTTATTTTTAATATTACTGCGTTTATTAAAAATTTTCCAAATCTCTTTTAATAGTGCACACATAAATGTTCCAGGACAGTTAAAATCTAAAACTTTATGTCCTCAATAAAATCAAGCTACACACAAAGCCAAAGAAAACTCTCTACTTTCAGAAAAAAATATCTCTCTTTGCTCGAGGATATACGACGTGAATATATGCTGTATATTTTTTTCCCTCTGAAAATCATTTTTAATAACGGAATTACGCCGTCACTTTATGAAAAATAGTGCAATGACAAGGGTTATATTTTTAACGGGATAAAAACCGGTGACTTTATTTAAATAAACGGTAAAAATATTTTTTCAATACTAAAATTCATAGGAACAAAAATACATCAGATCGTAAAGTGTCATTTTGTCATCTAAAAAGTATATTTACTTTTCATTAAAAATAACACATTTCTATCTATTATATATAATTAATAAAATTTATTACCATGGTGAAGAACTTGGAGATTGGATCATCTTTCATCCTAACTAATGTTCGATTGTGTAAATTACAAATCCTTTTTAATATAGGTTCGAAATTAATTATCATGGCAAGATTTTCCACTAATTGTGAAAGTTGTTCACGATTTTCGATTTTTAATTGGTAATGCTTACTTCTAATGCGACAATTTATGTAAGAAGAGCTTCAATTATCTCAATCTTGCTGTGTTGACAAGCTTATTATTGTGAGATTAGTATACTAGAGAGAATAGAGAAGAGAATCTAATAGCTTGTCAACATGTAAAATAGAATACTACATTGTGAGCAATTATTCATCTAGAATTGTATTGTATAATTGGCAAGCGATTAAGATTTTAGAAGATACTATATTGAAATAGATGGAATATTACGAAAACGAAATAATAAATATTTTTTTTGAAGTAATTAATACTATTAGAAAATTGTTCACTCATTTATTTTGTTGTGAGTGGGCGCGCAACGCGTCCTGTTTTGGTTCTAGTACTTACTAAATAGTAAAAGATTTTCATAATAGATGATGAATAATAAATTGATTTCAAAAAGAAAAGATACTTCAGAATTTACATTAGTTTTCGCACCCAGACACAATTATCTAATGTTTGGATTTTGCATTTCTCAAGATTTCTTGAAAACGGCTGAACTTTGTCAAAAATTATTATTTTGTTTATTCCCCCCCATAAACAGTATTCAAAAATCACTTAATCAGATATGAATAATTTTGAACATGCATTACAGAAAGATGGTTTGATATACAAGAAATAAGGATACATTTTCACGTAATCGTATAGATAATCACCTGTTATATAAGAAAACATCACTAATATCGACATTTTCCATTGTCAGCCATAAAGAAATTGTAAATTCCCTATTCAGGATGGTTAAATCCTATATATATATATAAAGAAACTGCCAATCTGAAGAGAAATTTAAAAATGATTACGAGCTTCAATTCGTCTCTCAATTCTCATGATTCTCAATAAAAGAAACTTTAGACAACGATGTTTTTAAAAGTGAAATAAAAATAAAGCAGTGTATCATATCAGATAGATTTGTTTTTCAGAAGAAGAATTTAATTTACAATTTGAAATACCTTCTGTAAAAGGCAAAAGTTGGCAACCCTCTAAAAAGTACATATATTTAACATTAAATTAAAAAGGCAGTTCAAAGGAACAATTTTTATATTTATAGAGCCCTGGCAATATGTTAAAGGAGGTATTTGTTTAAAGGAACTGTTTACATACACAATGTCCATGATTATAAATCTCGTTAACATATTCTTTTTAACCGTGAAATCTCATAAAATCCACGCGGTAATTCACTGCTCTAATTAAATATTCTATTTTCAAGAGGAAATTCTCTGCTAGAAAATATAAGATAAAAATAAAATCACGTAGCGGTACTCTTTTCCTTTGATCCTTTACATGCTAGCGAGAACTGAAGAGTATTATCTCGCTCGTGCACTTGCTAACTATTATAACACTAAAACAATAAAGCGATCACAAAACATTAACGTATACGCATATGTAAATAAAGAATTAAATGTCTTTATTTCTAAAGTCCTGTTGCATAAGATTTCATTATACTTTAAAATTATTATTATCAGCGTTTTCCTTTTTATTAAAAGAATACACTTTTCATTTATATATATAATATAGTCGGCGGGAGAATTTAAATTAAAAGTCATTAAATGATAATCTCCTCACATTCATAGAGAGGAGAGTCCATACAATTTTATTGACTCGACTTAAACTTCATAGAGTAAGTAATAAATGGTACTGGGATATGAGAAACTTGTTGAGTTTAATACCATATAAGAATAAAATGAATAACACAAATCCTCCCATTTTTTTTCTTTTGTCTCTCTCTCTCTCTCAACATTTCTCTTCCCCTTTTATTTTGCCATTTTGGTCTACAAGAGACCTTACTCATAAAAGAGAACAAATTGGGAAGAAATTCGAGAAAATGAGACTACACTTTCCATTTGAAATTTGCTCCAATTTTTCTTTATATCTTTTGTTCAATGCTCGAGTTAAAATTTCAGTGGATAATAATATGTTCGCAGGGAGAAAAAAAACAGGGTCAACATTTCTACCTCTGTTCAGAAGACGATTTATTTTTATTTTGAAACTATAATAAGCATTCATGTTTAAAATTGTCGGTTTCATTTAAAAGCAAAATCACTTTCTCTAAATGTCGTGATCATTTTGAAGAACTTTTTCCTTTGTCAAAATAATTAAAAATTACTTTGTCATCTAAATTCTTTTTGCACAGAAAACAGATTGGACTTCTTTTGCAGTTCAGCGTCTGCTGAACTTCTTTTACTTGGGTAAGACTTCTCTGCACTTGAAGCATGCAGTCGATCTGTCCTTCGTCTTACAAAGTCAAAATTATTACTAAATTGAACTGTAAACTCTAAATGTTTATAATCTTTTATTTCTTGCTGTTCAAATTTTATTTAGTCAAAAGCTCCACCACCACGATATACATTCCTTAGAAATTTCATCTAAACCAAAATTATTACCAAACTAAACTGTAAACTCTAAATGTTTATAATCTTTTATTTCTTGCTGTTCAAATTTTCCTCAGTGAAAAGCCCCACCACTACGATATACATTACCAGAAAATTTCATCAGTGCCAAAATTATTACTAAACTGAACTGTTAACTCTAAATGTTTATAATCTTTTATTTCTTGCTGTTCAAATTTTCTCTAGCTGATCAGCTTCTTCCTGGTCGGTGACCACAACAACAGCATTCTTTCTTGATAATGAAAACTTACTGCAATTACTTAATTATATTTATCCTTTAACTTTAAATATTCTAAATTTGAATTATCAAAAGAAGTTAATTGTAATTTTTTGTTTTCTATGTGAGACTATTAAAAGTATTTCATTGCAATTCACTGTTTATTCGACTGCAATAGCTTCCTTTGAAGGAGATAAGGTGATTTATTTAAATTGCTTGTTCATACAATCTATTCGTTCTCTTCTATTAATATTTTATTTTTGGATGAATTCGAATGCTGCTAACTCAGAACAAAATCAATTTTAAGCAATTTGCAAATCGGAGATTTGTTCAGAATGTCGAAAACCACAAAATCCTAAAGTTACAGAAAAATCGATTGGGAGCAAAAAATTGATGTAAATCCTGTAGGGTCCTTTATCAATTCTACAAAAAAAATTCGTATACTGTAAAGAAATAACAAATACGAATATATAGTTCATTTTCGTATACTTATTAAGAAATTAGGTGTTCCTTTCATAGTACTCACACTCATTCAGATAAATTTCTATGGCATCATATATGTACGCATGATAAATGAATTACCATTCTCGTAACACAGTTCATTAATTACTACGCCCGGTTTATTGTATTCTTCATAAATATAAAGTTCTTTTTTACCCTTCGATAGAAAATTGTATCCATCACATTATACTGTCTATCCCATTCATTTTTCACCGGATAAACTTACAAATTTACAGACATCATTCTAAAAGTATATAATTTAAGAAAATGCAAAAAAAATCGAGTACTTGATCCATGCAATTGGCGTATCCCACTTGCAATGACGCATTTCTAGTAATAATTATTCTAAAAAATCTTATCACAATGAAATAACAATTAAAACAATATTAAATTCTAAGCATAATTCTTAATTACTTTGAAGGAAGAAATAAATTTTCTTCTTTCTCTTTAATCACACAAGTACAAGATCGAAAAATTATTATTCTTCGAAAGGGATTAAAATTTAATATCGGACATTAAAGAGGATAGGGCAAAACAATTTGGGAAATCGTGTTCAACTGACGTTAAATTCAAATCAAAATTTTCTTTTAAAGGCTATGAAGTAAAATACCTGTTTCAACCCTCAGAGGAAATTACTACTGAGGGTATTCAGATGCCGGGAGGTTGTATTTCAGGGTTATTAAATAGGGATGATTGCTCTTGTCTTTGCCGACACACTAAAACAACACCCTTTACTAAGACCATTAATTCCACCTACAAAAGTACCATCAGGCTTTACCGGTTAAATGAGATCCTTTCTTTGTAGCTTACGTGACTTTTCAACGCTGTTCTTATTATAGCTTTATTTCTTTAGAGATCCTGCAGAGTTCTTTTTCGTTTTTTTTTAAATCTGACCTAAAGAGTCTGCAAACTTGACTCTCTGTGACGTTATTGGGTTTGTTTGTTAAGGTCCTAGGAGCACCGGCTTCTCAATAATTGTTTTCAGTAGTTTGCTAGGATTCTTTTTTTTTAATGAAGGCAACCAAGTAGTAGATTCTACAGATTTTTTTGTATTCGTAAACGAAAAATTTAGTAAATCAGATAACTAGATTGAAATAAATCCAAAGTTCTGGCTGGTTCTCTAAATACCACTGATCTTGAATTCGATTCTTGCTGTTTGGATATCCTTTAGTGAAAAACCCTGCGAACACGACTAAATCGTGAAGTGTATTCTTAGTAGCGAACATCTGTTGGGAATTCTCAAAATAATTTTGATCATTAGATTTCTAACTGAACCTTTCCAATACTTTCACCCTTTTGGTCACTTCAGACGTGAAAGCCTCCTCTCGTTAGATTAACCAATTATTTTAATCAAGGAATCTCCCTTTTTTGTAGGTCATGCTCTCCCTTATGTCTGGCGTCTGACTAAGTTTGATTAGGAAGTTAGCACACGTTTCTCTTTCATCGAATCCGATAATTACCGTTAATTCTTTCGGTACCTTTTGCTCCATTCTACTGCTTTATTTTTTATCTTCGGGTCTCAATGTTTAAATTTACTAATTACTGTAAATTAGTCAATTAAGTGATATTATTTAATACTATGAGATAAGATTTTCAATTAAGAAGTTTTACGAAAGGAAAATCTTAAAAATCTTTAAGGGTAATGTTATACTTCTAAAATTTTAAAAGTTTGTTAAGAATTTTAGTTTGTTAATTGACAGTTTAGGTTACATAGCCTGTTATATTATTATTAATTTTTTATAGTTTCCTCTCATTTCTTTTATGGAAGAGAAAAATAATAAAATCAATTTATACTCAAGGTCAATTACCAGAAAAGATGTATTAATAAGAAAAAGCAAAGATCATCTTCCAATGGAAGCATATCAATTTAAAGATATATAGACAGATTATAGCATTCATGTGCAAGTATATTAATGGTGCAGAAGAGAGAAGGACGTAGTGTGAGGGGTGGAATGGAGAAAGTGTTACGTTATGGGTGTTCATATGGGATTGCGTGTAGAAATGCGTGTGTATTTGAAGTGATAGCTATATGCAGGTCATGGCGCATGTCAACCCCGAGAGGGTGCGGCAACAGCTAACAGGGAGAGCAACCGCTAAATCACTCGGGTGGATCCCAACCTTTTGTACCTACCCTCACAGCACCGGGATATTCAGGATATCCCAGAGACGTCCTGGGGATATCGATTTGTTTTCGGAAGTTTGGATATCCCTGGATTATCCTCTGGATATCCATGGACGTCCCTAGGATATCCCAGAGATATCCAAACTTCCGAAAACAAATCGATATCCCCAGGACGTCTCTGGGATATCCTGAATATCCCGGTGCTGTGAGGGTATGGATAAATGTCCGTGTATGTGTTAAGAATAGATTTATACCTACACGAACGCATTTGTACTCCACTGACCATTAGTATCAGTCAACCTGTTTTTAGTTGTTGTCTTTCAAAGATAGTACTTTTTTCCCTAAGTTAAATTACACTTTTTTCCTCGCAACTAAAGCAAAGAGAAAAAGAAAGATAGAGAAAAATATTACCTTGAAAATCAACACCGTGAAAACCCAGAATGATAAGTAATCCAAATCCCGAATAAAAATGATCTCATAATCAAGGAATATCATCCGAATGTTGTTAATAGACATATATATATCAAAAGAAGATTGCTTTTCACGACGTTTAATGATAGTAATTTATTTATTTTAAAAATGTGTGAAAAATGTAATTTTTCGTCTGAAAGATAATATTTCTTATTTATGTGTTTCTCGAATATTCAAGAACACCAGGAAGACGCGCCTACATGATAAAACTGTACTCTGTTTTATCTACATTCAAGACGATTCCCGGTAGACTCGCCAATGCTCTTGATAAATCGTCCATTTAATTCTCAGTATTGTTCCGTGAGCGGTAAGTACAACTCCTCGAGGGTCATCATCAAACCATAGGATAAATAACAGGTTATGTAACCTAAACTGTCAATAAATAAATAAAAAGTCCTGAAATTAGTAAAGTAAAAAATACTACTTTAAAAATTTTAGAAGTATAACCTAACATGAATTGTAGTTAAAATTTTAAATTCATAAGGCAGTTTCCTTTATAAATGGATTTGCCTATTATAGTCAAATATAAAACGGCATTACAACATAAACTTTTGAAAATTTTTCTAACATTTTACTCAAACCTTAATATTTGTATACGATGAAAAATTTCAAAGTTTATTCCATTTAATATATTCACATAAGCTTCAAAAGGCTTCGAGAGGATTTGAATGACATTTTTGAAAAAACGGAAATCCAGAAAAACAAATATTTTTAAAAACGAAAGAGTTAGAATTAGTTTTATCATTTTAAAAAAAATAACTATTTTAAATTAAAATATCAAATAAAAAACGCTGTGAAATTATGTTTAAAATCTTGTCGAGGAAAATAAAAATTTCAACGGTTGTAAAAAAATTGATGGTAATGGGAAAAACATTTGATGATATAAAAAAAGTAAAAATTCACATTTCTACTGTTATGAGGTGTATAAAAATTGTGGAAAAATCCTCCATTTCTCTATAATACGTCTAAATTGAATAAAGGAACAATGGTCTTACTGAGGGGACATTTTATAGTGATACCAACACGAATCAGTGGTGAACTATGAGCGGATAAGAAAATCCACTTACCACCTAGTCTCAAGTACTTTTCGCGGTAATGGTGACCGGCGTCTTCCTAACCTGGAAAGTCAAAACGTGCCAGGAATTTCAAATTAGAAAATCAGTGGCAAGCTGTTTCCAACTGATCTTCGTAAATTTCTATCCTTAAACATACCGCAGAGAATGAAGCACTTTTGTTTGTGCTTTGCATTTTAGATCATTCCAACAGCATGTGTTAATTTCACAAAAGATTCACGAATAAAATAAAAATATCCCCCCCTAAAACAAATAAAATTTACCATATACTAATTAAGAAACTCTGAAATAAATCAAAATTAAATTTTTTTTTATCTAGTAGAAATATTTTTTAATAGAAAAATTTATTGCCTCTCTCTCAACGTTGTTTTCATCGAAGTTCCGTTAATTGAAAAAAATTTTAATTAAAATGTTTTGACACATTCAGAACTGTTATGGTCGGAAAACATGTATACCTCGAATCTGTGCTGCTTCCTAGTTCATATGATTCACAAAATAACAATCATCTACTACAATAAATAAAATCAATCAAAATTTGAATTAAAATTATCAATAAAGTCATAACTTTAGAAAGTTAAAGTACAACGATTAAGCGTCGGGTGTTAAACTAAAAATTAAATTAAGAAAGATTTCCTTGACCATTAAATTCGGATTAGATTTTTCGGTGCTCAGGATAGTCTGCATTGCTTCATTTGTCAATTCCCTTTCAGAACTCTCCCTACTTTCATCTCATCACTTCATATTAAACATTCGCTGCTCATACAAGGATCTAGATAAATGTGAATATCCTCGCCCAGAATTAGAATATTTAGCACGTTGGCAAGATTCAGTCAGAAATCGCAACTAAAATCACAAAGTAAAACCGAATCCTTTAAAAATACAAGCAGTTCAAAATTTTAAAGCAGCAAAAAGCATCACAGAAGTACAACTTTTAGGATTAGTGGGATATTATAAAAGCTTTCTTAAGAACTTGGCTCATATAACCAAATCACACTGAAGATGAACATTCATGTTGTTATATTTCAAGAGTATTAAATAAAGCAGAACAAATGTATAATATAGTGGGAAAAAAATCTATTGACAATGTTCTTTGAAATTCTAAGACAATATTCATTAGGTGGAACATTTACTATTCAGAGACCACAAAGCATTCGTATCGCTAAATAATGTAAATATCCAACGTCAAGATTATTAAAATAAAGATTAAGCATAGAAGATTTTAAATAAATTGTGTACAATATAACTTAAAGGCAAAGAAAACAAAGTAGCTCAGTCTTATTCCTAACCTCTTTTAATAAATTAGATCTAGCACAATTCAAAACACTCATTTATTCAAAGCAACATAATTTTTACTGATTCTAATTAAACATTACCAAACTATAAATAACGATTATGTAACCTAAACTATCAATTAATAAAATTCTAAAATATTTATGATTTTTAGAATTTCTTGGTAATGTAATGGTGGCGGGGCTTTTAACCAAGGAAAATTTGAACAGCAAAAAAAAATTATAAACATTTAGAGAAGGTACCCTACATATGTCTTCTCAATGGTTGATTGTTAGGCTGGTTGTTTGCAACTCATTAGATATTCTGTATTGTCTTCTTGGGAAGATTTCCATGTCACTCAGACTGGTAATGTATATCGTAGTGGTGAGGCTTTTCAGTAAGGACAATTTGAACAGCAAGAAATAAAAGATTATAAACATTTAGAGTTTACATTTCAGTTTAGTAATAATTTTGGTTCTGATGTAATTTTCTGGTAATGTATATCGTAGTGGTGGGGCTTTTCGCTAAGGAAAATTTGAACAGCAAGAAATAAAAGATTATAAACATTTAGAGTTTCTGGTTTAGTTTAGTAATAATTTTTCTTCTGGTGAAATTTCTTGGGAATGTAATATCGTAGTGGCGGGGCTTTTCACTAAAGACAATGTGAACAGCAGAAAATAAAAGATTATAAACATTTAGAGAGAGTATCCCATGTCTTCTTAATGGTTGATTGGTAGGCTGGTTGTTTCTAATTAAACATGACTAAAATATAAATAGCGGTTATGTAACCTGAACTGTCAATTAAAAAAAATTCTAAAAAATAAAAATTCGTAAGATTAGTAAAAAAGAAAAATACAAATGTCAGTTCTTTAAAAATTTTAGAAATGTAACGACCTAAACATAAACTTTTGTAATAATATAAATAATAAATTATCAGTCTGGAAGTTATAAAATTATAAAGTCTGCCTTCCAATAAATTAGATCTAGCACAATTTAAAAAACTCAATTATTCAAAGCAACATAATTTGTACCGTATCTGATTAAACAAAACGTTCTTTCCTATTTAGACATTTGTTCGTTTCCATTGGTCATTTATCAACCCCTAATCCTATAGTGTCAGTGCTTTTACAAATTTAGTTTAGCTTTTAACACAGAAGAATACAATGTATTATATAAGAATTTCCGGTTAAGCGTGTGGACATTAAAAAAACCAATTTAAATTAATAGCAATTTAATCTCCTTTCATTATAGTTCCATTAGATGAAAGTTAATACAAAAAATAAATGATTACGAAATAAAACGAAAGTATATTTGTAGGGTAAAAATGTTTTTGCATGTACGTAAGCATTTATTTGTATATAAAAATAGATTTTTATCACATCAGCAACTTTATACTTCCATCAACATCAATTATTTCACTCGCAATATAAATCATTTTCAAAAACAAAATTTTTTTATTTTTAAATTTTACAAAAGGAAACATAATATGTTGTGTTGCTTGTTAAAATTTCATATATGTTCAAAATATATATAAAAAATATTTTAATAAAAATTAATTAACGTTTATCAATATTTTTACCTATACTTTATTATAAAGCAATTATATTTTTTTTGTTCTTTAAAAATCCCCCGACAACTTTTCTCACGCCATCGGAGTTAGAAAAGAAAAAAAACTTGATTCATTTTTATGTGAAAAAAGAGCTGAAGAATCTCATCTCTTGCCGTCGATAAATTTTTCCGCGCCATGCGTGATACAAGAAAAATTATAACTCTATACATATGTACCAAAATAGATTTAACCAGTTTGTGTTTTCAGTGAGAAAAAAAAATTAATCACCAAAGAATACGATGGAATCAATTACAATTATTCTATATTCGCCGATGAAACAATCGGTAACGGAAAATTAAATCATCTTTCATTTGAAAGCAACGCTTTTAATTATATTGCATATCACAAAATGATAATATATATTTCCTTCATATCAATACCAGGATTACTTTATAATTGAAGAATTGATTATACTCAAGCCTGTAAACTATAATAACAACATTAAAATTTGTTCGTGCTTTTTAATCAAATTACATATACTAAAATTTCACATCGCATCATCAAATCTAAAAAAATTTTCAATAAATAAACTAAAAACAATTGTTTTGCGAAATTTTATAATAATAGATATTAATTTTTAAAGAAAATAAAATTAAACAAAAAAATGGGATAGACCTCTTTTTATATAGAATTGATTAAAAAACATTTTCCATTGAAACACGCTTTGACGATGAAAAATAGCTTTTATACTTTCCATGAAATTTTATGAAACAAAAAAAGGCACGAGAAAAAAACAAATGTTTCTGCTCAAAGAGAACCATCGTTTATTTCAAAAGGACGTGCGGAGAATTGGTATCACTTTCTCAAAAGCATAGCTTAGTCTACGATTTTTCGGATCGAATGGGCAAAAGTAGAGTTACAAACTCATGCGAAACTTTTTACTAAAATAACAAAAAAAAAGAAAATTGCTTGGCAAAAAATTTGTCGAAATTGATTTAAATCTGTTAAACTCATGAGAAAGAAAATAATAGTTAAATATTTTCATACTTAAATATTCACTTAGTTATTATTACAGTATATTTTGCCCAGATAACATATTGTTGACCAGTAATACTGGATTTAATTTTTGACTTTTTTAAAAGAACTTTCTTTGCATATACACATTACCTTGACAAGTACCCATATGGGAAAAATGGATTCTAAAGTGGTATTGACTGTAGATCATTTAATGGATGTGTGTGGACACTAACGTCCTTGCAATATACTAAAAATCATAAGTATACATCGAGGAGCTATTCACTTGATCGTCGGAAGACGAGACGACAATAGACTGCAAGCGATCTCTAACAGACGAGCGATCCTAAATAATCTTCTGATAGAAGATACTAAAAGCTAGTAAACTACGTAAGTTTTTTTTCGATACTTAAAAATATTCCAATTTTGTGGTTGACTTTCCAGCAATTTTATTTTATCAAAATTAGTATTTTTTTTAATGTTAAAGCCATTTCTTTTAAAATGATATTTCTTAAAAATCCTAAGTAGTTCACTAGCTTTCAGCAATTATAAAAATTTAGAGTTTACATTTAACTTTAGTAATTATTTTAATTTTCATGAAATTTCATGGTAATGTATATCGTAGTGGTTGGGCTTTTCACTAAGGAATACTTGAACAGCAAAAAATAAAAGATTGTAAACATTTGTAGTTTACATTTCAGTTTAGTAATAAATTTTGGTTCTGATGAAATTTTATGGTACTGTATATCGTATTTGTGGGACTTTTCACTAAGGAAAATTTGAACAGCAAGAAATAAATGATTATAAACATTTATAGTTTACATTTCAGTTTAGTAATAATTTTGGTTCTGGTGAAATTTCCTGGTAATGTACATCTTAGTTGTTGGGCTTTTTACTAAGGAATATTTGAACAGCAAGAAATAAAAGATTATAAACATTTATAGTTTACATTTCAATTTATTAATTATTTTAATTTTCATGAAATTTCCTGGTAATGTATATCGTAGTGGTGGGGCTTTTCACTAAGGAATATTTGAACAGCAAGAAATAAAAGATTATAAACATTTAGAGTTTACATTTCAGTTTAGTAATTATTTTAATTTTCATGAAATTTCATGGTAATGTATATCTTAGTTGTTGGGATTTTCACTAAGGAATATTTGAACAGCAAGAAATAAAAGATTATAAACATTTAGAGTTTACATGTTCAGTTTAATAATTATTTTAATTTTCATGAAATTTCATGGTAATGTATATCTTAGTTGTTGGGGTTTTCACTAAGGAATATTTGAACAGCAAGAAATAAAAGATTATAAACATTTAGAGTTTACATTTTAGTTTAATAATTATTTTAATTTTCATGAAATTTCATGGTAATGTATATCGTAGTGGTTGGGCTTTTCACTAAGGAATACTTGAACAGCAAGAAATAAAAGATTTTAAACATTTATAGTTTACATTTCAGTTTAGTAATAATTTTGGTTCTGATGAAATTTCCTGATAATGTATATTTTAGTTGTGGGGCTTTTTACTAAGGAATATTTGAACAGCAAGAAATAAAAGATTATAAACATTTATAGTTTACATTTCAATTTATTAATTATTTTAATTTTCATGAAATTTCCTGGTAATGTATATCGTAGTGGTGGGGCTTTTCACTAAGAAATATTTGAACAGCAAGAAATAAAAGATTATAAACATTTATAGTTTACATTTCTGTTTAGTATTAATTTTGGTTCTGATAAAATTTCCTGGTAATGTATGTCGTAGTGGTGGGGCTTTTCACTGAGGAAAATTTAAACAGCAAGAAATAAAAGATTATAAACATTTAAAGATGGTATCCCATGTCTTCTCAATGGTTGATTGTTAGGCTTGTGGTTTGCAGTAATTAGATATGCTGTATCGTCTTCTTAAGGATTTCCGTGTCACACAGACTGTTTTGGATGATGTGCTACTGTCGGTTTTCAAATGAGTACTCTCTGCCTAAAAAATTGCTTGTCTTTTTTATATCGATTTCACCGATACTTTGTTGATTCAACAATTATACCATTGTGCTAGATTTGTTTTTCTCCCTACGAACTAGAACATAAGAGCAGCACTCTTATAGCATTTTCCTATGACCCTTTGTGTGTTTAATAGCAACTCAGGTAGCTCTCTATGTTATTTGGTGTTTCGTTGTTCCTTGTTTAAAAGCCTGTGTTTTTCTCCAGAGCGTGTCCTCGTTTTTCTTATCGAATGCTCTTTTTGTATTTGCCGAATTGATGGGTAATCGTTATCACTTTTGTGTTTATTATTTATTTTGCAGTGCATGTTCTTATTCAGTGACACTTAAAGTTTCAATAAACAGAAGAATTTGTAAGTAAACACTACATCAACATTTTTTTGTAACACAGTGTAATGTATTAATATCAAATATAATTTGCATAGAAGATATATTGATTAATATTAAATATAGATGAACCTAATTTGAGATAAGGATAAGTTAATGAACCTACTAAAGAACATTACCAAACTATAAATAACGGTTATGTAACCTAAACTGTCAATTAATAAAATTCTAAATAATCAATACAAAATATAATTTTAATAGAAGATATATGGACTAACATAAAATATAGAAGAACCAAATTTAACTGTAAGGGTAATCTGCAGAAATCTGGTTAACATAATATCCTAAGTTAGAAGCGTCAGCAACAAAAAATTCAAAAAGGATATTAAAATATAAGTAAGTATCCATAACCGATAGTAAAATTATAAATAGTCGGTAAAAAAACAGAATCTAAAAACGAGAGGCAAGCCATACAGGAAAATCAATGAAAAATTTTCAACGTTGAGACAAAGAAGCTTCATATTACGGATGGGGAATTACCCAAATTTTTGAATTATTCCTCAATGAAAAAATAATTTGTAAAATTTTCTAACTCTAGGACAATGAACTCCTGTGAGAACTTGAGGAAATGAACAAAAGGGACATTAATAGACCGAGGGTGGTTGTATTTCTGAAAAGGGTCTTGAGCCATGAAAATCTCTGCGGTTTGTCTTTTAAAAATAAGAAAGTGGAAAAGTTTTAGGCAGAATAGAAGTTATGAATTAGTATCGGATGAAAGAGTCTGCAAATATTTTTATAACATTGTCGAAACAAATATAAATTAAAAATATCTAGTTTCTTCCCTCATTCACAATTCTGACAAGAAGAATATCATGATTTATTCATTAACTTTCGAATGCGATTTTCTGAAAACCACGTTTTTCAAATCGCTGCCCATTTCTCGAAAACCACTCAACCGATGAATTTTATTTCGAGCTGTGTGCTAAAGGTTAACCCACTTTACGATTTTTGAAAGCAATTACAGAATGTGATGGACACTTTTGATGAAATTTGCTTATAATCTATTTTTTCCCCAACGCAAGAAATTTTATTGTTTGAAGATTAAATTGAAGAAATATAATTTTTATAATTGAAATTTCAAGAGTTAATTAAAATACAAAAGATGAGACTTTGAAGTGTATTGATAAAGCTAAAAGTTGAGTTATATTATTTTTAATAAGGCGAAGCTTTTGCGTGATAATAATTTAAATAAGAATTTATAAGAAAGATGAGTATCAACCTCTGTCAGCAGGTTTCAAATAATTAATTAATTGCCTTAATGGTAGAATCAATTACAAGTTTAAATACGGTCACCCCGTTGTGTGAAAATCAAAATTCATTTTAATATTAAATCAAGTCTCTTAAATTTTTTTTATAAAAATTCCTTACGTCTCTTATTCCATACCACGTTCTTTTAAATTTTGTTACTGATCTTAAAGATAAGATTTTTTTTCTAAATTAATGTCAATCAATTTTCTAATTTGCGAAGCATTTTCAATTATCAGATATTAATTACCAGGTGATCTTAATGAAAACCCAGCGTTGAAGTAAACTGTGTGTATATATTTAGGGCCAATATATAGATTACAACATGTTTGAAAGCATTCATACGTGAAATTTAATATAAATAAAAGTTATAAACTTTTATGAATCTGTTATAATATCAGGGACATAAAAGTATCAATTCAAAAATCGTGTGACGTAAAGTCCGCATATCGGTTTGCTTATTGCATCACTATTTTTTACGATAACAACTTATTGCAAAAGTGCATCTTTTTTTATTTATAACGTCGTGCCGCGATTTATGAGTATAATAATTATAAGGTTCCGGGGGTTGACGTGCGACGAGAATGATCGATCATGAGGGTTCTCCGACATACATGAAACAACCTGATGCATATTTATTATATTTCAACTAACTCACCACCAAACACATGACAAACAATACTCATTTCTAATTCTTTATTTAGTGCTCCTTTCCTATTACATTTGTATTTTTTTCCAACCCTACTATTTCACATCATTCTGTTTTTCCCCCTATTTTTTGTCCTTAATTTTTTTTCAAATAAAAAATTAATAGATTTCACGCACACACAAAAAGACATTTGCAAATAAAAAGAATTTTTATTTTCATCGAATTAAAATTTTATTTTTCTTCGTATGCAAAATTTTTATATAAATAATTATAATCGGTGTTTCTATTCAGTTTTCAGTTTTACAATCTTCGTAAAAGAAGTTTAATTATTCTTCTTATTGTTACCTGTTGCCTTCCAATTTTTTAAGTGTGAAAAAAATTCACCATCACGATAGGACACTTTATAAAAATAACAAAAATGTATAATTTATTTAATTAATAGCACAGAAACTATATAATTAAATAAATAGATGGCAAAGAGGGGAAGATAAGGAAACGACACCACTTAAACTAACTTCACTTTAATTTAATTGAATTTACTCGAATCTAGAAGGGTTCCGGAAAATAAATTAGATTTTACATTAATGTTAATCTAGAAAATTTGATTAAGCAAAGTTGAATTATTTTAAATAAATAAATCATTGAAATGGTCGAGAAAATTCACATAGACTACAGGAGACATTTGCACCATTTTTTTAAGCATCATCTCAAAATTATTTTTTACAAAAGAAATATTTTTACTTTGTTGAACATATTTTATCCCTTATTAAATATTATATGAAATTACACAGCGGTTTTCGAAGTCGCTGTATACGAATATGAAGTCAGATTTCAAAAATCAAAAATGGCGGCTCCAATATGGCGGCCGACTTTTTCAAAATTAATTGAATTCTCTTAAAACTTGGTACTCGGGGGTTTTCGGGGTCGCTGATTACGAATTTAATATTGGATTTTCTAAATTCAAAATGGCGGATCCAATATGGCGGACGACTTTTTTCAAAATTAATTGAATTCGATTGAAACTTGTTACTCGGGGGTTTTTGGGGTCGCTGAATACGAATATGAAATCAAATGTCAAAAATTCAAAATGGCGGACAAATTGTTATGAAATTAATTAGATTCGCTTAAAATTTGTTACTTGAAGGTTGAAAGAATGACAAAGTTATTAGAAATAATAATAAATAACGAAATAATAGTTTAATTAAACATTTTTGAATAATTAAAAAAATAATTAATCTCAAAGCAAAAAGTGTTGTACAATTAAAAGTGTATAAATATAATTTGTTCATATTGAATAAAATTGAAATATATGTTACATCAATAAATTAATTAAATGAACTCTCTTTGGAAGAGTAATAATTTGTTCATTTGTCTATGTAGAAGCTTATATGATGGACCACTGATATTTCTCAATAATGTTAATTAATATCTCGAAATAAATATACTTCATTTATATGAAAAATGAATTTTCCCTTTTATAGCAGTAATTAAATTTTAATTGAATTTTTAATTATAACTCTTTTTTTGGGTGTGTGTGAATATTTTCTATAATTAAGTGTTTTTTGTTATTGTTTAATATTTCAGAAAATTATTAAGAAAAATTTAAATAAAAATTGTTATTTCTTTACTTAATTTTATGGGGATGGTTAGTGGTCCATGAATGTAGGATGGTTATATTCTTTTAGATGGAGATATTACAGAAAAATATTCCATGAAAAAAATATTTTTTAATGGATCAATATTTTTTTTAAGTAATTTAGTTTAGTAATAATTTTTCTTCTGGTAAAATTTCATGGGAATGTAATATCGTAGTGACGAGGCTTTTCACTACAAAAAATTTGAACAGCAAGAAATAAAAGATTATAAATATTTAGAGAAGGTACCCCATATCTTCTCAATAGTTGATTGTTAGGCTGGTTGTTTGCAACTAATTAAATATTCTGCATTGTCTTCTTGGGGATAAGGAAAATTTGAACAGCAAGTAATAAAAGATTATAAACATTTAGAGTTTACAATTCAGTTTAGTAATAATTTTTCTTCTGGTCAAATTTCATGGGAATGTAATATCGTAGTGACGAGGCTTTTCACTACAAAAAATTTGAACAGCAAGAAATAAAAGATTATAAATATTTAGAGAAGGTACCCCATGTCTTCTCAATAGTTGATTGTTAGGCTGGTTGTTTGCAACTAATTAAATATTCTACATTGTCTTCTTGCGGATAATACGTTTGAAATTAAATTAACAAAATTAGTTAAATTGTAATATAACAAGATAATTTATATTTATGTAAACTTTGAAGAAATCTTATTCAATGGAAATTTTGTTATACTATTAATGGAAATTATTTACAATTCGAAATATATTAATGATTTATTTATGTAAATAATTCTGTAATTATTCAAACAAGACTTGATTTTATTCTTTCTATATACATACATAGTTTATCGAAAGTTTCTTGAGAAAATTAGTTTTCTTTAGGAAGATTAATTTACTTAAAATCTTCTCTACACTAGATATTCATTCCTAATTAGATTGGCCTTTATTAATTACTTTTTAAATTATTTTGATATCTTTCGCTGGAATTATTATACAAATAGAAAACAATTTTTCTTAATAAGTGTTTCAATTTGTTATTGTTAATTGTCAACTACAATTCATTGTTATTATAATTTGTTACAATTCTTGTTATTTGTAATTATAATTTGTTATTATTTATTATAATTCTGTTATTTGTTAGTTACAACCTGTTACTATTATTATTACAATTCTGTTATTTGTTAATTACAATTTATTACTATTTATTATTACAATCTTATTATTTATCAATTATATATTTGTTATTATTTATTTTTTATTGACAAATAACGTTAATTACTATTTGTTATTATTTATTATTGAAATTTTGTCGTTATTTATTAATTATTTGTTATTGCAATTTCATTGATTATAAAAGGTTACAATTTGCTATTATTAAACTGAACTATTAGTTTAAACAATTATAATCAACAACATGTAAATAATAATGATTAGTTGTTATTATCAATTATTTTAATATTGTTACCATTATTATTATTATTATCATTACTAGCATTATTATTATTAGTTACAGTGACGTGCCATAAGGAAAACAAAAACGTTCGAACTGTTTTAATTTTTAATAATTGAAAAAAAATTCATTGTCCTTGGGGTTTGAAATTGAAATGTCTATGAACATAAACTATTTAAGATAGTAATCGAAGTTATCAGTTGGTCAATGCTCAATAAATACTAGGTGTAAAATATGAATCGATCGAAGCCACGGCCAATAAAAAAATAAAAACAATTTAATGTTTCAACAGCATGGCTGTCTCTTTCAGAACTGAATGTCCCAAAAAAGAGAAAATATTTTTAATTTAACAATTTTATTTGTTGGAAGTTAAAAAACTATTTGAAACTAGTTCCTTGCAAGTTTTGCACATAACCTACTCTATTGAAAATCAGAAACTGATAAACATTTTCGTTCAATTGAAAAAAATGTTTAAAAATTTCATCTTAAACGAATAAATGAAGTTTCATGAACTTGAAAAAATATATTTTCTCTTATTTTGGAAATATTTTCTATTCTCGAATTTTCTGAACAACTCTCTTTTTTCCCTTCAAGTACCCCTCTTTTATTTATTTAAAAAAAAAATCTCTTTCCCTAAAGAGAATTTTTTTCTCGCACAAAAGCAGAAAGTTTAGGAGGGAATTTTATCGTTATCGCATGGCTATCACGAGGGGGAAATGAAATTTTATATTTCTTTTTTTTGGCAGGGAAAAAAACAAAAATAAACTACTTACTTTATTTTGTAGATTGATGAAAAATTGTAATCTGATGAATTTTCCCACTTGACATGAATGACACTGGGTTATAATATTACAAATGTTTGATGAGCGACACGCGATAGTTGATTTGAACACCGCGTGAATTGAAAGCCGGGAATGGTTTCGAAAAGTTGCGGGGTTGCTGCGGAGAATGATAGAGAGACACCACTGTTTCAAGGGATGCGGGAACGAGTACTGGGCGTCAGTGAGCGTCGGCATCTCGACGGTACGTATCCTTAAAGCAGGGGCGTCGTGACGCATGCGTTTATCCCGGTGACTATACACGAAAAAGTTAAAGCATCCTCAGTAACAGTTGCGTGACCATATACCTGTACGATTAAATTTAGCCTAGATCACTGTTATTATTTTTTTAAAATAATACATATAAATCATAAAAAAAAATTTTAATTATTTAGTTAATTTTTCAAATGTTTCAAATTGGTTGAAATACTATGATGACGGTCGCTATTGGTCAGAAATCATAGCGATAACGCTTGCTATTGGTTTATTTTCTGTGTTCATATGTCAAGAGTGTCAAAAAGTACAGAAGAATATTCAAAGTGGGTCTAGTAGTTACTAAATACTACAGTACAAGATTTTCATAGTAGATGATGAATAATAATAAAAATATCTACTTTTTTATTAAAAGTGGTTCTTACTTACTAAATACTACAGTATAAGTTTTTCATAGTAGATGATGAATAATAATAAAAATATCTACTTTTTTCGAATGTCTAACTGGATGTAACCCTTTAAATAAATTAAAAATTTCTTATAGTGGTAAAAAACTTATTGTGAATATTTTTAATGTAATACGGATTTAAATATCATTAGTTTTTAAATTAAAAATTTAATATTTAAATAAATTTAAATATCATTAGTTTTTCATCACTTAAAAATTAATAACCATAACCTACAATAATTTGTGACATATTAACCTTTTACCATATTCACAATTAATTATTTATTTAATTTTTTAGAGAAATAAATCTAATTATATTTACAACTATTTATTTAGCTAATTTTTCAGCTAAAGTCTTGATATAATAAATATTTAAATTTGAAAATATTTATTATGCCACAAGACTAATTTAATTAAAAAGTAAATTTTTCTCTCCCATCTAATTTTATTCCACATTTGAAATGATAATTGAATAAGCTAAAACTGTCAGGTTGCAACATAAAAGTGAGTTCAATGATTTTGTCTTATATGCATTTTGAAAAATAAACTCTATGTTTGTTTTGTAGTGAGAAAAAAATTCTATAGCTCCTTTATACTTTAATATACATATGCATATTGGAAAAGCGCCAAAAGTTATAAACCTCCTATGCACGTCTGTATACCCTTCTTCATTTTCCGTGACTTCTATTACTGATCTATATTTAATTTTGGCATGACAAACTGAGATTCATTTCGAGGGTATTGCCTTTATTTAGAATTATAATGAATCGTATGGGAAATATTTTTCATTTAGAAGAATTAAATTTTTTTTTTAAATGTTGCAATTAACTAGATATTTATTTATACATGGAATGCATCAGGTAGGGGGGAATTTATGTAAGAAATTGTAGGAGAAAAGAAATTCAAATATAATAATAGTCAAAATATATGGTCGAACTAACTAAGATTGCTTGTATATAGTTCAGCCCATATAGGATTAAATCCAGGGTTGAGGGATATGGGGGAATTATTACCCCAGGCATTGCCATTATGTACCACTTTATCAATAAATCTATGTATTAGAAGTAATTTGCATAAACGCACAGTAATATTTCAAATTATTAGGATTACACCTACATTCTTATCCCTCTAAATAAGAATAATTTTATTTATTCACATATAATATTACAGAAGTAAAATTTAATTACGTATATATATAGATTTATATATAAATTGAATCCACATAATTACTTATTTAATAAAAATACTTTTTTAATTATCATAATATGTAAAAATTAAATTTAAAAATTTAACATTTGAACATGAAAGAAATAGTTTATACACTTCATCGAGTTTATTATATTTGTATATAAATATTCCTATACATATGCATGAATATACTGTATCTCCAGCATATCTTGTTTAAAGAACGACCGATAACCACAACGTAGGAGGGTTAAATTAAAAGCAACTCGACATATCCAAACAAAAAATAACCTATCTTATGATAGGTCAAAATAAAATATAAATTGAAAAACAATATAAATCTTCACCCTATAATAAATGACATTTAAAAATAATTCATTTTAGAATCAATAGTTGCAGGAGAAACTTTTTGTGGAAAATTTTCTATCAGATCTTTGATGTTATTAATTTATCATGAATTATAAATACTAAATATTTCTTCTACAGAACGACTAATAATTAGGAGTTTGGGTGCAAAAACTAATTAAAATTCTGTGGGATCCTTTCTTTCTGAAATCAATCTATTATTCATCATCTACTATGAAAATCTTTTACTGTAGTATTTAGTAAACATTGTCCATTCACAAAATGCGAAAACTAATGAAAATTCTGTGGGATCCTTTCTTTTTGAAATCAATCTATTATTCATCATCTACTATGAAAATCTTTTACTGTAGTATTTAGTAAGTCTTCTTCATTCACAAACTGCAATAAAGAAAATCAATTTTTTTCATAATCCTAAGTGGATGTAACCCCTTAAAATTCAAAAAAAGTAAAATATTGAAGGACAGACAAGGTTATAGTCCTTCGGTTCTAAAATTTCAAGCCAAACATCCATCGATTATATAATCCAGTTAAAGAGTGAATTTTCCACTGGTTCGACAAGGTGAAGAGTGTCGACCCCTCAGAACCAAAAAATACTGCCTTTTTGGTATCTACCGACTGATTTACTGCCCATCGTAGTTATGGAGCTTTTCGCTAAGACACATTACTACCAAACTCGTGGTAAGCTCTGAACGGTGCAAAGATTGTAGGGACACCCAATTTCTTGCAGTACTACAAGTCGTCCTCAAAAATAAGATTTTAAAAAAAAAGCTTCATAATCTTTTTACTATCAGGCATAAAATAAAGAACGCATAATCAAAGTGAGATAAAAATAATAAAATAAAATATCCCCAAAAAAGATCAAAGAGAAAAAGACTTGAAACATTTTTTAAACCAAAAGCAATTGCGGCTTTTTTAAGTAAAAGTTCATAAAACAGTGATCCAAACTTTACACTTATACGAAATTGAAAACTTGAGTGCGTAAGTACTTGGGTTTAAAAATTACAGTTAAAGTAAGTTTCAAAGTAGCCGTAAAATGGTTTACAAAATAGGTCATAAAAATAGTTATAAAGTTAGTCATTAGAAAAATCGTAAAAGTCGCCTCTTAATCGTAGAAATTTTAAGTATTTTAATTTGAGTTACTTTTTTTTGAACTTTTTTACAGTGTTTAAAACTTTTATTAAATTATTATTGACAATAATATATTCTTTTCCTTTCTAAAGTATTTTTAAAAAAACTAGTTCCACTATCTTTTTCTAGTTAAAAAATTTTCCCCAAAGCTAACGAAATCTTCCGCTAAAATACGTTTCAATTTAGGGATAAACGTCTGACAGAGAATGTAACTTACTGTAAGTACTAAAACTTGGAGAGAAATATTATCAAGGTATACTTTACTGCAGGGAAGTTATATTAAACTTATTTTATACATAAAGCGTATTTTTGAAGCATTACAATTTTTTCTTCACGATTATAATTTTTAAATTAGATTTTCATACAAATTATTTTAAAAAAATTAACAATTAAATTTTCTTAATCGTAAAATTTGTAATATTAAAATTTTATTAAAAATTTTTTGGCAAAAATTCATGAATATTATTTCTATCCAAATTGAATTTTTTTTTTCTCTTGAGAGGGTACATATTAACAAACAATATACAAAGTTAAAGAAAAGAAGTAAAACAATCCACAACGAGATTAAAAGGGTCTAAAGAAAGAAGCATAAAGCTCTTAATAAAATTCCCCAGGGAATGTAAATTAACTTTCTTGCGTCTTGAAAGATTTTCACTAACTATACAGACATGAAAATATGTATTTGACCGACATAACAAGCAAAGAAACGTAAATATTTAAATTACTTTTTTTTATAAAACAGACAATTTAAAAATGATTTATATTTCCTTCTTTAAAAGAAAAAAAAGGAACAATTTACACATAACAAACGTGACTTTTTTTTTAAATATGAACATAAAACTTTGTAACGAAGGAATATAGGAACGTTAATAATATTTGTATTTCAGCCACAAAGTTTAAAATGAAATTTTACGATTTTCGATTTAATAATTTCAAATTATTATCGAGATTCGAAAATATGCATAAATATATAGTAAATTGTATATGTGCTAACATAAATAGAACAAATGGTTCTTTTTTTGAAAATAATTTTCAAAAATACGATGAGAATTCTCATTTTGAATAAAAACAGTGAATCGAACAGAGGTATGTATATTTATAATATATATGTAGGTATGTATATACATTTTGCGATATATTGAAATTTCTATGCCACAAACGTTTCAATCTATCGGTTAACCAGCAAGCTTCAATATCAGAAAACATTTTGAACACTTTCATAAATTTCAATCCAGTCTGAATGCAGATATCTATTGAAGCATGAACTACTATATTACGAGACGATTATTCAACAACAAATTGCAACTTAAATTTTAAATAGTGGGAAATATATATGTATATATTATACGAATTGTCATTTATGCAAACTGCCATTTTTTCGAATTGTCATTTTTACGAATTGCCACTTTTGCGAATTGTCATTTTTGCGAATTGTCATTTATGCAAACTGCCATTTTTTCGAATTGTCATTTTTACGAATCGTTATTGTTCCGAAATGTCACTTTTGTGAATCGACATTTTTACAAAATTGTCATTTTTGCGAAAAGTTATTTTTACGAATTGCCACTTTTGCGAAAAGTCATTTTTGGGAAATATCATTTTTACGAATTGTCATTTATGCAAACTGATATTTTTTCGAATTTTCATTTTTACGAATTGCCACTTTTGCGAATTGTCATTTTTGCGAATTGTCATTTATGCGAACTGACATTTTTTCGAATTGTTATTTTTACGAATTGCCACTTTTGCGAAAAGTCATTTTTGGGAAATATCATTTTTGCGAAAAGTTATTTTTACGAATTGCCACTTTTGCGAAAAGTCATTTTTGGGAAATATCATTTTTACGAATTGTCATTTATGCAAACTGATATTTTTTCGAATTGTCATTTTTGAGAATCGACATTTTTGCGAATTGTCATTTATGCGAACTGCCATTTTTTCGAATTGTTATTTTTGCGAAAATTGCTACAGTAAACTTGTATGCATATATATTAGATTTACTATAGCAATTTTCGCAAAAAATGACAATTCGTACCAGTGACATTTCGTAAAAATGACAATTCGAAAAAATGGCAGTTCGCATAAATGACAATTCGCAAAAATGGCAATTTGCAACAGTGACATTTCGTAAAAATGACAATTCGAAAGAATGGCACTTCGCATTGTCAAAAGTTTGTGTAGAATTTTATTAAATTTTTTTTTTAAATAATTGAATACTTTTGGAAAATTTTATGAAAATAATAGATATTGAAAATCATTGAATTGAGAAAATTTTTTGATAATGATTGAATTTCGGAGAAGAATTTAATTGTTTCTAAAGATAATTGAAATTTTGATGAGAATTTTTCAAAATTTTTTAACATAATTGAATTTCGGCCTCCGGATTTATAAATTTTATTTTTCCTAAAGTGTCTTGAACAAAGCCATTTGTCATTTTCTAGACAGTGACCCACATACAACAATTAAAATAATTTATGGAATTTAAAATTTTAAGTGGTCCATTGCACACATAAATTGCAAAAGATAATATTTAATCATATAATATATTATTTTTTTTGATCTTATTTATAAAATTGAATTTATGTAAAAATATATCTGATAATCTTTAGAATTGATTTTCATTTTGAATTAAAAAAAAAAAAAAAAGAATGGGAACAATTTATCTAGTTGATTAATTAGCTTGTTGTGTGTAACTTTTAATTAGAGGCTCTATGAGGGAATGCACGTAGAAAATTAATTTATTCTCTTATATTACTTGCTTTTCTCCATTTCATCATCTACATTTCCGAGAATATAAATGCAAAAATAGATATATACATACAATGCCTATATAATGAAATATAATTCAATTAACTCGAGTTTTTAAAATATAAATTATAAATTAGAGTCTATTATTTTTCACATTAACGCTATTTAGACGTCATTGAATTTTTGAATTTAAAATATAAAAAGAAAATTAATGATACTTTTAATTAGAATATAAATATTTTATCAGGGTTGTCATGCTTTTGCTCTTTTCAAATTCCCTGACTTTTCCAGGTTAAAAACGGAATTTTTACATAGGTTTCTAGAATTTTTAACTTAAATTTTTTAAAAATAATTTTTGAATCAATATTTAATCAATATTTATTAGAAAATTCTACGAGATTTCAATTATTTACCTATGAAAATGAATATTTTATTAAATAATTGAATGTTTCTTAAAATTGAATTTTCGTAAAGAATTTTATCAATAAATTTTTAAATAATTAAATTCTCTTGACAAATTTTAATAAAATTTTTAAGAATTTTTTATTTTTTCGAGAAATTTGATGAAAATTTTATTAAAAATAATTGAAATTCTAATTTTGTTAAAATTTTTGAAAATAATTGAATTCTTTCGTGAAATTGAGATTACAATTAATATTAAAATAATTGAATTCTTTTGAGAAACTGAATTAAAATTAATATTAAAATAATTGAAGTACTGCAAAGAATTTTATTATTTATAAAAGTAATTGAATTCTTGCAAAGAACTTTATTAAATTTATATATTTATTAAGGATTTTATTAAAATTTTTAAAAATAATTGAATTTATTCAACTAATTTTATTGAAATTTCTAAAAATAATTGAATTCTTGCGAAGAATTTAATTACTTATTTCTAAAAATAGTTGAATTTTTGTGAAGAATTTTATTAAAATTTTAGAAAATAATTGAATTACTGCAAAGAATTTTATTATTTTTAAAAATAATTCAATTCTTGCAAAGAACTTTATTAAAATTTCTAAAAAATAATTGAATTCCTACGAGAAATTTTATGATTTATGAAAATTATTTAATTCTTGTAAAGAAATTTATTAAATCTTTTAAAAATAATTAAATTGTTTTGAAAATTTTTTTAAAATTTGATTGAATTTTTTAATCAATTTTGAATATTTTTGAAAATAATTGAATTGAAGAAATTTTATTAAATGATTTTCAAATAATTGAATTTTGGAGAATTTTATTATTTATAAAGACAATTTAAATTTCGACGATAATTTTATTTTTTATAAAGATCATTTAAATTTTGGGCTTGGTGAAACTAGCAACCCGCCGGCCGCCAGCCATCAGAAGAATCCATAGGCGCCGACACACATAGTAGCGCGGCGGCCCTATACGGTTCAATCAACGCAAAAACAACGTAGACTAGCTATTAAAGTTTATAGAAAAAATGCAATTGTCACATTTTAAAGAGCAATAATCCCCCTTTAATTTTCGACCAAGAAATAAACATTTGGTCTAAAATTGTTCGAGTTATGAATTTTTTTTGAACTTTTTTTCCAAATATTCGTTTTTCTGATACGGGCGGGTGGGGACGCTGGCTATCAAAATTTTTTAAAAAAAAAATTCTTTATGTTCCAATCTAAAGAATCGTTAATCCCTTTTTAATTTACAACCAAGAAAAAAAATTTGGTCAAAAAAAAATTGTTCGAGTTATGAATTTTTTTTCGATTTTTCCCCCAATTATTTTCGTTTTTCTGATACGGGTGGATGGGTACGCTGTGTGTTAAAAATGTATAAAATAAATTTGCAATGATCTTATCTTAAAAATCGTTTATCCCTCTTTAATTTGCAACAAAAATATTACAATTTTATCAAAAATGGTTCGTGTTATGAATTTAATTTTGGACTTTTTTCCAATTTTTGGTTTTCTGATACGGGCAGGGGGAGACGCTGGGTATCAAAAATTTATAAAATAAATTCGCAATGATCTAATCTTAAGAAGCATTAATCCTTCTTTAATTTGCGACCAAGAAACAAAAAATTAGTCCCGCTTATATGAGGCATTTTACGTGAAATGTCCTAAGTTGAAATTTCAACTTCTTGAAAAAAATTGAAACTCGAGGAATTTGTTGTTGTATCAAGTAGAAAAATGACCCAAAAAATATTTTTGATTTTTTCGAAAAATTGGAGGGGGTAGAGGGGGGTCAATTTAACCAACTTTGCCAACACCGGCTACTTTGTGAATTTTTTCTGAACCTACTTGTAACAATTTTAGACCAAATGTTTATTTCTTGGTCGCAAATTACAGAAGGATTAATGCTTCTTTTTCTTGGACCAATAGGAATTTTTTAAAACAATTTTTGATAGCCAGCGTCCCCACCCGCCCGTATCAGAAAAACGAACCCAGGTGCGAATTTAGGTTGGCCGCCAGAGTTTGAAGGTTGGCCCAAGGTTGGCCTAACTTTGTCAAGCAAAGTTTTGGTTGCCAGAGTTTGCCCAACTTTGGCAAGTACTTGTGCCCACAGTTGGCCCGACTTTGCAAGCCAACCATTAAATGCAGAGTTTAACCAACCGTCGGGCCAACTTTGGCGACAAAGGTTGGCACAACTCATCCAAACGTAGTTTAAAAGACTTTCAGTTTCGGTTGGCCGAACTCTGGGCCACGGTTGGCCCAACGGTTGGCAAAACTTTGTCAAATGCGGTTTAAATGACTTAAACTTTCTTGGTTGGCCGAACCTTGGACCACGGTTGGCCCGACTGTTGCAGCTTAAAAATACATTTTGCGTTATGCACTCCCATGTGAGCGTAGCGTAGTGGTCAGTGTATAAGTCTTCGGTGCGTTAGGTTAGGGGTTCGATCCTAGCGAGCGATAGATATTTTCGAAAATGTATTTATGAGATTGTGTTTAATAATAATAGGTAAAGGTTATATCTGATGTTCCCGCTAATAATAACGTGTTAATTTTTTAAATAATGTAGTTTTTTAATAATTTTTTACCTTTGGCTGTTGAAGTTGGCCAAACTTTGAAAATTGTGGTTGGCCCAACTTACGCATCTAAAGTTGTGCCAACTTTGGCGTCAGTCTTTGGACCAACCATTGAAATATATAGTTGGCACAACATATGCATTGTAAGTTGGGCCAACTTCCTTATGAGTTGTCGGGCCAACCATCGTCGCCATTAGACGGCCGCCGTTATCATCTGTATGGTTGGCCCAACCTCTGGCACGAGAAGTTGGACCGACTTTGTAAAAGTTGGCCCAACTATGGGCCGACCAAAAAATCGCACCTGGGAAAATTTGGAAAAATAGTTTTAAAAAAATTCATAAGTCGAACAATTTTAGACCAAATGTTTATTTCTTGGTCGCAAATTAAACAGGGATTAATGCTTTTTTATTTTGGACCAATAGGAATTTTTTAAAACAATTTTTGATAGCCAGCGTCCCCACCCGCCCGTATCAGAAAAACGAAAATTTGGAAAAATAGTTTTAAAAAAATTCATAACTCGAACAATTTTAGACCAAATGTTTATTTCTTGGTCGCAAATTAAAGAAGGATTAATGCTTCTTTTTCGTGGACCAATAGGAATTTTTTTAAACAATTTTTGATAGCCAGCGTCCCCACCCGCCCGTATCAGAAAAACGAAAATTTGGAAAAAAAGATCAAAAAAAATTCATAACTCGAACAATTTTAGAGCAAATGTTTATTTCTTGGTCGCAAATTAAAGAAGGATTAATGCTTCTTTTTCGTGGACCAATAGGAATTTTTTAAAACAATTTTTGATAGCCAGCGTCCCCACCCGCCCGTATGAGAAAAACGAAAATTTGGAAAAAAAGTTCAAAAAAAATTCATAACTCGTACAATTTCAGACCAAATGTTTATTTCTTGGTCGCAAATTAAACAGGGATTAATGCTTTTTTATATTGGACCAATAGGAATTTTTTAAAACAATTTTTGATAGCCAGCGTCCCCACCCGCCCGTATCAGAAAAACGAAAATTTGGAAAAAAAGTTCAAAAAAAATTCATAACTCGAACAATTTCAGACCAAATGTTTATTTCTTGGTCGCAAATTAAACAGGGATTAATGCTTTTTTATATTGGACCAATAGGAATTTTTAAAAACAATTTTTGATAGCCAGCGTCCCCACCCGCCCGTATCAGAAAAACGAAAATTTGGAAAAAAAGTTCAAAAAAAATTCATAACTCGAACAATTTCAGACCAAATGTTTATTTCTTGGTCGCAAATTAAAGAAGGATTAATGCTTCTTTTTCGTGGACCAATAGGAATTTTTTAAAACAATTTTTGATAGCCAGCGTCCCCACCCGCCCGTATCAGAAAAACGAAAATTTGGAAAAATAGTTTTAAAAAAATTCATAACTCGAACAATTTTAGACCAAATGTTTATTTCTTGGTCGCAAATTAAAGAAGGATTAATGCTTCTTTCTCTTGGACCAATAGGAATTTTTTAAAACAATTTTTGATAGCCAGCGTCCCCACCCGCCCGTATCAGAAAAACGAAAATTTGGAAAAAAAGTTCAAAAAAAATTCATAACTCGAACAATTTCAGACCAAATGTTTATTTCTTGGTCGCAAATTAAAGAAGAATTAATGCTTCTTTTTCGTGGACCAATAGGAATTTTTTAAAACAATTTTTGATAGCCAGCGTCCCCACCCGCCCGTATCAGAAAAACGAAAATTTGGAAAAATAGTTTTAAAAAAATTCATAACTCGAACAATTTTAGACCAAATGTTTATTTCTTGGTCGCAAATTAAAGAAGGATTAATGCTTCTTTCTCTTGGACCAATAGGAATTTTTTAAAACAATTTTTGATAGCCAGCGTCCCCACCCGCCCGTATCAGAAAAACGAAAATTTGGAAAAAAAGTTCAAAAAAAATTCATAACTCGTACAATTTCAGACCAAATGTTTATTTCTTGGTCGCAAATTAAAGAAGAATTAATGCTTCTTTTTCGTGGACCAATAGGAATTTTTTAAAACAATTTTTGATAGCCAGCGTCCCCACCCGCCCGTATCAGAAAAACGAAAATTTGGAAAAATAGTTTTAAAAAAATTCATAACTCGAACAATTTTAGACCAAATGTTTATTACTTGGTCGCAAATTAAAGAAGGATTAATGCTTTTTCTCCTTGGACCAATAAAAAATTTTTTAAACAATTTTTGATAGCCAGCGTCCCCGCCCGCCCGTATCAGAAAAACGAAAATTTGGAAAAATAGTTTTAAAAAAATTCATAACTCGAACAATTTCAGACCAAATGTTTATTTCTTGGTCGCAAATTAAAAAAGGATTAATGCTTTTTCTCCTTGGACCAATAAAAAATTTTTTAAACAATTTTTGATAGCCAGCGTCCCCACCCGCCCGTATCAGAAAAACGAAAATTTGGAAAAATAGTTTTAAAAAAATTCATAACTCGAACAATTTCAGACCAAATGTTGATTTCTTGGTCGCAAATTAAAGAAAAATTAATGCTTTTTCTCCTTCGACCAATAAAAAATTTTTTAAACAATTTTTGATAGCCAGCGTCCCCACCCGCCCGTATCAGAAAAACGAAAATTTGGAAAAATAGTTTAAAAAAAATTTATAACTCGAACAATTTTAGACCAAATGTTTATTTCTTGGTCGCAAATTAAAGAAGGATTAATGCTTCTTTTTCGTGGACCAATAGGAATTTTTTTAAACAATTTTTGATAGCCAGCGTCCCCACCCGCCAGTATCAGAAAAACGAAAATTTGGAAAAAAAGTTCAAAAAAAATACATAACTCGAACAATTTCAGACCAAATGTTTATTTCTTGGTCGCAAATTAAAGAAGGATTAATGCTTCTTTCTCTTGGACCAATAGGAATTTTTTAAAACAATTTTTGATAGCCAGCGTCCCCACCCGCCCGTATCAGAAAAACGAAAATTTGGAAAAATAGTTTTAAAAAAATTCATAACTCGAACAATTTTAGACCAAATGTTTATTTCTTGGTCGCAAATTAAAGAAGGATTAATGCTTCTTTCTCTTGGACCAATAGGAATTTTTTAAAACAATTTTTGATAGCCAGCGTCCCCACCCGCCCGTATCAGAAAAACGAAAATTTGGAAAAAAAGTTCAAAAAAAATTCATAACTGTAAAAATTTTAGACCAAATGTTTATTACTTGGTCGCAAATTAAACAGGGATTAATGCTTTTTTATATTGGACCAATAGGAATTTTTTAAAACAATTTTTGATAGCCAGCGTCCCCACCCGCCCGTATCAGAAAAACGAAAATTTGGAAAAAAAGTTCAAAAAAAATTCATAACTCGAACAATTTTAGACCAAATGTTTATTTCTTGGTCGCAAATTAAACAGGGATTAATGCTTTTTTATATTGGACCAATAGGAATTTTTTAAAACAATTTTTGATAGCCAGCGTCCCCACCCGCCCGTATCTGAAAAACGAAAATTTGGAAAAATAGTTTTAAAAAAATTCATAACTCGAACAATTTTAGACCAAATGTTTATTTCTTGGTCGCAAATTAAAGAAGGATTAATGCTTTTTTTTCGTGGACCAATAGAAATTTTTTAAAACAATTTTTGATAGCCAGCGTCCCCACCCGCCCGTATCAGAAAAACGAAAATTTGGAAAAAAAGTTCAAAAAAAATTCATAACTCGAACAATTTCAGACCAAATGTTTATTTCTTGGTCGCAAATTAAAGAAGGATTAATGCTTCTTTCTCTTGGACCAATAGGAATTTTTTAAAACAATTTTTAATAGCCAGCGTCCCCACCCGCCCGTATCAGAAAAACGAAAATTTGGAAAAAAAATTCAAAAAAAATTCATAACTCGAACAATTTTAGACCAAATGTTTATTTCTTGGTCGCAAATTAAAGAAGGATTAATGCTTCTTTCTCTTGGACCAATAGGAATTTTTTAAAACAATTTTTGATAGCCAGCGTCCCCACCCGCCCGTATCAGAAAAACGAAAATTTGGAAAAAAAGTTCAAAAAAAATTCATAACTGTAAAAATTTTAGACCAACTGTTTATTACTTGGTCGCAAATTAAACAGGGATTAATGCTTTTTTATATTGGACCAATAGGAATTTTTTAAAACAATTTTTGATAGCCAGCGTCCCCACCCGCCCGTATCAGAAAAAACGAAAATTTGGAAAAAAAATTCAAAAAAAATTCATAACTCGAACAATTTTAGACCAAATGTTTATTTCTTGGTCGCAAATTAAAGAAGGATTAATGCTTCTTTCTCTTGGACCAATAGGAATTTTTTAAAACAATTTTTGATAGCCAGCGTCCCCACCCGCCCGTATCAGAAAAACGAAAATTTGGAAAAAAAGTTCAAAAAAAATTCATAACTGTAAAAATTTTAGACCAAATGTTTATTTCTTGGTCGCTAATTAAAGAAGGATTAATGCTTCTTTCTCTTGGACCAATAGGAATTTTTTAAAACAATTTTTGATAGCCAGCGTCCCCACCCGCCCGTATCAGAAAAACGAAAATTTGGAAAAATAGTTTTAAAAAAATTCATAACTCGAACAATTTTAGACCAAATGTTTATTTCTTGGTCGCAAATTAAAGAAGAATTAATGCTTCTTTCTCTTGGACCAATAGGAATTTTTTAAAACAATTTTTGATAGCCAGCGTCCCCACCCGCCCGTATCAGAAAAACGAAAATTTGGAAAAAAAGTTCAAAAAAAATTCATAACTGTAAAAATTTTAGACCAACTGTTTATTACTTAGTCGCAAATTAAACAGGGATTAATGCTTTTTTATATTGGACCAATAGGAATTTTTTAAAACAATTTTTGATAGCCAGCGTCCCCACCCGCCCGTATCAGAAAAACGAAAATTTGGAAAAAAAGTTCAAAAAAAATTCATAACTCGAACAATTTTAGACCAAATGTTTATTTCTTGGTCGAAAATTAAACAGGGATTAATGCTTTTTTATATTGGACCAATAGAAATTTTTTAAAACAATTTTTGATAGCCAGCGTCCCCACCCGCCCGTATCAGAAAAACGAAAATTTGGAAAAAAAATTCAAAAAAAATTCATAACTGTAAAAATTTTAGACCAAATGTTTATTACTTGGTCGCAAATTAAACAGGGATTAATGCTTTTTTATATTGGACCAATAGGAATTTTTTAAAACAATTTTTGATAGCCAGCGTCCCCACCCGCCCGTATCTGAAAAACGAAAATTTGGAAAAATAGTTTTAAAAAAATTCATAACTCGAACAATTTTAGACCAAATGTTTATTTCTTGGTCGCAAATTAAAGAAGGATTAATGCTTTTTTTTCGTGGACCAATAGAAATTTTTTAAAACAATTTTTGATAGCCAGCGTCCCCACCCGCCCGTATCAGAAAAACGAAAATTTGGAAAAAAAGTTCAAAAAAAATTCATAACTCGAACAATTTCAGACCAAATGTTTATTTCTTGGTCGCAAATTAAAGAAGGATTAATGCTTCTTTCTCTTGGACCAATAGGAATTTTTTAAAACAATTTTTGATAGCCAGCGTCCCCACCCGCCCGTATCAGAAAAACGAAAATTTGGAAAAAAAGTTCAAAAAAAATTCATAACTGTAAAAATTTTAGACCAACTGTTTATTACTTGGTCGCAAATTAAACAGGGATTAATGCTTTTTTATATTGGACCAATAGGAATTTTTTAAAACAATTTTTGATAGCCAGCGTCCCCACCCGCCCGTATCAGAAAAACGAAAATTTGGAAAAAAAATTCAAAAAAAATTCATAACTCGAACAATTTTAGACCAAATGTTTATTTCTTGGTCGCAAATTAAAGAAGGATTAATGCTTCTTTCTCTTGGACCAATAGGAATTTTTTAAAACAATTTTTGATAGCCAGCGTCCCCACCCGCCCGTATCAGAAAAACGAAAATTTGGAAAAAAAGTTCAAAAAAAATTCATAACTGTAAAAATTTTAGACCAAATGTTTATTTCTTGGTCGCTAATTAAAGAAGGATTAATGCTTCTTTCTCTTGGACCAATAGGAATTTTTTAAAACAATTTTTGATAGCCAGCGTCCCCACCCGCCCGTATCAGAAAAACGAAAATTTGGAAAAATAGTTTTAAAAAAATTCATAACTCGAACAATTTTAGACCAAATGTTTATTTCTTGGTCGCAAATTAAAGAAGGATTAATGCTTCTTTCTCTTGGACCAATAGGAATTTTTTAAAACAATTTTTGATAGCCAGCGTCCCCACCCGCCCGTATCAGAAAAACGAAAATTTGGAAAAAAAGTTCAAAAAAAATTCATAACTGTAAAAATTTTAGACCAACTGTTTATTACTTAGTCGCAAATTAAACAGGGATTAATGCTTTTTTATATTGGACCAATAGGAATTTTTTAAAACAATTTTTGATAGCCAGCGTCCCCACCCGCCCGTATCAGAAAAACGAAAATTTGGAAAAAAAGTTCAAAAAAAATTCATAACTCGAACAATTTTAGACCAAATGTTTATTTCTTGGTCGAAAATTAAACAGGGATTAATGCTTTTTTATATTGGACCAATAGAAATTTTTTAAAACAATTTTTGATAGCCAGCGTCCCCACCCGCCCGTATCAGAAAAACGAAAATTTGGAAAAAAAATTCAAAAAAAATTCATAACTGTAAAAATTTTAGACCAAATGTTTATTACTTGGTCGCAAATTAAACAGGGATTAATGCTTTTTTATATTGGACCAATAGGAATTTTTTAAAACAATTTTTGATAGCCAGCGTCCCCACCCGCCCGTATCAGAAAAACGAAAATTTGGAAAAATAGTTTTAAAAAAATTCATAACTCGAACAATTTTAGACCAAATGTTTATTTCTTGGTCGCAAATTAAAGAAGGATTAATGCTTTTTTATATTGGACCAATAGGAATTTTTTAAAACAATTTTTGATAGCCAGCGTCCCCACCCGCCCGTATCAGAAAAACGAAAATTTGGAAAAAAAGTTCAAAAAAAATTCATAACTGTAAAAATTTTAGACCAAATGTTTATTACTTGGTCGCAAATTAAAGAAGGATTAATGCTTCTTTTTCGTGGACCAATAGGAATTTTTTTAAACAATTTTTGATAGCCAGCGTCCCCACCCGCCCGTATCAGAAAAACGAAAATTTGGAAAAAAAGTTCAAAAAAAATTCATAACTGTAAAAATTTTAGACCAAATGTTTATTTCTTGGTCGCAAATTAAAGAAGGATTAATGCTTCTTTTTCGTGGACCAATAGGAATTTTTTAAAACAATTTTTGATAGCCAGCGTCCCCACCCGCCCGTATCAGAAAAACGAAAATTTGGAAAAAAAGTTCAAAAAAAATTCATCACTCGAACAATTTTAGACCAAATGTTTATTTCTTGGTCGCAAATTAAAGGGGGACTATTGCAATTTTTTTTAGAAACTTTAATAGCTAGCGTACGTTGTTTTTGCGTTGATTAAATCGTATAGGACCACCGGGTCCTATACGATGGGGGCGCCTATGGATTCTTCTGATGGCTAGTGGCCGGAAGGTCGCTAGTTTCACCGATATGAGAATTTTTGTAAATATTTCAACGTAATTGAATTTCTGCGAAGAATTATATTATTTTTGAAAAATAATTGAATTCTTGAGACGAATTCTATTAAAATTTCTTTTTTAATAATAATAGAAATTTCTACGAAGAATTTTATTAAAATTGTTTTGAAAAAAATTGAATTGTTACAAAGAATTTCATAAAAATTTTTGAAAATAATTTAATTCTTTGAAGAAATTTAATTAAAAATGTATTGAAAATAATACTTAAATTGTAATAAATAAATTGTAGTCAAAAGTTTTTTAAATAATGGAATTTCTTTGCTGAATTTTAATAACATTTTTTAGAATAATTACTTTTTTCGAGGAATTCTATTAAAATTGTATAAAAAATAATTCAAAGTCTGCGATGAATTTTATTATATGTATTTATGAAAATAATTGAATAATAATTTATAAATTTTATTTAATAATTATAATTAATTATTATATTAACATACTACTTTATTATGGTATCATTATTATTAAACCAGTATAATTTTTAATTAAAATGAACAATTAAAATCAAGTTTTCCTCATTATAGGGAAGAATTTTCATTTGTAATTCTATTTTGTTTTATATGAAATTAAACAGAGAGAGAATTAAAATTTTATTTCTGGGTTTTTACCAATAAACAATTCTTTTTATTTTTTTCTAAAAATAATATTCTTTTTTCTTAATTTATTTAAAATAATTGTTTTGGGATAAAAACAAAGAAGAATTGTTTATCCGTAAAAATCCTAAAATTCCATTTTGATTCACTCGCTCTTTTACTGAGAAATATATTGTCCACATGAAAATGTCTTCCGGGTTCTACTAGGAGGGTAAAGCTGTACTTTGTCAACGTTGATGCTTTTCGAGAACATCACGAACGCCTCTAATAAATAATTCCAAGAAGTACAGACTTAATTAATTTTTCTTTTTTAAAAACTTTTTTTTTAAAACACTTTTTTTAAAAAATCTATTTTAAACTCTTTTTTAAAAAATCTGTTTTAAAAAATACAATAAATTCTTTAAAAATACATTTTTATTAACATATTTTATCTCGTATAAATTATATTATCACAAGCTTACATATATATAAATCTTTATAAAAAGTAAACTGGTTGCAAATTTCGTTCAATAAAAAAAGAACAGAATAAACGAAGATTTAAAAATATTACTAATTGAATTTTCAAGTGTCTAAAAATTTTCTATGATTGTCCTTCATAATTTTCAACAGTGGCAAAAAATAATTCCCTTGTGAGATTTGGATAATTTTCAATAAGATTTTGAAATTCCGGAGTTGCAATTATCTTTGGAATTTCAGATTTTATAAAATTAATCGCATGAATTTTTAAATCTGTACAATGACGTTTTTCCGCCCAAATCAAACGATTCAAGGCATTTTCAATTTGAATTGAATATTTTAAAGTTGTTACAATTAACATTTTCAAATCGTCAATTTTCAATCTCAATGAACAATCGTAGAGTTCATCGATATATTGCATTAAATTCGGACACTGTCCAGTGTAAATAAATGCAATCAATTCCTGGCCAATCGAAAGCGGTATTGGCAATCTTAATTCACTATCTTTGAGGTTTTTTATTTTTTTATATAAAACTTCACTTTTCCCAGCGAGAATCACTTTATGAACTAATAAATTAACGTCATCGAAAACAATTGTCAAATCAGAGAAATCGGCATTTTGAAACATAAGATTTGGATATTTATTTTCAATTAATTCAACTGTAGTTTCCTTTTCATTCGCTTTCGAATTTTTCCCTTTGATTTCATATTCTGTCAGAGTGATTTTTATGAAAAATTCCACAGCATCGTCACGCAGTAGTTTATCATTGGGATTAAATAATTTATCCCACGTTATGAATTTAGTGAAACCGAATGTTTTTAGATTAATTGGGGAGAGATTTTTTAAGGACGTTACGTTACATTTCTCGTCATTTTCATTTAGTATTGATAATTCGAAATTCAATTTTAAAAATGATTTATCATTATCATTACAATTAATGTGAAAAGAAATATAGGATTCCGTACTTGATGAAAATTGCTCCTCGTCTTCTTCGTTGTGTATTTTTAAAGTTGCGAACCAACCGGAAAATTCATTCTTTTTCGATGACAATTCATTTGATTTAATTTCCAATGTTGTGCCCAGGAGTTCCTTGAAATTGCAAATTGTCCATTTACATTCACAATTCGAAGTTACTAAATTCGATTCAATGTGATCGACATCATCAAGGCGTCGTTTTTTGCAATTCATTTTTCCTTCGCCTGCAAAATTGAGAATTAAAAGAATTAAATTAATTTAATTTAAAAATTTAATTTAATTTATTAATATAAAAGTCAAAATTCTTCTAATTAGCAATAAAGAATTAAAATGAAACATTATATAACTTTTTGCTTGTTTTTTGGATTACTAAACTTATTCAATTATTCTTCTCCTTTAATTTTATGAATTATTAAAATTAGTGTATCGAAAATAATTGAATTCTCATAAAGAATTCCTACGAGAAATTTTATTATTTATGAAAATTGTTTAATTCTAGGGAAGATATTTATTAAATCTTTTAAAAATAAATGAATAGTTTTTATGAATTAAAAAAATTTGATTGAATTTTTGAATAAATTTTGAATATTTTTGAAAATAATTGAATTTTTACAAGTAATTTTATTAAAAACTAATTGTATTCTTTCGAGAAATTTTATTACAATTGAAATAATTGAATTCCTGCGAAAAATAGTAGGTATATTTATAAAAATAATTGAATTCTTTCTTCTTTATTAACAAATTTTGAAAATAATTTAATTCTTGAGAAGAAATTTATTAGAATTAATATTAAAATAAATTAATTCCTGTAAAAATTGTATTATTTATAAAAATAATTGAATCCTTTCGAATTTTATTAAAACTTTTAAAAATAATTGAATTGTTTCGAAGAATTTTTGAAATCAATTAAATTTCTTAAAAAAATCTGCTTAAAAATGTAGATAATTGAAAAAAAATTCTAATAAACAAGTTTTATTAAAATTTTTAGGAAATAATTGAATTCCTGCAAAGAATTTTATTATTTATAAAAATAATTTAATCCTTGCGAAGAACTTTATTAAATCTTTTGAAAATAATTGAATTGTTTTTAAGAATTTAAAAAAAAAAAATTTTTAAATAATTGAATTCATTCAAGTAATTTTAATAAAATTTCTAAAAATAATTGAATTCCTGCGAAGAATTTAATTACTTATTCAAAAAAATAGTTGAATCCTTGCGAAGAATTTTATTAAAATTTTGGAAAATAATTGAATTCTTTCGCGAAATTTAATTACAATTTTGGAAAATAATTGAATTAGCGCAAAAAATTTTATTATTTATAAAAATAATTCAATTCTTGCAAAGAACTTTATTAAAATTTCTAAAAAATAATTGAATTCCTACGAGAAATTTGAAATATGATTCATTAATTTTAATAAAAATAATGAAAATCCACAAAATTTAAAAAAAAACACTATTTTGAGGTTAGAACATGTGACAATAGAAAAATATGAAAATAGTTTTATTACCAGGCAGCTTATTATTCTTCGTTCATTTAATTGTAAAACATTCAAGAAAGAAAGCAGAGGAATAATTGACAAGTTTATAATCTTGTCATTAATAATTTCCTTTTATTATTGTTGCAACTGTATTGTTGTTGTTGCCTTCCGGCGGTTGATATATAATTTTTAATCATTAAATATTTCTGCACATATAGAAGGTATAATTGATGAAATTTTTCTAAACTGAGCATGTCTTTTCACTTCAGCGCCACTGACGCAACAATTACTAACTATTTTTATACTTCCCTTGAGGCTTAGGTGTCGGTAAGGTCAACAATCCCCAGGGGCAAGTGGCATGTTTGCACTCTTTGGCAAAAAAGAAACCTAACCTAAAAAATTCTATTTGACATATATTTACGATTGCATCATATTTCTTTATTTAAATCGTTTAATTTTAATCATATACAACAAATGAATTAAAAAAAACCAGGGAGAAATTATTTTACCATTTCTAGTGCTTTCATTATTATTGTTTATTCCAAACAAGGTGGTAGTTCTTCTCAATTTCTTTAAATATGGAACAACAAGGTGAGTCTTCTTTTCAGATTATTTTTATTTTTTTTTATTAGAAAAACAAAATGAAAACTAAATTGAATTTACTGTAGAAATATGCAGATATTTTAATGAAATTATCAGAAATGACAAGGATGTTTCGGCTGGTGTTGCTGCTATTCGAACACTTCTTGAAGTTTTGGAGCACTCAAAATGTGAGTTTATTTTTTTGTTTAGAAACGAATATTTTCTATTCTGATTAAATGTATAAAACAGTATTTTTTTCGAGAATTTGTAATTGTAATTCTTTTTTTTCAGCTGAAACCGTTCAGGAATTGCGATTTTGTTTACAAAATGCAATTGACGCGATGAGATCGACTGATCATCCGGTGACATCAATTGCCTCTGGAAGTGAACTATTTCTTCGATTTATCACTTTAGCAACATTAGACACACCGGTATGTTTACGTAAATGTGTAGGTTTTATTTTTATTTTTTTACTTCTTTTTATTTTAAAAAGACATTAGTTTTTCTCTTTATTTTTTTGCTTTTATTATTTTATTTAATATTTTTTCACCTTTACTTATTTAAATTTATTTTTTCTTATTTATTCTCCTTTTTTATATTTTTTTAAATTCAATAAATAATAAAATAGCAAATTAATTTGTAGCATTTTAGAGAAATTACGAATGATTGCAGAGATTCAATTATTTTCAAAATAAAAGTAATAAAATTCTCCGTAAAAATTCAATTATGTTCTTGTCAAAAATTCTTGTAAAAAATTCAATTGTCTTTAGAAATAATAAAATTCTTCTCCGAAATTCAATTATTTTCAAAACTTTTAATAAAATTCTTGGCAAAATTTCAATTATTTTTAAAAATTCTCCTCTTAATGATTTTCAATATTTAATATATTAATAAAATTTTTCAAAAGAATTAAATTATTTCGAATAAATTTTTAAAAAAAATATTCTACGCAAACATTTAATTATTTTCATAAAATAATAAAAATTTTGCAGAAATTCAATTATTCACAAGTTTTTTTTTATAAATTTCTACGCAATAATTCAATTATTTTCATAAATAATAATATTTGTACATTTATTAAAACTCGACGAAAGAATTGAATTTTAAGAAACATTCAATTATTCAATAAAATAATACAATTCAATTATTTTCATAAATAACTTTTAATTCGTCACAAAAAATCAATTATTTTCAAAAAAATTTTAATTAATTCTGAAAAAGAAAATTCGATTATTTTGATAATCAACAAAATTCTCCCATAAAATCAATTATTTTAAGGAATTTTAATAAAATTCTTTTTCAAAATTCAATTAATTTGATAAATATCAAAATTCATTGTAAGAATTCAATTCTTTTGAAAAGTAATAAAATACTTGGCAGAAATTATATTTTCAAAATTTTTTATTTAAAAATTCTTGTTAAAAATTTTATTTAAATTCGTCAAAAAAATTCAAGTTGTTTAAAAATTTGTTGATAAAAATCTTTACCAGAATTGAATTTTTGAGAAACGTTCAATTATTCAACAAAATTATTTATTTTTGTATTTAAATAATGGAATTATCGTAGAAATTTCAAATAAATATTGATTTAAAAATGAATTTCAATTTAAATTTTAGATAATAATTGAATATTAAAAGCAATATAGCGTGAATTTTTAAAAATAATTGAATTTTCAAATTAATTTTTTGGAAAACGTTTAGATTGAATTTTTTTTAATATTATTTGAATATTTTTATTTACCTTATTTTATAAAAAATCTCGGACGTTAAAAATTATTTAACTAACGTACTATAATTTATTTTAGTATTTTTTTCTCCTCTTTTTTACAGTCATTTGCTGAATGTAAGGACATTATGTTGCATAGAGGAAAAATATTTTACAAAAAACTTGTAGCAGCTCGTGGCAAAGTTGCTAAACATGCTGTGCGATTTATTTCCGATGGCAGTGTAAGTATTTAGATACCTATTTTTTTTTTTATTGTGGATTTAATAAAATTTACATAATGTGACAATTTTTCTTTTTGTATTTTAAAAATTCTTTAATTTCATTTTAATAATTGAATTAATTATCTTTAATAATTGAAAATTTCTTTATAAATATAGAAAATTTTGACTCATTCGAAATCAAGAGTTGTTCTTGAAACAATGAAAGAAGCTGCTCAAAATAGTAAATCTTTTGAAGTTTACGTGACAAATTCTGCGCCTGACAATAGCGGGTGAGTAGAAATTTTCTGTAATAAAATTCTTTTAAATTGTTTTCCAATTTCTTTAGAGAATTAATGAAATTAATAAAATTAATTAATTAATTTCTTTTCATTAGAGAGGAGATGTGCCAAAATTTACAAAAATTAGGAATTCCATGTACTGTAATTTTTGACTCGGCAATGGGTCATATAATGGAACGAGTTGATATGGTAATTGTTGGCGCTGAAGGTATCGCTGAAAGTGGAGGAATAATTAATAAAGTGAGTCATAAATAAATAAAATATAAACTTAATTTTTCTAGTTTGAAATAAATTTATTTCAACTAAAAAAATTTAATGAGAAGAAGAAGAAGAAAAATTTTCAAAAGTTTCTGAATATTTTAATTTATAAATATTATTTTTTCTAGATGGGAACTTATACGATGGCAGTTTGTGCGAAAGTTGCAAATAAACCATTTTACGTCTTGACAGAGAGTTTCAAATTCTCAAGAGTTTATCCCTTAAATCAGGCGGATTTACCCGATGAATTTAAGGTAAAGTTTTGTCTATTTTACTAAATATATTTTTTATTATTCTTAAGTAAAGACAATTAATTTTTAATTTAATTATTAATTTATTTAATTTTAATTTTCAGTATACAGCGAGTACATTAAAGAAGGATTTAAAAAAAGAACATCCACTTGTCGATTATACTCCTCCACATTACATAAATCTTTTATTCACCGATTTAGGAATTTTAACACCATCGGCAGTTAGCGATGAACTTATAAAACTTTATTTATGAAACAAGTAAATTTTGTACATTTATAAAAAGAGAAGCAAAGAAGTTATTAATTTATCTTTTACTTCTTACCTCGAATTCTATATTTTAAACAAAAAAAAAAACAATTTTTAAATAAAAATACAGAAAAAATTGTTTATTTGCAGTTTTTATTTTTTTTGTTGTCGCACATTTTTCATAGACAATTATGATGAGTATTTAAAAAAAAATTGCAAAATATTGCACTGTGTATGTATTTCAAGTTTCACTTGTAAAGCAGAAATAAAATTAATCACACAAAAATGGAGAAAAAAATAATTCATGACATACAAAATAATAGCAAATGCTAAATATATGGAAAAGAAGTGACATTTTTCCTTTTTTTTCACCGAAGGGAAGAAATTAATTAATAAAATGATGAAAATCACAGAATACTTCATTTTTATATTAAAAAAAAAAATTCTAAATATTGTTTCGCTCAACACACTTAAATTGCTAAATAAATTGCTTTGTAAACTAAAAATATTTGGACGTAATTTTATGACTTGCGTTGACTTAATTAATAATATTTTCAGCGATTAATTTAAAAATTGATGCTCAGGAAAGAAAAGTAACATATAACTATAAATTGCGCCTACAAATAAACAGAAAATATAAATTTCTATTTCTTTTCTATTTTTTAATAATAATACTCTTGAAATAATTTCAAAAAAAAAATATATAAACTCTACTTAAACTTTTTTTCACAAACATATATATAATTTATAAAAAAAAAAAGAAAACAAAAAATACAATTCTTTATACAAAAAAAAATTCTTTTTTTAACAATTTTAACAATGAAACTTTAGATCGCGAATAATAAAAAGAAAATCTTATCCATATCGTCAGATGTAGAAAAAATTTCTTTTGTCGAAATTTAAAAAATTTTTAAAAAATAATTAGATCTAATTCGAATAAAATTTGTTTTTTCATAAAAAAATATTTTGCAAAAAATTTTCTTTTTTTTTTGCATAAACTTTTGTTTTTTTATAAATAAGCTTGTGATAAAGTCTCGACAATTGAATAAATTTGATCGAAATGTGGTCTATTTTCGGGATCATATTCCCAGCAACGTGACATTAATCGATAAACCTCGTCGGGTGTTCCTTCCGGTGCTGGCATTCGATAACCTTAACGGAAAATGTAAAAATAATTAATAATTATAATTATTTATAAATTTTGAATTTTAATAATTTTCATTTTTTTGTTATTTCTGTTTTTTTTTAGAATTTCCACTACTTATTCGCTAATACTAGAATTCAAAAAACTATTCTCAAAAATTATAATCAAATTCTTTGAAACGATTCAATTCCTATTTTTAAAAACTTTTCCAAATTCAATGATTTTCAATATTTTCTATTTTCATAAAATTTCCAAACAGAATTCAATTATTTAAAAAAATTTGTTGTAAAAATCTTCGTAAGAATTCAATTCTGTTCGCATGAATAGTAAAAATGAATTCAATTTCTCAGGAATTCAATTATTTTTATATATTAGAATTTCCATAAAATTAGTCGTAAGACATTAATTATTTAAAAATGTTTCAAAAAATTCTTCGCAAGAATTAAATTATTTTTATAAATATTTAAAATTCTTTTGCATGAATAATAAAATTCGTAACAGGAATTGAATTTATTAACATGATAAATATATTTAAAATATTTTCTACCTTTGTCAATTTGTTCACGGGCTTGAGAATTTGACATTCCATGATAAGGACTTCCGCCTTTCGAAAATATCTCCCACATTAAAACACCGTAACTCCAAACATCACAAAGTGAAGTATATTTTCCTGAAATTATAAAAATTTTCTCATTAAAAAATTCCATTTTCAATTTAAAAGAAATATTTTAAATTTGATTGAAAATTTAAATTTTGAATTGAATTTTTATTGAAGAATTTATTTTTTCTTAATTCTTTATAAATTTACAAAAGAAAAAGATTGAAGGAAAGGAATTTTAATTATTGTCCAAAAATTTTCAAAAAAACAGTAAATAATTATTTTGCGAGGCGGGAGAAAATTTAATTTACCAAAATTAAGAGCCTCTGGCGCTGTCCATTTAATTGGAATTTGTTTCATTCCATCCGAGACAATATATTCTTCTTCTTCTCGAGACATTCCGAAATCGGATATTTTTACAATTGTCTCGTATCCTGGAAATTAAAAATTTTTTAGAATTAGAAACTTTTAGATTATTTAAATATTAAATTAATTTAATTTAAAGAATAAATTAAATTAAATTAAATTAATATTAAATTAGAAATTTTTTTCACAATTCTTTAAAAGAAATAATAGAATTCAAAAAAAAATATTTTCCAATTCCTGTGAATTTTGATTAATAAATAAAATTTATCCATTCAAAATAATAAATGATTGAAAAAAATTTTTAATAATAAAAATATTTATGAAAAGAAATAAAAATATTTTATTTTACTTTTTCTGTAAATTAATAATAATTTTTGCTTACCAACGAGACAATTTCTTGCAGCCAAGTCCCTGTGTATACAAGATTTTGATTCTAAATAACGCATTCCCGCCGCTGCGTCTTTACACATTCGAAGCTGCTCTTTCTGAGCGATGGTACTTTTATTATTTTTAAGATATGTAAGAAGAGAGCCGCCTGGAAAATAAATTTTTGCAAATATAAAATATTAGGATTAAGAGAGAAAAAAATAAACAAAAATTTTGCGTTTTAAATCCTTTTTTTTTATGCAATTTAAACCAAATTTATATTTCATTTCGGTATTTATTGTTTTTTTTTAAGATTTTAAAATAATTTTAAACAGAAAACAGTGGAAATTAATCCATAAGTAATTAAGTATTCTTTTGATCGTAGAATAATTAATAATTCCTTTGATAGTAGAATAATTAATAATTTATTTATATTTTTTCAAAATTATTAATTATTTTGTTGAAACGAAATTTTGAATTAAATTGAATAGTTTGACTAAAATAATTATTAATGATTAGTTTTGCAAAAAAATTTTAAGTATTATAAACATCGTCAAAAATAAAGAAATAAATTATTAATTTTTGTCAAACGAAATTTTGAATTAAATTGAAACGTTTGATTGAGATAATTAATAATTTATATTTATTTCTTGAAAAAATTTAAATATTAAAAAAAATTCTAATAAATAATGTAAAAAGAAAATAATAGTTTACCTGGAACTAATTCCATAACAATCATAATAGGCTGTTTTTGCACACAAATTCCAATTAATTTGACAATATTCGGATGATCGTATTGCTTTAAAATTCTGCCCTCCTGTAGAAATTTCTTCTTCTGCTCATCCGGTAATGTCACTTTGCATGTTTTAACAGCTACTTCAGTCTTACACGATTTTAACTGTGCCTTATAAACATCTCCAAAATTACCCTATTCACAATAAAAAACACAATCCTCATTAATTTCACATGAAAAAATATTTTTAAAAAGTACTTTCAAATTAATTTAAATTAAAAAAAAAAGATTTTAAAGTTATTTTCTCTACTTTTTTCAAATACGTCTTAGTTATTTTTCTCTGCGTTTTTAAAATTAATTAACGAGTTACTTTTCGCTATTTTTTTCAAATTAATTAACTTGTTCGAACCATGAATTATTAAATATTTTTAAACTTATTGAATTTGAGAATAATTATTAAAAACTTACACGTCCAATTTTTTCTAAAAGAATAACGTCATCATTGTTCAGTTCCCATCGTTCGCGAAGAATCGGAGTTTTGAGAATTGCTCCCGATCGACTAGTTACTGGCAAACCAGATTTTAATTGATGCATTATCAATTCTTGAATTGAGGGAAACATCGGTCCTTCGAAACGATAATGTCCCTATTAAATCGAGAAAAAAAACAATTAGAATAGAACATTATTTTTTATTTTGAAAAATACGCCACTATTTATATTCCATAAAAACAAAAAAAATTTGGAAAATTAGTTATAATTATATTATTGAATTATTTTATTAATATTTATTATTTGAGTTTAATTTCTAAAAATTTCTGTTTCATTAATTTGAATTATTTACCTCTGGTGTTGTTTGAACGATAAAATGTTTATGTCCATCCCAACAGACGGATAAAGCAATTTGACATTCGTCATTTCTTGTTGTTTCTCTCACTAGAAAATCGCCTTTATTTACCAAAAGTCTCACGACTTCTTCTCTCGGTAGAACACCGTGAAACCATTCTTCCTCCATCAAACCAGAATTTCCACTTCCTTTTTGATTATTCGATGAATTTGTAATTCCACGCAGTGGCACCTGAATTAGAAAATAATAATAATTTAGAAATAATTTCACTATAATTACTTATCATAAAATTACACAAACACGATTCACAAAAAGTATCCATAGGCCTAATTTTCTAAAGTTTCCTAATATTTCTTCTCATTCCTAAATAAAATTCAAATAATATTTAAAACATGGATTAATTATCAATCATAAAAAGAAAATCACGACACAAGTTAAAATTTTTTTTTTAATTAGTATCATGCATATTATTTTGAAATTAGGGAATTTTTTTCTAGTTTTGTCAGTCGCAAAACAACAACAGCAACAACAAACAAAGACGTACAACAGGTGGACTATCTACGCTTTTTGGTGTAGCGCCTTCGCTACCTGCTCTAATCATTCCATTTTGTGTTTCATGAATCATCGGTAATGATTTAAAGGGAGATTTTATTATTGTCATAAACCTTTGATTTCTTCTAAGCGTGAAAAAACCATTTTCAACGATTCTTTTCTTCTGTAAATGTAATTCATCCGCAAAATTGATATTAAACAAAGGAAGCAATTTTGTAAAAAAAAAAATTCTATTCTAAGAAAATGAATTAAATTTTTAAATTGAAAGTAGAAATAATTAAATTAATTTTTGATTTTTTAATCGATAAGAATTAGGATTCAAAAATTTTGTAATTTAATAATTAATTTAAAAATACCTTGCTTATTGTGGGTGTTTCCGTGAAAGATCCCTCGACAGAAAGATCGCAACCTGAAGGTAATTCTTCGCATCCTAGTTCATTGAGAGCACTTCTTATCACTTCGGCCTGTCTCTGTAATTTTTTTTCCTGACAACGAATTTTCAGCTCTTCTCTTTCTTGCGAATAATCAAGCAGTGGCGTTCTATTGAAAAAAAACAATTGAATAATTTTAAATTAATCACTCCGAATTATCGTTAAATTCAATGTTTTATTAAATAATTAAAAACAACCGAGTGATAAAATCAAATACTTTTTAAAATTAATCAATTTAATGAAATTGAAAATAAATTTGAATAGAGCATAAAATACGCTAATAAGAAAAGTATTTGAGAAAAATGAATTTCTTTATTTTCCTACTTTGAATCACAATTGTTATCCAACGATTGTGAAGTCTGTCGACTGTGCTGCGTTGTTTTTAAAGAAACTTCCAATTCTGACAAGCGATTTCGTAACCAGTCTATCGTTAAATTATCGACAGTCAATTTATTTGGCAATAATTTTCCCGACGTATCTTCCACGAGATTTTCATCAAATGTAAATCTTATTGGCGATGCTGGCCTCGTTCTGAAAAGGTAAACAATATTTTCGAAAATAGTTTCTCTTTTTTAAAATTAATAATCTCTACTAAAAATTCTTAAAGAAAATGGAAAAAAATTATAAAATTTATTCAGTTTTTAAAGAAAATTCGTAAAAGAAAATAATAAAAAAAAAATCATAAAAGTATTTTAGTTTCTAAAGAAAATTCGTAAAAAAAATGATAGAAAATAATAATAATAATAATAAAAGTAATTTAGTTTTTAAAGAAAATTCGTAACAGAAAATAATAAAATAAAAATAGAGTAAAAATAAAAAATAGTATTTAAAAAAACATTGTACCTATGTTTTCCCACAAAATCCTTATATTCTTCAATTGGTTTTATAGTATCAATTGCTTTCCTCATGCGAGTGTGAATCTCTAAAAATTTATCTGTCGTAAAATCTGAATACTTGACCACATCTTGCATAATGATTTTCCTAAAAAAAAAAAATCAAAAGAAAACATAATTATTTTGTTGTTCTTGAAATAAGAATGCTTATTTCCTGCTTGTAATTATTTAATTACCTTTTTTCATTCTCTTTGTTTTCACAAGAATGTAAAGCATATGACGAAAAAAACAAATTGAAATTAATTTTTTTTTCCTTTCTTCATTTTCGAAGAATTATTAATTATTAACTTTAATTTTTAAGGATTTTTCAACACACAAAAAAAAAGGAAAATTCCTTTCTAATTTTAAAATATGAGAAATAAAAAAAAATTTGTGTGCATTACCAGGAAGAAATAAAGTCCTGATGAATTGTTTGTTGCCGATTAAGTAGACTCGGTAAATAGCAAGTTCTTAAATCATTTTCACATTCGGTGACGGCGCCAAGAAGTAAAACGTATTCATTATGCGTTAGATGCAATTTTCTACAGGCTTTTTGATATTTTTCCCTCACTTCGTCCAATTTTCTTCCTCCCCTTCCAGCTGTGATTGAACAAAAAAAAATTTGGAAAATAAAAAATATAGGAACTATAACAAAATTTTCTTTTTTTATTCTGTAATTTTCATTTTATTTTCTTCATTTTTATGTAATCAATAAAAAGTAAATTAAAGAAAATGAAAAGAAAAATATAGAAAATAAAATGAAAATTACAGACTATTTTCTGTAATTTTCATTTTATTTTCTGTTATTTTTCTTTTTATTTTCTGTCTTTTTTATTCAATCAATAAAAGGTAAATTTTAGAAAATGAAAAGAAAAATACATCAAATAAAACGAAAATTACAGAAAATAAAAAGTAAAATACAGAAAATAAAAATACGATAAACAGAAATTTTTTTTTTAAAGGAAATAAAAGAAGTAAAAGAAAAAATACGTACACTTTACGTAATGCTCTTCGAAACGGGATCTCATTAATTTATACGATTCTAAACTCTTTTGGTAATCCGCCTTTTTTCTAGCCACATCGTCTGTTAACTAAAAGAAATAAAAAAAAGTTATTATCTTGAAAATATTTCATTTTTTTTAATTTTAACTTTTAATTTTAATTTTGAATTTTAATTTTGAATTTTAATTTTAATTTTCAATTTTAATTTTGAATTTAAACTTTTTGATTTTCATTGTAGTAAAATATTTTCGTTTTTTTTACTTGTTGAAATTGATTATTTAACCAGGTCTGCTCCTCTTGATACAATTTCCTCGCACGTCTACGCTCCGAATAGAGAAAGCTGATATGTTCGACAACATTAGTTTCCATTGAGTCGGCCTGATGTTTTATGAGTTTTGCCGTCTGATCTATAGAATCCATAATCTCTCGCCAACCCTGAGAAGAATTTATACGAAAATTAAATTTAAATCAAATTAATACGTATACAGAAAGAAAATGTCTTTCTAATTTTAATGGGAGGTTACATCGATATTTTTATGTAATTATATCAAGAAAATAATTTAAATATTCAACAAAATTATTTTTAAAGGGACATTTCGACTACATTTTTAATTAGATCAAGAAAATGATTTTAATCTTTTATAAAATTATTTTTATGTAGTAATTTAATTAATTTCAAGAAATTTATCAACATTTTTTCAATAATTGAATTCTTTCGAGTAAATGTAATGAAAATTGTATTGAAAAATAATTTAATTCTTGGAAAAAATTTTATTAAAATTCTTTAAAATAATTAAATTGTTTTGAAGAATTTATTTCAATATTCTTGAAAATAGTGCAGTTTTTTAAAAATAATTTTTACTAAAACTTTTGAAAATAATTGAATTTTAAGAAGAATTTCTATTAAGTTTTTAAAATAATCGTGTTTATTATTAATTGTAATTAATAATTTTCATATTAAATTATATTAAAATTGTTCATAAAAAATAATAAAGTAATTTTAATTAAAAATTTTGAAAATAATTGAAATTTACAAAAAATTTTGCTTAAAAACTTTTGAGAACAATTGAATTGTTTAGAAAAATTTTATTATAATTTTTAAAAACAAAATGAACCTCTTAGAGAAATTTTATTAAAATTATTTTGAATATAATTGAATTTTTTCAATAGAAATTTAATTAAAATTGTGATTGAAAATAATTGAATTTCTCGCAGAAGAATTTTGTTATTTACAAAAATAATTGAATTTTTGACAAGAATTTTACAATTTATGAAAATAATTGAATTGTTTCGAAGAATTTGATCAGAATTGTTGAAAATAATTGAATTTTTATTAAAACTCTTGAAAATTATAGAATTTAATTAATATTTTTAAAAATAATTGTATTATTTTGAGACATTGTATTATTTATAATAAAAATAATTGAATTCCTTTGAAGAATTTTATTATATTGAATAATTGAATTGTTTCGAAAAATGTTATCAGAATTTTTGAAAATAATGGAATTTTTTAAAAGAATTTTATTTAAAATTTTGAAAATAATGATTTTTTTAAAAAGAATTTCATCAAAATTGTCGAAAATAATTGAATTTATATTAGAATTCTTGAAAATAATCGAATTTAATTAATATTTTCAAAAAATAATTGTATTCTCTCAAGAAATTTTATTAAAATTGTATTGAAAATAATTGAATTGTTCTAAAAAATATTATTATTTACATGAAAATAATTAAATTTTTGCGAAAAATGTTATTAAAAGTTTTGAATAATAAAAATTAAATATAAATTTACTCTCTTCTTAAAAAAAGGATAAAAACAATATTCAATATTGTGATTTTAAATCTGTTTTCACGAGTTTAGGAAAACAAAAATATCTTTTGAATTTCATTAGAAAATATTATTTTTTTTATTATAAATAAAAAATTAAAATACCTGAGCAATCATACTTCCAATAAGTTCCTCGGTACGTTCGATTTTTCTCCCCTGAACAGTCAAGGAAGAAATAGTCGAAGCATATTCGCGATCAGATTTAACTTTAGTGGCGAGACACCGGCGCATCGTCTCCAGGAGTTTAATTTCAGCTTCCTGACGACCCAAAAGTGCCTCATGTGAGGCCTGACCCTGTAAACTCGTAGAAAAACCCATTTTTTTCTCCCAAATAAAAAATTTCACTTTCCTGTTTTCTTTTGAAAAATTAAATCACAACACAAATCTGGATCATTTCTTTTCAACTCCTCTGTTCGTTTTCATATAAACCAAAATATTCTTTTTACAATCGGATCCTTTTTTTTTAAATAATTTACAACACCACTTTGAATAATAAATTACCGAACACCCAACTATCCGAAAAATTAGGACAAAGATACATCACTTTTTTATTTATTATTTATTCTCTGACACTGGGATTTTTTTTCCTTTTTGAAATCAAATGTTGTATTTGAAAAAATTTCATCGTCGATATAACACTGAGATCAACATTATTTATATATATAGATATATATATATAAAATGTATAAAATGAGAATATCTTTCAAGTTGAATTATACTTTTTTGTGCTCACATATCTCCCGTCTGGGCAAAAATACATACCGCCGTGGATAATGTGAAAATCCCAGACGACAAGTGTCCAAATATGTATCCCAAAATATAATGCAATATAAATGTGGGACGACAATCAAATGTAATAAACAGAATGAGATAGAAGAGAATAGAAATATATTTTCGTTCTCCTTTATCTCGTGTATTGCTTTCCTGAATTTATTATGTGTAGACCTTTATTCTGCATTAGGGTACAGTCACAATGCGAAAATTGCACGAGAAAGTAAATTTTGAGTTTGCCTTTCTATGTTATTTGTTTAATGTCCATTTCGAGATTTTTCGATATAGTTTCGATCTCAAACTTTTTTTCACTTTTCAGTTAAAAAATTAAAAAACTTTAAAATGAGAATCTAAAAAATGTTTTCTTTCGTCTTTATTAGTGAATAATTAAAATGTTATTTATACTAAAAGAAGAATTTGACGACAATGATTTCATTGGTTTTTATGTATTTTATTATAAATACATATTGCCATTGAAAAATATGTTAATATTGTTACCGGCAAATTATTCATATTTTCTCATTTTTCTGATTCTGATTATTATAATCGGAGTGTTTCTCTCCTTTCTCACATTTCTCACAGGTAAGTAATTAGTTATTTCTATATTTAAAGAGAGTTTAGTAGAAAATAAAAATAATTGTCAAAATAGAATTAAACATAACCTATAAATGTTAGCAACAACAAAAGGAGCAAAAGGTAGGCAACCCGTTATACATGCGTGTTTTAAAGAAAAATATTAAACAGGGGCTTAAAAAAAAAATTCGCGCGCTAAAAATTGTATTCAAAATTTCTCGATTACTATTAAATGTAAATATTTTTTAGAAACTAAGGACGAACCAAATATCATTAAAGAAATGAAGTTTACAAATAATTGGCAATTTATAAGTGATAAATTGAAATTGCGTCAGGACGTTGCACTAAGTGAACTGCATAAAGCGAGTGATGTAGGTATTTTTTTATAACAAAATAATTACTATTGTAGGGCTTGAACTAGGTCCGTAAAAGTCAGTTTTTTTTAAAAAAAAAGTTCCTTAAAGTCCGTAATTTGATTAAAAAAGCAAGAAAAGTTCGTAAATTACACGATATAATTTGGAGAATATTTGAGAAGATACAAATGATTGTAAAAATTCAATTATTTTCAAAATCAATAAAATTCTATGCAAAAATTCAATTATATTCCAAATTTTTAAAAATTCTCATCAAAATTTCAATTATCTTTATAAATAATAAAATTCTTCTCAGGAATTCAATTATTTTCAAAAAAAAATTATTAACAAATTCCATTGTATTCAATAAATTAAAGAAATTTTTCCAGAGAATTCAATTATTTTCTAAAAATTTTAATAAAATTCAAGAATTAAATGTTTAATTTCAATAATTAAGAAACATGATTATTGGAAAAACTTGAATGAAATTGTTCATATTAAATTCAATTACTTTAAAAATTTTCAATTAAAATTATTAAAAAAAATCCATTATTTAAAAAAAATTCAAAAAAATTCTTCAAAAGAATTTAATTAGGATTTAATTAGATTTACAAATTTTTTATAAATTTTCTTGCAATAATTCAATTATTTTCATAAATAATATAATATTTTTAGAGGGATTCAATTATTTTCGTAAATAATAAAATTCTTTTTAGGAATTCAATTATTTTCATAAATAATAAAACTCATTACAAAATTTCAATTATTTTTAGTACTTATAATTAGTATATAATTTTTAGTATATTTTTTAAAAAATTATTAAAAATAATTGATTTAAAGAAGAATTTCAGTTAAAAATTGTTAATTGGTCCATAAATGGTCCATAATTTTTCATTTTTGGTCCGTAAAGCCCGTATTTTTAAATACTATCACTGGTTCGAGCCCTGCTAATGTTTTTATTTATTTACAATTATATAATAATTAATATTTGTAATAAATTATTCTTTTCTAATCTTTTTATATTTTATTTTTTTATTTATATCTATAATTATATTTATAGTAATTTATACTTGTATTTAAAAATACAAATTTTATTTATTCTAATGTTAAAAAATGTTAATTTTACGAAAATTTTAAATTGAAAACAAAATTAAATTCTAAAAGAATTTTTATTATAGAAATGTTATGCAAAGAATAATTGCAATAAATGCATTGAATTGGCGACATATTGGCCACATTTGATAAATGCAACTCTTCCGGATTTTGAAGGAATAACACCTTTTCATCGCGTTTGTTACAGAGGAAATCACAGTTTAATTGAATTTATGTTATCGAAAGGTGATGATAAAAAAATAATTACTTAAAAAATTAATGAACAAATAATTAATAATTACTAGAAAAAATTATATTTTTCGCTTAGGTGCAAACATATTTCAAGAAACTAATTTCGGAGAAAATGCTTTTCATATGTTATTTGCATACTATATTCGAAATCCCGCGCAAAAAAATTTTAAATGTCTCGATCTTCTACTAAAAAATGGTAATTTAATTATCTTTGATTAATAATATATTGAAAAATATTAAATTAATAATATAAATAAAGTCAAAATAAAAAAAATTCCAATTTTTTCAGGATATTCTTTGAGAAAAGATAAGACGTTGAAAAAATTGATTTTAAATGCCAGAGAAACTGAAAATACTGAATTGGAAAAATGGCTATCATCAAATGCAATTTGCATTGATAAGAAACACAAGTAAAGAAGAAAAAGTTATAATTTCTGAAAAAGTATTCCCTTATTTAAATACTTTAATACAAACTACAAGATTCAGTTTTCTTACTATTAAACACATAAGATTTTAGATAAAGTTAAAATTCTAAACTTACGTAAGAAATGTGTTGATTATTATTTTTATCAGACCATTTTCATTTTTAAAAAAAATGTTGAAAGATTGTTTAAAAACTATTGTAATTTAATGACTAAATTTAATAATTATTTAACGTCGTATATTTTGTAAACATAGTAATTCATAATATGCGCCCTTCTTTTCCAAAAGTTCTTTATGTGTTCCACTTTCGATAATTTGACCTTCATTTATAACACATATCTCGTCGGCATTTTCAACTGTTGAAAGTCTATGCGCTATTAAAATACAACTTCTTCCTTGCCTCGTTTTATCCAGTGCAGCTTGAACAACCTACACAATTTTTGAAATATAATTTGTTTTACTATTTATATTCGGTAGTTATAAGAAGGTAATATTAAAAATTTTAATATATTTATTATAGTCTCAAGATGATTAGTTATAAAAAGATGAAATAATACTGTTGAAATTCGTCTTAAACAATTGTTTTTAATTAATGTAACAATAAATCACGTTCTAATAAAGTTTAATTAAAAAACAAAAATTATTTGTTAATTTAAAGGAGGAGAACATTTCTGCTCTCCTCTATTTTTACGTTCGTGAACAAAATTTCTGTGAATATTCTACATACATTCGTCTTAATTCTTATGTTATGCTGATATAAGAAAATTACTGTGAGCAAAGTCTAATACTATGATTATTTCTAGGAAGTTTGGGATTAAGGAAACCAAAGTCTCTACAAGAAGACAGAAGAATAGAGAAGAGGGTAGTAAAACTACCTCTAAAGAAACTGGTGCAGAACGTGAGGAGAAGATAAAAATTGTTAATATAAAAGTTCTTAGTAATTAGATCTAATAATCAAAATTATTTTGATAAAAATTCTGTTATTAATTTACAAAATAAAGTATTTTTTCCGGAATGAAGTTGCAGGATGGTAAAAGTTGATGCTCAATTAAATTCACATTTCAAACTTGTTAGTCATCTGAACAATTTACCAATTTTTATTTAAATAATATTTGTAATAAACAAAATCAAATATTCACTGTGGGAAATGAGAGATGGCAAGATAAAATGTTGCTAGTAATTTACACAATCGAATATCATTCAAGAAAGAAGATGCAGCATGGTAAGATAAAAAAGTATTTGTAATTTATACAATCGAATATCATTCAAGAAAGAAGATGCAGCATGGTAAGATTAAAAAGTATTTGTAATTTATACAATCGAATATTATTCAGGAAAGAAGATGCAGCATGGTAAGATTAAAAAGTATTTGTAATTTATACAATCGAATATCATTCAAGAAAGAAGATGCACCATGGTAAGATTAAAAAGTATTTGTAATTTAAACAATCGAATATTATTCAGGAAAGAAGATGCAGCATGGTAAGATTAAAAAGTATTTGTAATTTATACAATCGAATATCATTCAAGAAAGAAGATGGAAAATAAAAAGTATTTGTAATTTATACAATCGAATATCATTCAAGAAAGAAGATGCACCATGGTAAGATTAAAAAGTATTTGTAATTTATACAATCGAATATCATTCAAGAAAGAAGTTGCAGCATGGTAAGATTAAAAAGTATTTGTAATTTATACAATCGAATATCATTCAAGAAAGAAGATGGAAGAATAAAAAGTATTTGTAATTTATACAATCGAATATCATTCAAGAAAGAAGATGCAGCATGGTAAGATTAAAAAGTATTTGTAATTTATACATCCAAGTATCACGCTGTATCACCTGAGTGTCATTGCGATATCTATCGGGGATATTCCTGTGATACTGAGGAAGTATCATAATGTCCACCTTTTTGAATATCCCTGTGACATTCCTGCGATATTGAGGGGATATTGCCGTGACATCGAGGAGATACTGCTGCGATATTGAGGCGGGATATGCTGTGATATTGAGGGAATATTTCACAGAATTTTTTCTATAAGTCCAAATTTGAACTTATAGCGAAAATTTTGTGAAGTATCCCCTCAATATCGCAGCAATGTCCCCTCAATATCCCGCCTCAATATCGCGGCAATATTCCCTCAATATCACAGCAATATCGCAGGAATGTCACAGGGATATTAGAAAAAGCGGACATTATGATACTTCCTCAGTATCACAGGAATATCCCCGATAGATATCACCATGACACTGAGGTGATACAGCGTGCTACTTGGGCAATCGAATATTATTCAAGAAAGAAAATGCAGCATAGTAAGATTAAAAAGTATTTGCAATTTATACAATCGAATATCATTCAAGAAAGAAGATGCAGCATGGGAGAAAAAAAAGTATTTGTAATTTATACAATCGAATATTATTCAAGAAAGAAGAAAGGAGTAAATACTCTATTACTGAATCCGCGAATACTCGTAATTTATTCTAATTATTGTCGCCATGATAAAATCTATTCGAGATTGAGTAAGTTCCGCATAGCGAAAATATTTATTAATCCGAGCAGAAGAAATCGTACCTTTTCACTTTCTGAGTCCAATGCTGATGTAGCTTCATCCAACAAGAGAATTTTAGGATTTCGAATTAGAACTCTAGCAATGGCGATCCTCTGCTTTTGTCCTCCGGAAAGTTGAGTTCCTCTATCGCCAAGTTTTGTTTCATAACCAAGAGGTAAAGTCGTAATGAATTCATGTGCATTTGCTTGTTTTGCTGCCTCTATAATTTCCCACATTGGCGCTTCCCTGGTATTATCGCCATAGGCAATATTTTCCGCTATTGTTCTTGCAAATAATGTTGGTTCTTGAGACACCAAACCCATCTGCATTCTCAAAGTATTTAACAACAGGGTATCGATGCTATTATTGTCTATTCTCTAGAATATATCATATTAGCTTTAGAATACTTGTTTTAAATTTGATATTAAATTTATTTTTGCCAAATTAATACTTGCCACTGTTCCTCCTAATGGATCGTAGAATCTTTCCAGTAATTGTACCATTGTACTTTTTCCACATCCACTGGGACCTATTAAGGCAACTGTTTTTCCAGCTGGAATCATTAAATTTAAACCGTCCAATACTTTTACTTCATTTCTTGATGGGTATTTAAATACTACGTCTTTATACGCCACTTGACCGTAGAACTTCTGTAAAAAAAAATTGCATATTGTAAGCAATGGGTTCAATTTCATTAATTGTTTTCCTTACCTCTGTTTTCTTAATTTCCAATGGGTTCTGGATTTCTGGAGGTCTTTCTAAAATCGACACGATGTTTGCTGCTGCCTGCAAACCTTTCTGAACATTTGGAACATATGCAAATGCACAAGCAACCATAACAGTTCCCATTATTAGAGCTTGAGAGATTCTGAAATATGTTGGTACGTTTAAAAATTATTGTTAGTGATGGATCTTAAATAGATTTGTTAGATTTGTTCAAAGTTTGTCTTTACCTAAATACAGTGGAGTATGGAATTCCTTCTTCTTTCATTAAATATCCACCGTAGTACATGCAGCAAGCTAAAGCAATATATGAAATTGATCTAGCCATAGCGAAGATTAACCCACGATAGTGAGTATTTCGTTTTGCAAGAGCAAGTGAAGGTTGCATTGATGCCACGTATGAATGATAACAATTATCCTGTATTCCGAGGGCAATTACAGTTCTAATATTACTCACTGCTTCAACTGCTATCTGGAATTTGAGACGAGATATTGTTACTCATCTGTTGAATCTCCAAAGATCGAATAAAATTAGTTAAATCTTTAATGCTAACCTTTGTAGACCTTTCCAAATTTTTATGATAACTGCACGTTTCTTCCTTGTACATTAAATTCTGAAGGTTTTTTGTTATTAATATAAGTGGAATGAAGAGAGTGCCAAGTAATCCAAGTCTCCATTCATAGTAAATTGACATCGCAATGGAGAGTACGATTGTGCTGTAGGATTGTACAATTATTCCAATTCGCTGACCAGTTGCTCCTTTTACTGCAGCGACTTCAGTTGAAAGTTTAGAACAAAGAGCTCCTGTTCCATTTATCGGTCTATCGAACCAACCAATCTCTTGTTTCAACATTGCTTGAAAAATTAATCCTCGTAATCTTAGAGTTGTACATTCACTGGCCAGTCCAAGTAAATAGTACTATAATTTCACAAATAATACATTTGTAAAAAATTTAAATCAAAAGATAAAATATTTTAAAATAAAAATTTAACTAACTTGAGCAAAGTTTGATAGTCCAATGAAAATACCAGCTAGTATAAAACGTACACAATATATTTTCGTACGCTTTCGTATTAAATCTGTATCTGGTCCTGAGAGTTCCTAAAATATAACAAAAACTATTAACAAACGATATAATAATATAAATATTTGGAATAAGAAATTTGTGAAATTAAAATGTACATTAGAAAACTAATTACATCTATAACATCTCCGAAGAATGTGGAAAAAATTGGAGGAGAGAGTCCAACAAAAATAGAAGCGAGACATCCAAAAGAAATATAAACCCATTCAGGTTTGCTAAGTTTTAGAATTTTCATTGTCGATATTTCATTTTGAATCTCTTCAATGGCTGCTTCAAATGGAATCTGTAAATTTAGGTAAAAATTAATTGTACATAAGCAAAAATTTTTAGGATTAAAAGAAAAAAAGGCTAAGGTATAGATAAGTCGAAATTCGACTTCTGTGGTGAAACTGTGGAAAGAATAAATAATACCTTCGATATAGCACATAATTCATCTTCATTTTCATTGGCATTCATTTCTTTTTTGTTTATAAATTTGTTCACCTCCTTTACTTGGATTGAGTCAATGCTTGTCGCCTATTTGGAAAATAATTTAAAATTGTAATCATTATAAAGGTTCTGAATGATGATTCATAAGGTTCTTAAAAAAGTCTTTAAAAATTGTAAATTAAATTTATTCACACCTGTGTAGTAACTAGTGAATGATAATGACCTTTCAGACCCATTAAGTAGTCATGATTTCCCTGTTCAACAACTTCTCCGTTCATAAGCACTATTATCTTGTCAGCTCCTCGTATTGTTGATAATCGATGAGCAACAATAATTGTCGTTCTTCCCTTGTGTACCTATTAATAAAAACACTTCAATTGATTAGAGAGTATTAAGTAGTTGCAGATCTGTTTTCAGCAATGCATCTGAATTTGACACCACAAATAGAAATAGGGACTTAGGCATAAATTTGCGATATAAAGCAAAATGCTAATAGCTACAAAAGAATGTCGACATGACAATCAAGGAAGGACTGAAAAGTCTAACATCGCTCATACAGGAAGTAAGATCCAAGCATAAAGAAGCGAAAGAGTAACAAGTAAACTAAAAACTAGAATAAGATAGATTACTTTATCCAATGCAGCTTGGACTTTAGCCTCCATTTTAGTATCAAGAGCAGAAGTTGCTTCATCCAGAAGTAAAATTTTTGGATCTCTTACTAAAGCTCTTGCTATAGCAATTCTTTGCTTTTGACCTCCAGATATTTTCGTTCCTCCTTCACCTACAAGTGTGTGATATTGCTAGAAAAAGTAAATCACTTTCTATTAGAAAAACTCTAGGTTAATGTAGATACTATTTTACTTTAACTATTCTAAACCCCCATAGAATCTAAACTTGAAGCAACTTTTCACAATTTACAGAAACTTACATAAGGTAGATTCATAATGAAATGATGAGCATTTGCTTCCTTAGCTGCCATAATAATATCCTCCATGGAAGCAGTCATATTGCCATAGCGAATATTTTCAGCTACTGTTGTATCGAAAAGGATTGGCTCTTGACTAACCGTTCCTAATTGATTGCGATACCATTTTACATTGAAATCCCTTATATCGTACCCATCTATTAAGATCTATTATTATATAATTAATTTTCTATTTTTCAATGGTTGTTAAAATACAAATAGATATTAATGAACAATTTTTCAATGCGTCTATTAATACAGCAAGAAACCAATTAAAAACAATTTTTAATTTATACAATCGAATATTATTCCGAATGGAAGGTGCAACATGTTGAGTTCAGCTATTCTGGTTTATTTAAAATTAAAAGCTATTCGTAATTTAAATAACATTTTCTGATATTGCTATAAGATAGTCCTCTTAATTATTGATCGGAATCGAATAAAAAGTAGTTTCGAAATAATTTTTCTTTAATTGCTAGTTTCTGTTAAAAAAATTCAATAGGTTCGAATTACCTGTCCTCCACTTATGTCGTAAAATCGTTGCACAAGTTGAATACATGTAGATTTCCCACATCCAGAACTTCCGACTAAAGCAATAGTCTCTCCTTTTTCTATTGATAAGTTAATGTTTTTCAAAACCTGAAAATTTGGTAATTCATAATTTTATCGTAAAAGTATATATAATTTATATTCTGTGTCAAGTAAAGGTTTTTATTCTTTAAAAAATAACTTACTTTGACATTAGGTCTTGATGGATATTCAAAAGATACATTCTGAAATTTTATAAATCCATCAACATGAGGCAGTCTTATGCCACTTGACGATAAATTATTGATACTCGATTTTTGTTCAATGATGGAAAACACTTTTGCTGCTGATGCTTTGCAAAGTCCGTAAGTTTCAATGTACGCAGCAGCAGACACTAAACTTACAGTCGCCATCATCTCGCTGAAGAAAATCTTGATAAAAATTAAAAAATAGTAAATATAATATTAAATATTCAGTATTAACAACTATTCAGTAATTAAAAAGATTAATTTAAAAAAATGTAATTCTCACTATAGCCATGGATTGAGGTGTGAAAGTTTGAGATCCAAATGGTAGAAGTCTTT